>NC_134457.1:156511651-157111651 GCF_047948215.1 Lycorma delicatula | reverse complement strand
CATAATAAGGAGCTATTAAAATTCATTTTCATCACAATTTTCGATTGTGAAAAGATTGAGTTTTAAGGAAAGAGATTTTCGTTTTTATATGCAATTTCTTTTGGGAGTTATAAGCTTTGACGTCTATTACCCACTGGGAACATACCTTCTGTGTTTGGGATGTTCATTAGCCTGGTCAGCATCCAATTTTGTTATTGCTGTTATTATTATTATTATTTCAGATAATTTCTGTTGCACTGACAAAGATGGACTAACGGATAGTCAATCTCAGGCATGTCATGAGCATGTCTATGAAATGTATTCTGTATAATTTGAATACAATTACTAGTAATAGAATGGTTATTATTGTTATCTGGCAATGCCCTCAACAGTAAATGTATGCGCTTTTAAAAACTTGTTTGTTATATAGATTGCAATATAACACAAGATCTTGTGAAAACAAATATCATATTTTTGGGAAAAATGTATCACATTACAAAAAATATTAAGGTTATACCAATAAACACGTTCGGTTTCTTTAATGTTTTATCATTAAAGTTTATTAAAGTTGTATAAAAACTGCACTTTTTTAATTTTAATTTGTTTAAAATGCTTGCACTTTTAGGAATTAATTTTTTTTTTTGAAGGCTAGTAACAAAAAATTAAAGTTTACTGTGCTTAAAAAAGAAGAATAATTATTATTTTCAAAAATTTTATTCATTAATGTTATATTTTAAATTCATTCCTGAAAACCTCTGTTTCATTGTTGAGAAATTTAGACTATTTTTTATATAATTAGTAGAATTTAAAAAATACATTTAAACTACAGTATTTGGTGGAATTTAAGCCCGATTCTAAGCCTTACCGTAAATTTTCAAAAGGTTATTGTGAAGAAAGGTTGATAAATAGAAATAACAATAAGATTTATGTAAAAAAAAAAATTGCTTAAGATTGTATAATAAAGTAGTGTCAACGTCGTCATTATACTATATTAGGTCGTCTTCTGTAACATCCATGGGATTTAAAATGCTGTACTTTTTAAAGGAGTAAGATATTTATTTCATTAGGGTTTTTATTCCGGGTGATAAAAACCCATTCCGCTATCGTAGATGAACTTGACGTTTTTATTTTTCCGGAAGCAGGTAGGGTTGGTTTGTTGAATGTAACCAGTTTCGTATTCATTTCTTACGTGGTCTTTGAAAGGTTTCACAATACAGATATGGAGTGGCCGGAGTCGGCTGATCATACCTCTCGGGATTATCACCAAGTCATAATTTTCTTTCTTGAATTTATTTTTCAACTGAAACCGTTAAAGTCCTCTAAATTCATCCATTACAAGCATGTTTTTCGGTTTTCGGGTGGTCTTCTGTTCCACGCGGTGTATACCAAGTCTTCCATAATTTCGGAAGTCATCCAATCATTTTTGTAGGCACGCACTATCACATCATTGTGAAATTTCTCATATTTGAACATTGTTTTTCTATTTAATATTAAGAATGGCGGTAATTTCTGGCCGTCTGCCGTAATCCATAGCATAGCATTATTGTAACACGTTGTTTTTTTATCCTCTTCTAATTGCTTTAATTTCTTTTTCACTCTCTGATGTTATTACACTTACGCAGCGTATCCAAGCAAAGGGGGGTTTATCCACATTTCCAATATATTATTTAAATTCATATGTGTGTTTTCCATGAAGTTCAGTGACACATGGCTGAGATTGGACGAACTTATCTTTAAAATTCACACAAAGTTTCTGGCAGATTGAAGTTCTCCACCTAAGAGAAAATGCCTCCTCCCTTTTCGTAAATTTTCTGTCCAGCATCTTAAAATTTTCACTTTATCAATGGTTTCTCTTGCCTTCAATTGTAACATTTATGTTGTTACTGGCAGTTCTTAAGATCAATCATATTTTATAAATTGAGCAAAATAATCATCTGCTTGGGGAAATCTTTTTGTTTTTGGTCCTGTGAGATCCTTTGTTGTAGATTTCTCAGTAAAAATCATTTTACATTGTTTATGACATCAATTAACATTTTTTTCATCAATGTCTATCTTTCTGGCAGTTGATCAATTCCCGTTTTATTCTGCCTATAAAATCACCTTCCTTTTTCACTGGCTTCGTAGTGACTCTTCTTGATGTCATTTCTAGTACACTGATGATAATATTGACAAAAATATGACGATATTTATGAAAAAAAGTTTATAAGCATTTAAAAAAAAACGATATTTATGACAAAAATAGGACGATATTACATACGATTATACCGTATGTAAAAAAATAAAAAAAATAACAAAAGTATGGAAATAGATAAGCCCGTAGAACCAAGTTATAAGATAGACTAAATACATATTGAAGTTTATCACTGGCAAGTTTATCTTACCTCAAGATTAATTACCTAATGATGAGCCTATTATTTTTTTTCTAAAGTTTTATATGTGTTTGGTAAATTTGATTAATGTTGGAGCGTATAATAAATATGCAACAATTTATTAAATATATCGGCCATATTACATATTCTCTTTTAATATTAATATGTAAAATATTAACATATTTTGTATATTAAAATAACAGCGTAACGGTAAGCAGTAATTATTAAATTTATTATTTAAATAATCAAAACATTACTGTTACTCGAGGTTAGCGAGCGTACGTTATGTTTGGTTAGATTATGTTGATTCCGTGTACTGACGAATCTTACGTGTGTATCAACATAATCTAAGCTCGCTTCACTCGCTAACCTAGTCTAATTAACGTTAAATAAACAAATTATAATTATGTTACCCTTCAAAATTCGGGGCATTCTCTCGGGGATGCGGCTGCAAGACCAAGACCAAATAATGGGGTGCTTTTCCTTCGACAGTTCTGTCTAGGAGGGGTGGGCAGCTTAGGTGTCCCGCTGTCAGTGTTTAGACAGTGACTCTCTAATTGTTCCGATCGTACTTTGATGAGGGGGAAAAAAGTAAGACCATTGTCCTGGTGGGAGATCCCTTTGGGGTTCCTCATTTGAGGCGTGGTGTCAAGACCGGAATCCCGGTGGAAGGATCTCTACGAGGTCCCCTCATTAGCGGTATGGCGACTAATTAAAGACCGAGTCCCAGCTGTCTGGGGGGAATGTTCTGGACTAGGCAATTTGAGATGATGGCACCTCCTGGAGCTGTGTTCACGCTTGGTTTCGGGTCTGGCTTGTGGGGGGGGGGAAATAAACTGATGAACTAAAAAAAAAAACGTTATTCTTCGACATTATAGAGGTGATTAATCAAAATCACGGTAATTTGCATAATCATAATTTGGATTAATCAAATTTACCTTAACAAAAACCTGAAATTTCATCAGTATTACAAGCTTTATTATTTTTTAGAGGCCAACTAATTGAATTTTATACACTTTTTTGACTTATCTAAAAATATATTAAAATGATATGGGTGACTGTATTTAAGATAATTTAATTTTCTATTTCATATCTATTCCCTATTCTACATAACTTTAAACGGTGTTGTTATTAAATATTTATTAAATAAGCAATTAATGGCGCCAACATCGGTATTTAAAGTTTTTCTCATTTTATAGTATATATAATTTTCTAGATACAGTTTATAACTGCATTCAACTTCATTAATAAATTTCATCTAACTATAAATTAATTTTATTATTTATTGATTTATATAAAAGATATATTATAATAGTGCATAAAATTGTATAATTTAACTGCATTAATATTACATAATTTATCACTTTATTTAATATTTAAGTTGTCAGTAGTTATTTTATTTCAGTTAATAATGTTTCGGTGAAAATATTGTTTTTCCTTGTTTAATGATGTAGACAAATTTTCTACTACCCTCATCAATCATTTTTAAAAACCTTTTTCTCATTTTATGCACTACATCTGTTAATATGATTGTTACTTTGAAAATGTAATAATTTAATTCTAATTTAATTTTCTCCTTAATGTTAGGGAGCTTATCAAAAGATTACGGCAGAATGCAGAGTATAATTTACTTTTACAAATTACATGGTGAACTTTAAATGTTAACTATACTGAATATTTTTTTCTTTAAATTATTAGTTTCTTTATAATAAAATTTTTAAATATATTATTTTTCATAAATTACAATTTTATTACACAATTCATTCATAATTCGTTTATTCATCACAATTTAATGAGATTAAATTGATTTGCAAAACGATGGCATCTTTACAGAGTACTCATATGTAGATTTTCTAAGTTTGTATAAATATTTATGAATTTATAGTGACGAACGATGCTTATATGGAAAGTAGAATTGAACTCCTTTCCACCGCAGTGTATGCAGATTTGTTAAAGTTAGTCAAAAGTTATCTGCGCTGTGTATATTAAGTTAAAAATTAAATTTATTTGATTTACTTTTTTCTTTTTTAGATGAAAACTTAGAGCAGATTTTTTTAGTAATTTAATTTTAATATTTTGTAATTTTTAAATATAAATGCATATGTATTATTATTATTACGTATCCTAAAAATAAATTTAAAATGCGGTACATATAAAGAACTAAAAATGAACTTTAAAATAAAATCGCTAACACACACACACACACACACACACACACACACACACACAAAATCATGTCCCTCTGTAGTTGCATAACCCTCTGCAGATATTCTTATTGTAATTAGAGCTAATATATCATAATTTTTAAATTTATCCTTCAAAGAGTAAGGATAAATATGTAGAATCACACGTATTATTTTTATTTAAAGTAAAACAATCTGTTACAATTGATATTCTTGTAAACGGCGTAAAAAACCCTTTCTGTAATTATTGAATAAAAATATCCGGGATATGCCTCTCTCAAGGACCTCCCACCCATGGCTTTGGAAAGACATCTTTAGGAAAAAATAGATAAGTTAAGTCTTTTGATTAGACGATCGATATGGCCATACTATTTGAAGTTAGTCAATAATTACACCAAGAAATTTTGAGTTAACTGATTGTTAAAATGGTCAGAGGCCAACTAAATATTTCTTATTTTCCCTCTGTTATGCATTTGAGATAATTATTAATAATTGCATTTATTGTTAATAACCGTGTTGTTGACATCCACAATATTATTTTAAAAACTTTAATTTTTGGGGGAATTTATTTGCAAACACAACGACAAAAGAGCTCTAAAAACAGGTTTGTGTGTGGCATTCCTCATCATACTGACAACGATCGTCTAAGACACACACTGACACTGTCGCCTCATCGTATGAGACGATTCTTAACTTCTCACCACATGAGAGTAATCTGTAAGGATTTATCTTAGTTATCATTAGTACGATGGCTTTTAATACTAAACATCATCATATTTTTCAGCAACAGCTCGTCATCGACCGCATCAAATTTTGACTGAGGTCAAACAAACAAACGAACCAATTTGTTAACCTCCATCAAATGCATTTCGCACTCAGTTCACTAAATGCTGCATTGCCAGCATAGTAGACAACAAAACAAAATTCCTTTTTTAAATAAAAACTATAAATTTTAAATTATCTTTTTACAAAGTGAAAATATTTCATAAACAATTTGACATAAATTTCAGGAAAACATAACATACTACAACCTCATCTTGTTTTAGTAAATTTGTACAAAATCCAATGCGTATGTATGACGCGTGAAAATATTATAGAAATTTGTATGAATTTATTTGTTACTGAATTTTTCTGTGTTCCAGTAGTTAAGGTGTATTCTAGCATAAAAAAACCGAAGTGTATGTCACACATCACACAATTACAGAAACATTTTTATCATCCGTATACAGCATTCAATTTTTTTTTCAACCTCAATTATTAACTGGAAAAAAATTCGCATCGGATTGCCAGAAAATGTTTCTTAAAAATTAAAAAAAAAAAAAAAAAAAAAAAAAATAGTTATTGATATTAAAATGGTTTCTGATATTGGTTATTTATTCTTATACAGTGGAAAAATGATATATATGAAAATTTTAAGTATTCAAAAAATCGATATTTCAAAAACTTTGATCGTTTCCCATCCCCAATATTGTACCCAAAGTTTTTTTTTGTGGTCAGTTGCGCTACTGCTATGCTTAGGAAGACATAAAAAAATCTGTTAAAAAATATGCAGTAAATGAAAGATAGCTTTTTTCGATTTTTGGGAAGGAGAAGAAATTGGAGGAATTTTTTTTAATTCCTCATGTACATGCATATGTACGAATGTACATATGCATGTACGAATGTACTGAGATTAATATAAAGAGGGGGCTATAATTGCAAAATTTTGAGAAAATAGTTTCCTAAAAAAACTATCTTTCCCAGTCCCAGGAGATATTACGCGCAAAGTTTTACCGACAAATGCCCTACATAGACGGGTCTCTGTGCCGAATTTCATAACAATAAGTTAGTTAATCCAGTTAAAAGTTATTAAGCTTCAAATAATCCAACACACGTACAAACGAACATTACCCCTCCAATTTTTTTGTTTTTTGAGTCGCTGGTTCATGTAACATCGAGAAATGGAAAAAACCATACCCTATTTTTTGACTGATTACCATACTTTATTTCTTGTAGCATATCTCTAGAGCTGATGCCAGGAAAGTAAAAATTATTACGTGAAGAAGAATTCTATTCATCTAGTAAAAAGCTTGAAAAAATAATAGAAACTAAAAATACGTACGGTTTGTATTGATAAACACCACTATCTTTTCTTTTAAATCCGTTGAAATTATTTTTGTAACGGAAAAGAGTAAAAAATGCCTGCATCTATCATTAGTCTATTCCAAAATAATACGCCTTCATTGCACAGTGTGAGCTCAATTCTATTAATCGATTATTGAAATATTATTTTAAACTGATCATAATTATTGTTTACTATGTTTTAATAATTAACTATATTCATTTAAGAATGTTTATTTTGCCGACCCCGTGGCTGAGTAAGTTGAGTCTCGAAATTTCATGCGGTGGTGCTGGGCTTGAATCAGGCATAGCATCATTTAATCAGTTCTTTGTTACAAATTTCCTTCCACCGGGATAATGGCCGTGGCTGTTGATACCCTCTCTTTCGTAAAAAAATATTAATAGTATTTAATATATATTTTAATAATATTAATAATAAATAATCGTATAAAAATATTGAACAAATTAATTGTATAATATTTATTATTGGAACATTATCTCTGCTTCAGTTGATCCTAGTATTATTATCAGAGTAATTCGGTTAAAACTCAGCTCATTAAAATGAAAAATAAAAGAAGAATTAATGTGCATCCCAGGTTGAAAAATATTGTGTAATAATGAACGTTATACTAATGATACCACGCGCATTGTTTTCGTTTAATTCAGCATGAAGAAGACTGCTTAACGTTGACCGCGCATGCACATTTTGTAGACGACGTCGAATGAATAGTTTCATTATTATCGTCTGATGCGATTCAATTTGGAAATTTAATTAATGTCCGGCAGAGCCCACGCAAGCGCTAAGACGATTTGTTACACGCCTCGGTATTGCCTATCCGGCAACACAACATAACAGAATACTCTACGGCGAGAAAAAAAAACGAGGCATTCATTTTATTATCCTGCCATCATTTGCCTTGCCTCATTACAGTGACCGCCAATATTGTTCTCATAAATCAGTGCTAACCCTCCAACCCTTTTTACACAACACCACACAAGATTAGAATGAAACACAAGTATATCCTATATACCTTATACCACTGATATATATATGTATTGGATAACCAATGATTGGAATTTCCATTTTGAAACCGTCGTTAATTATGAGTTTTACAGATTTATCACCGCACAGCAGTTAGTACGATCGTCGGACCATAGAGAGCAAGTGCAGGCTGAATTATTTAGGAGTCCCTTTCTCCATTATTAGATTACTCATTGGTTAGTGGTTTAATAACGATTTCTAAACCATATTTCACAAATAACATCTACCTTACCGTGTTATATGTCGCTATGTAAAATAAAGAATAAACACCGTTGCCACGCAAAATAGTAATAATTAAAAAAAAAAAGAAGGAAATAACTTAGTTCATATTTTTTAACGGGAAATTTTATGAGCTTTTAAAAAAATTCCTTGGCTCTAAATAAAATTAGATTTTGCAAATTGACCGATTTTCTTCTTAGTATTACGATTTTGAAAAAAACATTCTTAAAAACAAAATATCATTAAACATGTAATTATTTTTTAATTCAAAACAGAGTTTAAATTTGGGCAAATTTCTTTTTAATATAAATACGAAATGTTTCTTAAATCTATATCATACTTCAATTTGGCTAATAAAAAAATCGGTGCCATGTTATTTTCGATGAACACATTCCTTAGATACTCAGGTAAAAGAGATGACTTTACTACTACTGACGATTTTAATGTTAACTTGCACGTATTGAAATAAATCTAGCACAATAAAACTGGCAAAATTGTAAATCCTATAAATTATTTAAAAAATAGTTATTACGCTTATATAAATTAATCATATAAGCTACTATTATAGTCCTTCTACTATTATGCAGCGTTTCTAGTTAACTAATACCATTAGTTCTTTTTCGCGTTGTTTATTACAGCGAAATTAAATCATCCGAAATAATATCGGTCAAATCTAAAAATTAATAAAAATTTCACGATTTTTATTGAAGCATAGCAACGAAGAAAATCATACGACTTTGATTCGCGTAAAACCTTTGATAAAAATCTATAAAAACGTTTACAAAAAGGAAGAAAAAATATGTTAATCTCAACTGTTGAACAGTCATCATCAATAAGCCAACACTTACTAAGTACTGTAAAGGTATATTCATGAATAAAACGAACCAAAAACTGATTAATAACATAGATTAGATATGGATTGCTTGAAAAAGTAATAAATCCAGGATTCTGAATGAAATAAGTATTTTTAGATTAAAAGCTAAATTTAGAATGGAAATGAAAGAAAAATAATATCATCGAATCAGTCAAATGTCTCTTTAGAAAAATAACGTTAAAATATTTTAAATTGCTGCAAAAAAAAATTCTGCATACATTTAAATTAGTTTTTTAATTTTTTTATTGTCTTAGATGTTACAAATTTGTCCTTTTGGAAAATGCTTATGAGAATATTAATTATTTTACATTGTTTTTTTTGTGTATGTAAAATTTAAGATATTACATTGGTCTGGTAACAAACAGTCTAAATGCTTGTATACTGGAAAATCTTTGAATCCGGTTAAAGTGTTAAGATTTTAGTAAAAATTAGGATTTTAAATTTAATTAAAATTCTTTAACTAGAAAAAATAAAAATTGAGTAACCAACTAACTGAACTCAAAACTGATTAATACCGCCTATAAAACTAATATATAGAATTATTCAGGAGGAAAGAGAAATTATTTAGGATCTTATCTAGGGCTTGAAATAAGAAAAACGTTCATATAAAACATGTGTCCGAAAATTCTTTATTATCGAATTACGCACATCGGAGAATTTCGCTCAGATTACAGTTCTTCAGTGAAATGAGATAATAGCGAAATTTTTAAGGCGTTACATAAACAGTAAAGTTAATGGTTTATGTTTATTGACCTGAAAAATCGAATAAAACTGACCCCAGAAATTGAATAATGCTGTTCCTACGGGAACTGTATTTCCCGTAGTTTTCATGAAATCCAAAGAAAAAACGGAAAAATTTGATGACGAAAAACACGGTTTTTTTTAGGTTTGAAGTATAATAAATCAAAACTTGTAGAGAATTAAATTCTGAGAAAAGTCTATGCAGACTTTTCCCTCTCAGTCCACAGACTTCTGAGGCTATGAAAAAAAAATCAATTTTTATTATTAAAAACAAAAGTTAACAGAAAAATGTTATGAATTAAAAAAAATTAAAAAACCTGCACTTTTTTCGTCACCGAATTTCTCTCTGTTACGTTAAATAACTTGAAAACTACGGAAAATACAGCTCTAAGATCTGTTTTAATAGATTTTTCAGGTCAATATACATACAGAACCATCAAGTTTATCCATTGCATAACACCTTAAAAATTTCAGTCTGGTTAAAAATCGGGGAAACTGATTTAACATTAAATGGTATGAAAAACCCCGGTTTTCGAAGGAACTAAATCCGGGTAAAAATTTTCGCTAACCGTAAATCGACATCAAAGTTTTTCGGACATTTGTCTATATGAACTTATTTCAAGCAATAGAATCAGATCCCAAATTATTTATTTCAATTTCCTCTTGAATCACTCTCTACATATATTTGCTATTTTATTATACATATCTGAATGTTTAGTTTTAATAACTTTATTTGTTCTCAGCAAATATTTAAATTTAAACATTTTACTGTGTTTGTAGCCACGAGTGTTTAAATGTTTGCTCAGTTAAAGTAATGAAATTGAAGTTAATAAAGTAGTGAAAGAAAAGTATATAGTACTTCCGATATACCTGTATTATTTTAAATTCAGAATTACTGAATTTATTTACTGAAGCGGCTACCGGTAGTTATCAATTCATTGATTTTCAGTGGTTTTTTTTCATTTTTTGTAAATATGAAATTTTATTACTTTTTGTATGTAAATAAAGCATAGTATTGTTTTTTTCTGTGGATGTTTGTAAATAAAAAGCAGTTGAATTGTCCGTAAATACATTTTCCAACAACTTTTTTATAGCAGGTAAATATTTTTTTAAACAACGTTGAGAAAATTAAAAAAAAAATTTAATAAATGAACAAATTAAATTCACTTCTGTGATGACGGTGAGTATTTTAAATCATACAGTTAAGCTAAACGTATATTAAGGGCAGTGTGTTTAAACAATTTGTTGACTGTTTGAAAAGTAGAAAGTAATTAGAAACAATCCATTTAGGTTATGAAATATATGTAATTCATATATCACGTACTACATACTCGTATAGTGCTGCTGAATACTAGCGCGAATGTATTTGCTTTATCAAATAAATATTATTTAATTACATTTTGACAGTCTTCTCATGTAGAAGATAAAATTCTATCATTAAATTACCACGTTACTCGTATAAAATAGAATTCTTAACGATTTAATTTTTCAATAATTTCTCATCTTACATTGAATAAAAATCTTTACGTGCTTAAAGATGTTCATTTTTAAAACAAATTAATTTACGGAACACAACATTATTTGTTTATGCTTGGCATTTACGTTTAAAACATTTATTTAAAACAAAATATAATTTCATATCTTTATAAGTTTTAGAATGTATTATTATTTTTTTAATGTTGTGGGTATATTATAAATTTAAGAAAAAAATGTTATTTGAAGCTCAATAAGTTGACGTTGAAGTTGATGAAATCATTCCATTCAATTTACTGCGATGTAGAATGATGGTGATATTTTTTTAATTGTTCTGGTTTCATAAGAATCGGAAAAAATAACTGCAAAAACTTTAAATAAGATTTATTTTAAAACCTCAGTAGATGCACTTAAAGATTTTTTTCAGTATCCATGAATTCTTATTTATTCAAACACAAATATTCGCAGTTTACTAAGGTAATGTTTATTTAGGATGGATGATGGGCCACTTTACTCGAAACTTTAAGAGAAATAGACTTTTAAATCCAAATTTAATCGACCTCAAAAAGATAAATAAGGCTATTGAACCTACAGATGAAACAAATTTACAATTTCTTTTTGTAGATAGAAATAGTACGAATGAAATTGTAGCTAGTTAATTTAATGTGATGACATAAGTACGTTTTATGGATTAATATAATTCGACTAACAACATGTTTCCGTTTCTTAATGTTTATGATTACATGTTTATTTTTCTGATTGGCTAATTGATGAGATAGTACAATAAACATGAAATACTTCAAATCAATAAATTACTCTGAATTCTGTTAAGAATACGTACTTGTTTATTACGTGTACATACATAAAACTATTTCACAGTAATTAACAAAATATTACATACACGGTAATTTAATTATACTCTTATTAAAATCCCTAAGCAGAGTCGTTTTCTTTGTGAGTAATGATGTTCATTGTACAGCCAGTCATTTAATGACGGTATCACTTTTAGTAGTGAATATCATCTTTACTTCTCACTTTCATTGTAAACCTCGCGTGATATTTGTTATTCTTGAGAATACTGTGCTGTTTCTGGTTGTGACTTATTTTCATTTCAGATTACCGGGGTTTTTAGTAATAAAAATAATAATACATTCTAATAATGAAAAAAATATTTCTTAGGAATCGCTTGAGGATCGTTTAGAGGGAGAGAAAATTGAAATATACCAGTAAATTTATTCCGTATTTTCTAGTTTCTCGGGCGTTCCTCTTATATGAAAATTTAAATTAGCGTGGTCAAAAATATTTGCCAATTTAAAATTTGTATTGCCTTCGTACTTTTTTTTTTGTTTTTACCTCAAATAAAAAAAAAAAACTATTTTAACAAATAAAGTATCATAAAAACAATATTCACCGAGAGAATCTCGTTTAAAATAAAATCGCGTTTTATGTTTATAATTTGTTTATCTCTGTTGCTGATAAGCTGATAATTTTACTATTACTGATAATTACTATTTTTTATTATTATTATTAGTAGTAAATAAGATGCATTCTGAATAAATAAATTCTATAAGAAAACTTATAATTTAATTACTAATGAGAGTAGAACAAACAAAATTAGAAAATTTTGCGGACTTCGCTTCAATTTTTTTTTAAAATTTAATGTATAATTAAAAGTATTTACAAAATAATAATTAAATAAAAATAAAATGTGTTAAATTAATTATTTAATAAAGTGTGGATGAAGTTTCCTTTCTAATGTGCATCCTTCAATAAATCAGTGCATGTCGTGTGCTTTATTACAAATTCTTTTTTTAATATATTTATTATATTGACTCAGTTTTGAAGAGCAGATTTTTTTAATTCGTTACGTAACTAGCGAGTCTATTATTTATGGAATCACTGGTTAGTATTCCAAGCTATGTAGAATGAATGCCCTTTATTTTGAGTATTTAAAAACTTTATTTTACTGCAATAATGCTTTAGAGCAGGAAAACGTCCTTAAAATATCGGATTAAAAAATTCTAATTAACGGTTTAATCGCATTTAATTAAATTCAGATTAAATAAATAAATATATTTTATTAATTTTTTATATCATAAATACTGGAATTTCATATAAAATAAATTATCAATTAATATTATTGAAATATACTTAAATTTATAACCGATTAATTTTATAAATCTCTATTCTGACTCCATACAACGAAAAAAGAGGATAAACATATAGTAGTAATGCGGTTAGAGTCATTCGAAGGATTATTTTATTATAATTTAGGAACTGAACTTTACTGAGTTTATGTTAAGGTTGTCCGCTGATAATCTAGGACTGATAATAATCTGGTGATTAATGGGTTTTGAATGAAACCTGTGGGACCCTTTCACTAAGACTATATTTTATTTTACGTGTGATGATGCTATTAGTATTGAAAAAACAGTAAGATTGAATATGGCTTGTTCTAACTAAAGAAAAATGGTAATCTGTGTATTTTAAATAAAAAACAATACACACACACGCGCGCGCGCGCGCACACAAAATTTCTTTCCGCGGAATTTCTTTCTTTTAAGAAGCAACGGGATTTTATAAGATAAAATAAAATTGGTTGTAACTTTCTGTATACGTAGCTTTGTTTGTATATGTTGTTTATGGAATTAATTTTTTGTTTTGTTGATTAATTATAATTTTTCTCTTTACGTTTCACCTTAGATGTTGATTTGAAAAATGATTAAAATAAATAAATAAAGTTCATATGAGTATGGAATAGCTCTGTTTACAAGTTGCACCAAACGAAAAATTTCTCACTTCTCCATAAATAAAAGAAAACTAATTGAAATTCGTGGAATGGAAATTGAAGTAAAATAAATTATATAATATGTTTTATTAACTTATAAACTTTTTAATTGAATCCTATAACTATATTTCCAGCAGTTTCCAAGAAAATTGTTATGAAACTCAAAACACTGGAGTCGAGAATCATACTTTTTCAAGGTTGAACGTAAATTTATCAAGGTAAATTGCCATTTATAAAATGAAACTTGAAAATTTTAATTAAACCAACTGAACAAATATTTTATTACAAAAATTGTGTGTCTTGATCACGACTAACTCACTAACCGGAATGTGATAACTATAACGTTTCAGAGAACGTTGCCAACTCAACGATAAAGAGCTGGCTGGCGCGCAATTTAAACCCTGTACTAATTTTGACATACTCTTTATAATATTGTTAAATAAAAAAGCCATCGATTAACAAATAAAATACGAGTATTCAGACCAGTTTAGGTTTATCAGTTTTATTTAAAATTTCATCAATTGATTAGGAGCAATTTTGTATATTGATCGCAAACTTTTTAAATCATTATTACTTAAAAATAAAAATGTAATTGTAATAAGATGTTTCACGTACGACTGAGTTCTTATGATGTATAAGAGAATATTTTTATGGTTTGTTCGGATGAAAATGACTTTTGTATTATTTTACGTAGTCATATTTAAAAAAAGCCGACTACACAATTGTAGGACTTTCCCGTCACGCGGTTTTTTTATGATGCACGGCTTACACAACCATACATACATTAATTAATTAAAAATATTAATTTTATTTAAATATAATATTTTTTGTTTACTTCATTCAATGATACGGTATGCGCGCAGGCACACTGTATTTCATTCGCGCGTGTGTGGCGGCCACTTTAAATACTTTTTACACTTTAAAATATTATTCATTTATTTAATTGTACCGCACAACTGTGAAGGTACAACATAGTACACGACTACAACAGCTGTACGTCAGTGCTACACTAGCGCTGCTTGTGGTGAGAGGGAGTACTATTGAAGCAGTATACCCACTTAACCGCTAGTTTGTTTAGATCATTTTTACGGATGGGAGTGCGATTTTGCGAAAAACGTTGGAAATAATATTTTTTAATTGTTAAAAAATGTGGCTAAGAAAAATAAGACTTTTATTAGGCGAAATCTTGAGATACTGTGGGTGATCTTGGTGTACAGTCTCACAGCTTGACCTTTTAAGCTGAAAATTTAATGGTATCAGTACCCCATTACCATATATAGAAGTATTCTAACCAAGTTTGGTCAAAATCGGTCTAGTAGTTCTGGAGATATAAGGAGTGCAAGACCTGACACACTCACGTACATACGAACATCCAGAAAATTTTCATCCGGTTTTTTGACTTCGTTAGGCGTCAGAATGTCAAAATCCGGTGAAACCCCCATATGCCCAAATTGGACCGATTACAATACTTTTCCTTCTAAAGCAATAGCTTTGCTGTAGCGTCAGACGAGAACATAAAATGAGGAGGAAACAAGATTTTTTTTTTAAGGTAATTCTAATCTAAATTGGTTTTGTGAAACCATTCTAAACAAATCATAATTGTTTTTGTCAATATATTTTTTTCTTTTTTTGTCATTTTGAAAGTGGAATAATGATAATCTGTTTACTCCTATGTAGGTCACAATTAATCATATTATTTAGATACCTTTATCATTGGTGACATGTTCATTTTATTTCATCTAAATCAAAAGAGAATAATATAAGGTACAGTATAATATTTTTGGATTAATCCTGCGACACATAAATGATAAATGATACATAAAGTACATTAGAGTGTAATATAGCATTCTGTTGTTTTATGTTACGTAAAAACATGTTACCATGTTTGTTTTTGATTTAAAAAAAAATTAAACCTGTTTTTCAAAGCAGTTTATTATCTCTACCTTTTATTTACGTATTTTATATAGATGGTAGTAATATTTATAAAAAATGGTATTGTTTAGTTTATCTAATTTTTTAACAATGAGAGATCTTTCATTTCAGCTCTCGTTGTTGTCTTTAGCCATTTGAACTGTAGGGTATATTTTATTTAAATAGATAGTGATAACAGTATAAGAAAAAAATTGCTGTTATTACAGTTGCACGCGATTCGCTGTAATTTATAAAGGTTAAATTAGTACTGTATGTCATAATTTGTGAAATAGAAACAATTATACAGAAATTTACAGTTACACCTCACCTAAAGGGGTTGCCACTGGAGATATCACGTAATGCGTAGCGTGTATAAATTATCCATCTATTGTGTTTTTGCGTTTGTTGTTTTTTTTTTTTTTTTTTAAATATGCCATCATTGGGTTTGTAGTAGTAGTAGTCATTAAGTAAACTAGAACTTGATGGTCGCTTAAAATATAATGATTAAAAAAAATAAACAAAACCAATGACATTTCGAAGGTGAATTTCAATTCTTCTTAGTAGACCATAGTAAACGTTTGTTTTGTAATTATTATAATAATTTGAAAATACTTGGAAATGTTTATGTTAAATTGAACTTTTCGAAATAGAAGTAAAAAATAATTCATTTTCTTTCAGTATCTTTTTAAAATGTTTATAATAGTTAATTTTTAATTTTTAGGTGGCGTGTAATTGTTAAAATTACATTCTATAATTGCCAATATAACAGAAAATATTTGTAATTTGATATACGAGTATTACTAATATATATATATATTTTAGACATTTTCTATCTGTTTTTCAGATTTAATTGAAAAATAATTATTATTTAAAAATACAAACAAAAATAGTAACAATACATAATTGTAATTACGTCTTCGTACAAATAAAGATACGTCTTACTTTTCTTTGAATACAAGTAATAATATAATTCTTCTTATAGTTGCGGCTACTGATTAAAGTTTTATGTAACATCTTGTCTCACGAAACCGTGTAACAGAATGATGATTCTAATTTAATTAGCGCAACTATCTAAAAAAAAAAAACACTTCTCTATACTTGTAACATAATGAAATAAAAATATTTTTTTCAAAATTTACCACAATATCTCCAATAATACTTTCACAGAAACTGTCCACTTTCCATGCTTTTTTCTTCTTTAATTACACGTTCAATACAATTTTCCCAAGCATTTTCATCTATTCTCTTAACACTTTCTGTCAAATAAATCTTTTACATCACAAGTAAATGTGTTAAGTTCTCCCAATATAGCCTTTGATTTGTGCCCATATCAATTCTATCGAGTTAAAATTGCAATGATATAGAGAAAGACTGGACATGACACAATTTTTTAATTTTACTATTTCATCTACTTTATGATGAATATATTTCTGTTTAACCGATTTTATTCATCTTTTAAGTTCTGCTTTTAACGTGTCTTCGGTGTATGCGATTTCTTCGATTTTAAATATTCGGCAATTTCAGATTTATAATTTTTTCGTCGACATTAAATTTAGCGTAACTGAAGAACAACTCCACCAATCTTCATCAAATTTTTACATGCACAACTTCAGATACAATTACAACATATATAAATTTCAATGAAATTTGAATTGAATAGTCATTTTGGAGATTTTTAAGATATAAAACTTTATATTTGAATGGTATTTTCGTAATGGTCATTCCTCAAAACATAAAGAAAATTCATTTTCACCTCCAATCCCACCTTGCGACCGAAAAAATACTTCAAATTGAGGTTATAGTTTTCTGTTGTTGACCTTAAATTAAACATAATGCAGGAATGACTTAACCAATCTTCATAAAATTTTTGCATGCACAACTTCAGATTCACTACTATAGAATATCTAAATTTCAATCAAATTCATTGAGTATTTTAGATTTTTGAGCCACAAATTTTATACATAGACCTCTTCTGCCTTTCTCACTCTCTCTCTCTAAGTATGTATATATATATATATGTAAGAAAATTATCTTAAGTGAATGGTATTTTTATACTCCTCACACCTCAAAACGTAAAAAAAATCAATTTCATCGCTCAATCCCCTACCATGTGACCGAAAATAATACCGTACTTTCCATCGAAAAGTCGCTAAACACCATGGGGATGTAATGCAAGTCTATCAGTGATGTATCACTGATCTATCATCGGTGATTCCGTTGTACCTGGTTAACAGTCCTTTGATATTAATGGAGTAAGGTTATGTTTTGATGGAAAAATTTTTATATTTGCGAGTTTCATTTTTTCCTTCTTAATTTATTCAGTTTCTTTAATATCTTATAATTTATTAGTGTAAAATCGTCTTAGTTTACTGTACATAGAACTAATGGTGTATTTCAAATCGAAATGGTTAAATCAAATGTTTTTTGTATCATTTTTATATATCGACTGTTTGGACATTAGTAAACTATTTTTGATGTATCTAGTGAGTATTAGACTTAACAATTTGTCGTTATTCCGGAGTATAACAGTACTTGCAACATTTTATATTTTATTTATTGAGTCACTCGCTCGATATTCATTAAATAAGATAGAAGTTGTTTCTTGTTAATTCTAAACCCGATCAAAATTTTTGTACTTAAAAAAAATCAAATTATAAATATGGATCAATAAATTTTCCATTATTAAAATTAAAATAATTTCATTTTGAATAAGCTACTAAATATTTTATGTACTATTTTTAAACTTCAAAAGCCCTATATGCATATAAAAATATCTGGCGTTAATAAAGGATTGCTTTGAAAAACAACTAACTATTTAGAAAGAATAATTTTGTCTAGGTTTTATTAAAAAAAAAAATAATCATAATAAAATTAATGGTTTATTTACTTTATTGCGATGATTTAAAAAAAAAGCTTACATTTACTTTAATCAAAGAAGTGTTAGATATGCATAAACGTTATATATTATTTCATAAGAAATAAAAAACACCTTTTTCTAAATTTAATGTAAAAAATGGAATAGGAGATTTTATTTTCTGCCTGAAAACTTTCATTGCTTACCGCTAGTATGATTTTGATACTCCATCCATCCTTTGTTATTTCACCGTTACGTGTACCATTATTTTATCATACAGGTATACGATCGTACATGTTTGAAATGGATTTTCGGAACACATAAATCTCTAAAATTGAACGTTAGAAATTTTCAATATTTCCTACATTACATTTTTCCATTTCAGAAAGAAACGGTGCTAGTTTATAAGATGTACTATGATTTATTAGGTAATACATCTAATAATTGATTATGTTTGTTAAAAAAAAGTTTTATTATTATTTTTTTTAATTGTCTTAATTGGTATGGAAGTTATAATTATAATTTTTTTAACTTATAAAACATACAAAAATACTATCCCTACTTTTATAGAAAATAAATTTTGAGTTAAAGCAATGGTGTTTACTGCTGTAGAGTGAACTTGTGCTTGTAAGTACGAGGAATATCTCTAAAGTATTGACCGCTAGGAAATTTCTCTTCTTAAGGTTGACGAACCTGTGTCGTTCATGGCCACGCTAGTAATGTACACACTGCATTGTTGTCTGTAAGTTGTCGGGTTGTAGTATCTTTGATTACGTGTGAGTTATTATTTTATAAAATAAATAGAAAAATCGATGTTGCCACTGACTGAGAAATACGTGGAGACATACATTTTTTAAACTATCAAAACGTTTCCGGCTGAAATTCATAGGTAGTTGGTTGCTGTGTACGGTGATAATGTAATGAATGAAAGAAACGTCCAAAAGAAACGTGTGTGAAAGGTTTAGAAATAACAGAATTAATGGGCGTTATGAAGAACGTTCGGGGAAGCCCTCGATAAAATCACTGAGGACTTGTTGAAACGGTCGATGATGAAATCAAAAAAGATCGTCGCTCAATGATTTCCGACCTGACCCTTCTTTTTCCTGATGTTTCAAGAGCTGTTATTTGTCCCATTGTTCATGACCATTTAGGCTTCAGAAAGGTTTGTGCACGTTGAGTGCCGCACGTCTTAACGGAACGTCACAAGAAATATCCGAATGGGATCTACTTTAGAATTTTTGATGCGCTTCACAGAAATAGGTGAGTTCCTTAATTCAATTGTTACCGATGATGAAACATGGATTTCGTATTACACGCCAGAGAGAAAACGGCAGTCAAGTTAAAGGCGTTATCCTCAATTACCAACCAGACTAACAAAGGTCAAGCCACAGCCATTTGGGCGAAAACTGATGGCCACAGTTTTTTTAGATCGGTTTGGCATACTGCTGATTGATTTCTTGCCACGTGGAACGACTATAAATGCAGAAGCCTACTGCGAAACTCTTTGTAAGTTACTGCGCGCCATTCAAAATCGGCGACGTGGGCGGCGACCGACGGCGTCGTCCTGCTGCACGTCCACATGTTGAGGGTCCGACACGTGATTTACTGAGAACATTTGGATGGGAAATTTACGATCACACACCATACACTCCGGACTTAGATCCTTCTGATTATCATTTGCTTGGGAAGTTGAAAGAATTTTTGAGAGGTAAGCAATTCTAGGGTGAAATTAACTTTAAATTTTGTTAAAGGGAATTGAAGCTGGTATATCGCTACGATAAATATCTTAAATCATGTAGCGATTATATAGAGAAGTAGTATAAGGTATGTTCAAAGAAATAAAAAATATTTATTAAGTTTTCAGAATAAATCTTTTTACAATGAAACGGTTTTTACTTTAGAGATAACCTCTCGTGTTTTTTTTGTTTTTTTTTTTTAATTGCTAACATTTATTTATTAAATATTTTCTTAAAAGAATATTATAAAACTAAAGAACTCACCATGGTATAATGCGTTTATACTTTAGTCTAATTATTTTAGTTTATATTACAGTGAAACAAAGAAATTCAGTATTTATAATAAAATAATAGAATTAAATTTAACAAAGCGAAATAATTACTTTTTTTATTATAATTCACATTCCTAATTCATTTAATATTGCTTTTTATTTTACAATATTAATATTTAATAAACGAAAAATTCATTTTTACCTTAATTCCAAATCCTTTTCTGCAAATTTCATAATATTATATTATTCGTTACTTATTTATTAATCTGTATTTAAAAATAAAGAAAGAGTTTTAATACTTCTTATCAGATTTTAATAATTCGAAAATAGTAAACAAATGGTAATTAGTACACATTACTTTAAAAAAAATATAATTCTAATTTAGTTTATTCAAAACCTTTCAAATTTAAATTATATATATATATATATATATATATATATATATATATATATATATGCTTATAAACACAATAGTAATAATAATATTTCACATAATATTCATCTTTTGTATTAAAGGTGTATGATGCATAAATGTATAACAAGCACAGCATAACAAAAAAACACAATAAAGAAAAATAACACATGTAGGTTGCTTTATTTTATCCAAGTCACGTTTTAATTGAAGGGTGGGTCCGCCATTTGTCCTTTTTTAACTAATCGAACCATGTACTGAACACAGTTATTAGAAGTGCTAAAACAATGCTAACGGGCTTAGCGTCACACAAAGAAGAAAGGAGATACGAATAGGGCATTCCTGTCTGTTGTATATTAAATAGGTTTAAATGTATACAGTCATTGTATGTATACCCTCCTCGTTTATTGTAGGAAGTGAACATAAAAAGAGGAAATTATACATAACTGACAGATTCATAATGACCTTTGACCGCACTAACTAAACGATATCATCCTGAAGCGACAGTTAATACTGAAATTTACCAATGCCGTATCATAAAATATGTTGTAATTATTGTAATCATACTCTATATAATAATGTTAGTTATTATAATTGCGTTATTAATATCAATTTTTTAATAATTACCAAACATAAATTGTGGTAAATATCTTTATTCACTATAGAAACTTTACTTTAATGATCGACATCTACACTTTTACATTTATTCCGATAAGTTTATTTTATGAACCGACATAGCTCAGTGGTAAAAACATTTTTTGAAGATTGTAGCATAAAAGGCAGTATTTTTGTTTTTAATGGTTAAAAATATTCTGAAATCGTTGATTTGTTTTAATATATAAATTAATTACGGCAGATGGTTGTACGTAGGTATCTTTAATTTATATTAAAAAAATTAGAGTTTGCAAACATGAATTTAAAAAAGGGTTACAGCAATAAAAACCATATTTTTTTCTACTTTCCACTTTATATCATAGAAACTACGGAAAATAACGCCAAAATTCATAATTTTTATCACCAAAGTACATCTATCATTTTTAAATTGTATTGGCTATGAGAACAAAAAATAATAACTTACAAACTCCATACCTTTGTAATCTTAACAATATTTTTACAAGCTGAACATGGAAAATCCAAACAGAATTAATAAACTGCTTTACGAGACGAAAAACCTGCCAACCATACATATTTTGATCAGAAATCTAAACAAAGCTAACAACTGCGACTTGTTTCTGATGCACAGCTTACCCACATATACACACACAACTTAATTTAAAATATTTATAATTTTATTTAAATACCGTACTTATTCGAAAATAAGACCCCCCCGATTGTAAGACCCTCCAACTTTGGCGGGAAAATTTTAGAAAAAAAATTTGCGAATATTAGACCCGTCCGTTTGTCAGGCCGTAATTCCTAGAAAAACAGTTCTTTGGGAATTTTTTTGTTAATGTACATACAGTTACTTGTTGGCCAAGGACAAATTTTACCCTCTCAGGTGTCTGCGAAACAATTCTATGGTAATTGATGTAGGTAAGGCGGGATGGGACGTTGACCTTTACACAGTCAATCCTACTACCTGATTCTTTTTACTAGTAAAAAAAAGACCTTTGGTTTGAACAGTAGCAGCAACTTTACTGAACGTGAGTTTCTCTTGTATTTTGTCTATGTTACCGGTAAAATGAATTCACGGAAAAATTTCACTGTAGTGATTAATTTATATGTTTTGGAATTCGCTGAAAACATAAAATGGTGTACAAGCAGCAGATCGAGAGTATTCGGTACACCAAACATGATTCGTTACTGGAGAAATTAGAGAGATAAACTTAAAGCCGCGAAAAAAGGAACTCGATGTTTTCGTGGCACTAAATAGGACGCCATCCCGCAGTAGATGATACGCTAATTGAGTGGATGGAAGAGAAGAGGAGTAAGTGCTGTGTAGTGACCTGTGAAATAATACAAATGAAAAGAGGCAAAGTAGCAAAACCCTATGTAAATGCAGGTGAATTGAAAGCCAGTCGTGGATGGGTGGTGCGATTAATCAGAAGAAAGGGATTCACAACTTAGGCGGACAACTTCTTTGTGCCAACGACTACCAGCAGAATATACTAAGAAAATTTTCGAGTTTCAACCATGCATACTACGTGAAAGAGGAAAAAATCAGTATCTCAGACTGGAAACGCTTATGAAACACCTGTCTTTTTTGAAATGCCGCGGAACACAACTGTAAACAAAGTGGGCAAATCCAGTGTAGTGGTGAAAACAGCTGGAGTAGAAAAATGAGATGCACATTATGTTAACCATTTGTGCAGATGGGAATAAATTGCCTCCTTATGTAATTTTTAAAAGAAAACCTCTGCCGAAGTGAAAACTACCAAGAGGTTTACATTTTCGCGTATAAGATAAGGGGTGGATAGACGCGAAACTAATATGCAACTGGCTAGAAGTCGTTTGAAATCGCCGCCCAGGTACAATGTTAACAAAACGAGGACTTCTAGTTTTAGATAGCTTCCGTGATCATCTTGAAGATTCTTTGAAGAATCAAATCATTGAAATGCACACAAATGCCGCAGTTATTCCAGGAGGCTTAATTTCTGTGATGCAAACCTTGGAAGTGAGCATCAATAAGCCGTTCAAGGACCACGTTAAGAAGTTTTACACTAAATGGATGGCAGCTGGAGATCATACATTCATGAAGACTGGACAAATGCAGAAACCTTCAATAGAGCTTCTTTCCAAGTGGATTGTCAAAAACCTGGAAGGAAATTACTACGAAAGTGATAAGAGTTTCAAGAAGACTTGCCTGTCCTGCATATTGGATGGAACGGAAGATCACCTCATAAACGAAGATTCTGACGACACAAATGAGGGAGAGACTGACATCGATGACGGTGAAGACGAGGATGATGAAAGCAGCAGTGACTCCGCGTAAACTGTATTCCACATAATTAAAGCGCAATACTGCATTTTTTGCATTGTTGTTAAAATAACGGCAATAAAGCCACGCTCAAATAACAACACTTTTTTATCTGTATATTTGTAAGACCCGTCTCGAATGTAAGACCCCCCCCCCAAATTTTGGGATATAATTGTGTAAAAAAGGGAGGGGTTCTTATTTTCGAGTAAATACTGTATAATATTTTTTTGTTTAATTCAATTATTCTAAATAAAGCGTGCGATGTATACCGTATTTAATTTGCGCGGGTATGACGGTACTTGCGGCGACGGTCGGCACTAACTAAACTAATGTAATTTCACAACTAAAATAGAGCAAATTTCGCTTGTACAGTCTGTGCGAGGCTGAAGGTACCAGGTACCGAGTCGACCGAGCGATCGAGTTCGAGACCATCCAGACAGAGTATCTTTTTTATACTATAAATATTATTAATTTATTTAATTCTACCGCTCGCCTGTAACGTCACAACATAACAGACGACTACAACAGCAATTTTTAGAATGGGGGGTGCGATTTTTCAAAAAAGGTTGTTACGAATATTGTTATTTCTTAATTGTTAACAAATATGCCTTAAGAAAAATATGACCTTAATTAGGCGAAATCCCGAGATGCTGACGATGAACTTAGCCTCACCTCCGTGACCTTTTAATCTGAAAATTTAATATCATCAATGCCCCATATATAGAAGTAATCTGACCAAGTTTGGCCAAAATCGATCTAGTAGTTCCGGAGATATAAGGTGATTTAGAGGCCAACACCAAATACACATAAATACATACGAACATTTGGAAAATTTCCATCTGGTTTTTTGGGTTCCTTAGATATCAAAATGTCAAGATCCGGTGAAAACCGTTTACGCTCAAATTGGGCCGATTGCAATACTTTTTTTTTTTAGAGCTATAGCTCTCCTATAGTGCTATCTAGAAGGGAAAGTAAAATGTGAGAAGTCGTGAATTAGCATAAAATTTAACTTTAAACACTTATATCTTTAATTAAGAAATTCCTTCGTTTTGTATATATATGTAAAAGAGATAATTTTATAATTTTTTTTTGCTTTTCGTGGTCTGAGACATAAGAAGATTGGCGAGACAATATTCGGCCGATCTTCGTGGTGGAGTGGTAGCGTGTCGGTCATTTATCCGGAGGTCCTGGGTTCGAATACCGGTCAGCCATGGCACTTTTCCACGCTGGAAAATTCATTATCATCCATCAATAACTGTAAGTGGCATAAGCTTGTTGTTGCTGTATATAAATAAATATTAAAGCGATATTATCTAATTTCGGAAGCTGTAACACGAAAAAATAAACCCATTATCGATTTCTTTTCTTTTTAATCATGATCCTTTCGAATTTTCCGTCCGTGGCGGAGTATTAGCTTCTCAGCCTTTCATCCGCTGGTCCCGAATTTAAATCCCGTTCAGACATGGCATTTTTTACACACTACAAAATTCAATTTCCATATTCCCACGTACAAGCTTCGAAAATTTCTATGGTGAATTAATTTAACACAAAAAAAATATTGTTGGTTACACTACCTATCCCTTAAGAATGTACTCTTCTAAAGATTATACGAATATCAATACTGAAGTATTGAAAAACCAATCAGTACTGATGATGACAATTACGCAACTTTTTATGACTTGAGTAATAGTGTTATATGTAGGGTACACCTGTATTTCGATGAGCATTTCATACTGATGTGCAAGATTATATTCGATTCGGTGAAGAAGGCTGTGGAAATCCATTTCACTCCTCACTTTTGGTACTGATACATTGCTGTTACAAAATTAATCACTAAAAACTGCATGTAAATTATATTCGGGAGTGCGAATTACAGTATAAACTATACTGCTATTCACGTGGATACTCGAATCTTTAACGTGTACATTGTCATAGTATGATTTGTTTTTCAAAAACCAACCGATTTGTAGGAATATTATTTTCAACACAGGTTGAGAAAAATTATTTTAAATAAATCTCATGTAAGTGCGTCATTTCAGCTAGTAAATAAAGAAAACGAAAACAAGCTTTGGCTGGTAGAAATAACACTATTAAATTTATCGACTGGTAATTTTATCTCTTCCTTTCTTCAGCGTAAGAGTTCGTGGGGTGCAGGAGTGTCCTCCAAGAGACTTCTTTTCCAACCTAAATATTACGTTTGATATTGTGGTCACCGCTAATTATTGTCGTTCAGAAACGCTGTTCTCGGTCAACCTCTTTCTACCTCCACCTTTTACAAGCTTTTAAGGAATGAAGTGAACCAAGATGGGTGTCACAAAAAACTATCACCTCAATTGTTTCGTCTTAGAAATCATTTCTATAAAACTGCGACTTCTATTTTCTTCTCTTCTCTTCAGGACTTCATTTGTTACCATAATAATACATAACGTTCTTAGTGCCCGGCTCCAGTAATATATTTTGAACACCAGTTACCTTGCCTTTACTATCATCAGCACTATTCAATTTTCTGAGTCATATGGCACCAGTATCCAAACAAAGTTTTTATAAAATGATTTTCTAAAACCATCGCATTATTTAATGTAATGAAGGCTTCTTTGACGAGTGCGATCCGAGAGCGTACATCTTTCGTACAACTTCCAGCATACGAAATGAGATTCTCAAATACCCAAATCACCTTACTCGGGTAAGTCTTTCTTAATTGAGCCAAATATTAGCATTTTCATCACCATCTCGCGTGAACTTCAACTCATAATATGTTTTATTGAATTGATATCTATAGGTTCGAAGATTACCCTTGAAATTTACAAAATGAAATATAAAACTTTTATACATCTTCTAATTTATAATTTTAATTATAGTCGGAGAGCTGGGTACAATTTTTCCACCAATTGTATAAATGGAAAATTATATTGGATATAGTGGAAGGTACGGAGATTATCTCAGATACGAACGGGCAGACAAATAAGTGGGAAACAAGGGCTCGCTTGCACGGTAAAGTTGCAAAGAATCAGTTTATCCAGATATCTCGAGGAATTTGCGTCGGATGAAAAAAAGTTTGCAATAAATGTTGTTCGTCTTTCCAAGCTCGGAGGAGAAAAATTACATACAAATTTACTTGAATTGATAAATTTGACGACGAGTGAAATGTATGATTTACTTCATATATAATATATTATTTCCCTACCTCATACGATAGAACACACAAAAACACACTCACGCGCACGCATGCGTTCACACGTACATATATATATATATATATATATATATATTTAATAATAAATATTATGAATAAAAATATCTAATGGTTATATATATATATATATATTATATATATATAATCATTAAATAGGTTACTTATCCGTAGCCTTCGTTTGAGAAAAAAAATATGTTGAAGTAAATTAAATAGTTCAGTATTAGTTATCCTTGAGCAATAAGCAAGTGGAAATTTATTTTTACAGAAATAGAAAGTGTAGAGGTAGAATGACAGGTGGTGCAGCTATACTAGTTTTGCTAGAGATGTGCTGCTCAGCTAAGATTGATTTGGGACTCGACCTGTACGACAAAATGTGCAATGCCATTTCAGATGGAATCTCACTGCAATAAATTTCCTTACTCGTTGAATGATGGCTCTAACGTCTCGTTATCCTCTAGTACTTCCATTTCAGTCCACACACTCAATCACATATAACTTCTTTTCACTTGCTTATATAGAAAACAGCTGAGTCACCTACGTTCACTCTTTTCTCTTAGTTATATTTCTATTAAAGGACTCTCCTTTTTTATTACGTTGTGCGTGATTTTGAACCATTATTTATAAATCAAATTTCATACCGTACACTGTTCTGCAAAGTAATTGTGCGATTTATTGTGACATTTAAAAAGATCTGTTTAAGAAAAATTGTATGTTGCTGTAACCGTTTTTTTGTAGAATAAACTAATTATTTAATACGATCATTAATTTTAATTTACTACTTAATTTCTGTGAACAGACAGGATAACTCATTTTTTTACTAAATTTAACAAATTGAGTTTTATAAAAAGAAATTAAAAAGTGAATATTAAAATTATGTAAAAAATTAATTATCGGTTGACTGTGAAGGATTAAATTATTCTGTAATTTATTACGTATGGTTTACTCATAGCCAAAAATAACACTATTGAATTAATCATATCGGTAAGCACAATCTCAAAGATGTCAACTATTACTTTCGTGAATACTTCGACTACATTTAATACATATGCAAAAAATTTATATATACATAATAGTACGTTTAAAGAGGATACGCCTATTGAGCAGATGAAGACTTATTAACAATCTTGTTCTATACTCTTTTTTTTAAGAAAATCTATATATATACATATATATACATTATTATAGTAATATACATATATATTAATTTTCTTACAAAATACTATTTATAAATTTAATGCAATAAACTGAAAACAAGTTGAAAAATTTAGTTAAATTTCTTGTTAATTTTTTTATTAGATTACAACGGGTAGACCAGTACTTACCAGAAATTCGAAACGGAAGATTTTATTAAAAAAAAATCATTATGGATAAAACATTATAGTAAGAAAAATCATTATAGTCCTCATAACAACGAGTGTTGTTATGAGGACAACAAAAATTTCATAATACTCTGAAAATATGTTTGGACGTTACTGGTTTACAGACACAAGCAGAAATATCAAAAGACGAATTAAAGGTGAATAGTCAAATATAGTACGTACTCTATGTTACACATTTCCTCTGATTTGTTGTGTTTTTTTTTAAATCATTGGTATTTAACTAATGAACTCTCGATGACTTTTTAAATGTAATCATTTTTATCAGGTTGTGAAATTTTAATTAAATGAGAACTTTATCTCTAGATCCTGGAAGGAAAGAAGGATAATAAGTAGCTTTAACAAGAAGTGGAGGTTCGAATTGGAAATGACTTAAAGGAGGAAGGTAAGATAGAAAGAGCTGTTAGACAGGGATGCTGTCTTCCATCTTCCAAGTACCCTGTTTAACATTTACCTTGAGAAAATCATAGAAAGTGCATGAAAAGAAAGGGTGGTGTCTGTTTAACGTATTCTGTCAAGAAGAAATTTTTATTTGATAACTTCTTATCCAAAGAGAAAGCACATTTTCCTTAATTATAAATTAACGGAGTTTTATTCCAATAAATATTTTAATGTAAGTTGCTCAACACCGTCCATGACATATTTTTAGATTATATTCCGTTATTTAATTTGAATCGAGCTTATAAATTTTATTCTTTTAATTTTATTTCGTCTCTGATTTATTTCTGTACATCTCTTATAGATTTCCGCGTAAAAATATATATTTTATTACTAACTACAAAGTAAAATTATTGACATTTTCTTGAATGTACGTATGACATGTGTCATGTTTCCATTAGACGTATTTTAGCATTTTTTCTTGAATTTACACTTTCAAAAATGATCAATACACATTGCTACTCTTAATAAAGAAAGTGAGAATTAGTAATGAAGTGATTTCCCGTTGCCTTCTTCACTATAAAGACTGGGTGTATAGTGAAAATTATTATTAACTATGAATAAAACTTTGATTGCTCTTGTACTTCAGGTGATTTACTTGAAATTAGTTTATTCCTTTCTGTAATAAAAACTCGTGTTACGTACTCAAGTTTTTGAGTTTTAGTGCCTATATTTTCGTGTACATAATCTAGTACTGTCTAATGTTTTAGTAATAGTGTATTTTCTTTTAATTTTTAAATATATTATAAATTTTACGAAAAAGTGCTGGTTTTTTATTTTTAACAATAAAAAAATATAACATTTGCTAGTTCATGATACTTCAGTATCTTTTTTCTTATTTTTTCTGGTAGACTTATTGGCATTCTCTTCTTCTTCTTTTCATTTTACAAAGCATTTTTAAACCTTAAAATTTTATAATTTTGTTACTGTATGTTATACAGTAACTTTAAGATTCCTTTATTTTTATTTTTTTATATTTTTTTTATCTAAAAATTTTATTTAAAATCGGTTTTTTAGATGAGAAACAATAAGTAAATTTTATGACTATAATCAAGTTGTAAAGGCGATTCCCTTGAAATACCTTAATTAGATTTTTGACATTAATAATAAATCAATTTAGACAAATAGTAATCCAACGGGTTGGTCTAATGGTGAACGCGTCTTCCCAAATCAGCTGATTTGGAAGTCGAGAGTTCCAGTGTTCAAGTCCTAGTAAAGTCAGTTATTTTTACAGATTTGAATACTAGAACGTGGATACCAGTGTTCTTTGGTGGTTTGGTTTCAATTAACCACACACCTCAGGAATGGTCGAACTAAAGACTACACTTTATTTACACTCATACATATCAATCCTCATTCATCCTCTGAAGTATTATCTGAAAGGTAATAATTACTGGAGACTAAACAAGAAAAATAAAAAAAAAAGTATAAATAACGTAGTGGTAACTACATTATATTACTATAATAATATAGTAATTAATATTTACAATTGATTTACTATTAATAGTAAATTACTAGCATTAGATTAACATTAAATTACTATCATTGATAAAGCCCTGCCAGTAATGAACTAGAAATCATAATAATGTCCAGTACTACGAATAAAATCACAACGTAAAAAGAATAATAGAACATAGAAACAAATAACATTAGAGACGTAAATGTTCATAAACATAAACACTTTGATGACGCCCAACTGTAAAAGAGAGGCCTGGTCCTGAGTATCACTATTATGGTCCGAAGTCCAGTACATGTACCCGCTTTAATCGCCTTACATCTTCCTCAATGTCTAAGAGGTTAACAGCTTGATAGTTTACGTGGTCATTAAGTTTTATTTTGTACTTAGCTGCAAATCGATCGACTTCCTCTCGAACGCACGGTAACCCTAAGTAATCATGAATTTCGTTGTACCGTACGAACCATGGTGGGGCTTGTGTTATATACCTCACAAATTTATTCCGGAATCACTGTTTAAGGAACTTAAGGTTATTTAGTCGTGGTTAATCTGTTTGCAGAAGTCTAACTTTTTTTCCTTATTATCTCTTGTGTTTTCAAAAAGAGCTCGTGCACGGACTAGTGACTGGGGTGTTCCTCTACTTTAGTGAATCGAAGAAAATACGTGACCGGTTTTTTACAGTTAGGTGGTGTTTTTACTTTATATTACCCAAAATTGTAGATGAAAGAAATAAAATATTTTGGCCATTAATTTTGGTCATTAATCTCCTCATATTGAAACCAAGATACGAAAAACGGTGTCGACAAGTTGGCCCTAGTCTTCTGTGATTACCACTCGTTTCCCGAATCACTTAACCTTATTGATGGTGAATTCTCATTTAATTAAATGTTCCTTTAAGGTGGAAAAAATGCCTGTATTTGGTAATCTACCTCAGGATTCAGTGAATTCTATTTCTTAAATTCTCTTTTATTTTTTTTCTTTAAGTACGTTATAATGCGGGATTTCGTCACATATTTAATAAAATGACAATAATTGAAAACATACGAAAAAATGAAAGTAGAGGCATTGAAAATCTGTTCCAGCTTTTCTTTTTGATAATGATATATTACAGGCAATAAAACTAATATAATAGAAACAAGGCTGCTAACCTGCTAGCAAAATTTTAAATAATCGTTTAAGAGGAATCACTGTAGTTGATAATTTATAGAATTAAGAGTTGTAATTGTTATCCATTCTTCAGCTTGAAACATAAACAGTTTTAAATATAAAAGAATAGTGAATAGGTTGTTTTTACACTGATGATTAAGATAAAACATTCTATCATTGCATTTCTTTAGATCTTAATTAGAAACTCTCTTCAGGGGCTCTCAACTTCTGAGAGTAGCCTACGGAGAATAGCAACCCCAGGGGCCCGAGCTGGTTGTTGTCTTTCTTCTCATTATATACAAGGTGTAACCTACCTACACTAAACATATACTCTGTATACAAAAATGATGTAGTATTCAACATTTACACACACACACACGCACGCACGCGCGCGCGCGCGCGCACGCACACACACATCACTTAAAAGAAAAAAGAAACCTTTCAAATAAATTTCATGATGATCATTGCGACATATTTTGTAACACAACAGTAATCAAAGGTCTTACCTACCGTGATGAGGGATGGATATCTCTGCCTAATGAGTCTTGAATGATGTCTTGCAGGAAACAAAAATTTATTTCCAATAAACACATTGATGTTATTCAAGAGCACATGGTGATGAAGACTGTAACAATAAGACTTAATGTATTAATATGTATAAGATATGAAGAAAAACGTCCTTTTAAAAGATTTTCCGTGTAAACTACACTTAGTAACTTAAGACAGTAAGTGCAAAATTCCAAAATCAGATAAAATAAGTTTGTAATTTTAATATGTAACAAATGAAAAGTAATATAATTTTTAAAACCGTTTAACGTGGGCTGATATCCTGTTATTGCCGAGAAAAACAATTATTTGAACGCATTTCTTTGTATTCAATTAATATAGCCTCTCGGATATTTTCCATGGAAAACAGATTTAATAAAAACATCATAAATACATTTAAAACGTCTAGTTCAGTTTCACTTTGCCGTGTCTTTTTGAAGCTAACAAACGGAAAGAATTTTTTCAGAAGTTAACTGTTGGATTGAGTTAACTTTTCTTTTTTTTTCCTGTTTAGCCTCCGGTAACTACCGTTTAGATAATACTTCAGAGGATGAATGAGAATGATATGTATGACTGTAAATGAAGTGTAGTCTTGTACATTCTCAGTTCGACCATTCCTGAGATGTGTGGTTAATTGAAACCCAACCACCAAAGAACACCGGTATCCACGATCTAATATTCAAATCCGTGTAAAAATAGCTGGCTTTACTAGGACTGCAACGCTGGAACTCTCTACTTCTAAATCAGCTGATTTGGGCTAAATCAGCTTGACGCGTTCACCACTAGACCAACCCGGTGGGTTGATTGAGTTAACTTATCAGAAGTTAATCTTAAGTTCTAAGATATAAATATAAGATATATAAGGTATTATAAGATAATATAGATATAAAGTAATATAAAGATAATATAAGATATATAAGGTAAAAGTTTACAATTAGCAATAATAAAGTTTTCAACTACCAATTTCCGACCGCATATGGTGGTTTCCGTACATTTCTGTTCGGTAGAAGAAGAGCGGAAAACCCTTACTGCCTCTACTGTGGGAAGCAAGACTCTTCTGAACATGTCTTTTTCGCCTGCCATAAACGAGAGAGGCATACATGCGTGGCCATAACTGGACCGATAGACATGGATAGTGTAGACGGTCATGTTTATCAGTGGCAACTGCTTTGCGGCGGTGTCCAGATTCGTTACCGTGTTGTTACAGCAGAAGGAACGGGAAGTTGGAAGGTTTAAGACGGAGTCACGATTAGACGAGGAAAGAGGTGAAGGATGCTCCCCCTGACTACAGTGGAGGCCACGTGCAAATTTCTCCGAGTGAGACAGAAGAACATGACCGTTAAGGGGTAACTTCTCCCTTAAAAACATGTTAAGTGGTACTTATTTTCATTGGTTCTAAGGTTACAGCCACATAAAATTTTAATTAATGAAATATTTGCATCCTATAAGGGGAAGACACATCGGTTCGAATCCAACTTCATTTCCGACTTTTTTTAAATTTAAATATGTCTTTCTATTAACTTCTGATTGTAAAAAAAAATTGCAATAAATAATAACTTAATAATAGCAATAAAAAATAAAATAAAAACAATCAGAAGTTATTAGTGAAATAAAATTTTATGAACTTTTAAAAATGTGTATATGTAATTTAATAGGCGTACAAGTAAGTCATGTAGTGTCCACATCAGATTTGGTGAAACATCTGATTATTTAATATTAATTGAAAATCGTTTCATTTGTATTTATGCATTTGTTTTAGTCTACTCTTTAATAAATATTGCTATAAAATTTACTAACCTTTTCCTGTTCTGCTTTTTTTTTCATTCTGTTGATGATTACATCAAAATAATTTAAAAAACATAGTATTAGTTATAAATAAGACTTACATTTATTTAAAGGGTAAGAAAGGGATTTTTACTCCAACCTAATATTTCAGGTAAGATTGTGTAACTAATAATTGTATAAATATTTGTTGTTAATAAAAACTAAATTATAACAATTGTGTAAGTGTCCACTGTATTAAAGAATTGGAGGATCGTAGCTCACTTTCAAAAGAAATAAATTTAAATGAATACAGCAAAAATGTATTTATGTATTTTAATAGGCGTACAAGAAAGTCATGACCCACATCAGATTTTTATTACTATAATTATGTTTTTTTCATGACTATAATATCTTTCTTTATGAGTATGAAGGTTAATAACTTCATAATAAAGTGTAAATTTTAAGTTTGATGTTGGTTTATCCTCCATTTATCGCAATAAAAAGTAGTCGTTATTAAGGTAAAGTTGCAAGTAAAAAAGAATTTCCTTTAAAATGATTATTTTAAAAGAAATATAACATTTCTAAATATAATTTCATAAACATATAGCTGCTGAGTGTAAAAAGTACAATTGTAATGCGTAACATTGATAAATCATCTCGCGTTGGCTAATTACTCGTATTTTCACGTGAGTTACTGTACATACCGCATTGGCGTAAAATATTTAATTAAAATATTTCATCAAAAACCATCTCATTCAGGATTAAATAATATTTTATATTTTCATACTCGTCTTAGCAAAAGGATCATAGTATGTTAATTTTTAATTAAATGATCTTTATAAAACCTATTTAAAGAAAACCCGATTCAATCAATGCACAAAAACAATACTTTTTCAGTGTTAATTTCTAGAAGCTTGCACAAAATTATAACCAAATACAAACAACTTAATTTGACGTAATATGTTAATTAGATGTTTTAAAATTTTTAATTAAAAAAAAAAATATGAAAAAGTGTATATTTTTATTTTTGCTTTTCCTAGAATAGGTATATTCAATATTTTGATGAGGTATATATTTTTTGATAATCTCTTTGTTTTAGGATCAACTAGTTCATGTAGACAAAAAAAAAAACATGTTTGTGTATTGCGTTACGTGTATCGCACTGCTTTTGACCTTATATCTCAGGACTGACCAAACCAATTTTCTTCAAATTTAGCTCATATATGTATATATACACTAGCGGACCCGACAGACGTTGTCCTGACGCGGCATTATTCTGTAATAAATGCACACACATAAATATAAGTAACTTAATTAAGTTAAAATTAGCAGGAATGTGTTCTAAATTTCATTAAAATGACTATTAGTATGATATTATCAGTTTGTGATTGTTGTATTATTGTAATGGGTTTATTGATTAATTATGTGTAGTATGGTTAATATTTATTTTCACTAAATATTGAAATGTCCGATGAAAATTGAATTAAAAAATCGAAACGTCGTAAAATTAATAATTAGTGTAATAATAAATTTTCATCCACATTACTACTAATTTTCACAACATCATTCTAAAAAAGTACCTCCTACATATATTTTTTTTTATTTAATAATTTTAATGTTTCATAACCATGTAACAGCTTAATTAATCAATTAATAAAAAAATAAAAGCACTGTAAAAAAACAACGTAGTTAAAATTTTAGTAGAAATTTTTCTCATTCTTTATTCTACCAAATTTTAGATAATTGTTAATTAAAAATAATTTTAGAAAACGTTTTATAAAATTAATCAGCTAAAACATTATAAATTGAATTTTTTAAATATACTTTAAACTATACTATAAGTAACTTATATTTTAATTTTATAAATGTTATAATTTATTTTACAAACGTAAATTTTATTTTCAAAGAGCCACTCAATACTTCATAAGTTGCATAGAATCAAATGAGAACTGACAATTTAAATTTGTAGGTTAAGTTGATTGTTATTGAATGCACGTGTATACATCATTAAAATTCATGTAAAACACTCACTTCAACACTGCATCTTAACAAATTTGCACAATGTAGATTTTTTAATTAAACCTTAAAACGTTATTTCAATAAATAATAATATAATATAATATTCTCAATAAGCGCACTATTCTAGCAGACTCGGCAATGCTTCGCTATTGCTAGATCTGAGTATACATACAGATTAAATGACAACAATTGAAAGTTTCATAAAACCTTAAAAAACTGAACATTAGCAATTTAACAAAATTTAACCTTTCACTTTATAAAAGTCAGAATATAAATAAATCCAAATGGCAAAACAACAGCACTATCTATCGGATTTAATTCAAACTACTCTCTAAAAACTAATTTTAATGTAAGAACAACACTAAGCTACGATGCAAGTAACTGATATGCTAAAAAGCAACAAAATAAAAAAAAATCCTAGAATCCGATCGCAGCACCAACTACCGGGTTTGACTGATAAACAAAAAATTAAAAAAAAACTTCTAAAACGCGATCGCAGCTCTGCCTACCGGACCCACACGCTACCCACACGCTGCCTACCGGACCCAATTGTGACTCTTATCCATCCCAAGAGCAACAACACATAAATAAATTTAAAAAAACATTTTCACTTCAATACTGTACCTTACAAATTTGCACAATGTATATTTTTTAATTACACTTTAAAACGTTATATTAATAAATAATAATATAATATTCTCAATACGCGCACAATTCTAAACGCGATCGCAGTGCTGCCTACTTGTTACTTAATCAGTTGTGATTTTGTTTACATTGGCAACGGCCATACGGGCTCTTTGTGATTGGTCGTTGTGTTTGACAGCGGCCATCTTGCATTGATCTGATTGGTTTTCCTTTGTTTACATTTCCATCTGATTTGTTAGCCTCTTATTTATTAAAAAACTCTTTTCTCGCGATTTTTTGTAACACAATAATAACACAAAATTTCGAAATATTTTTCTCAATTTGATCGCAGCACCAACTGTCGGGACAAACTAAAATTAAAATAGAATATTATTGAATATTCGATACTGCGATGGTAGTGCAGTCTGCCGGATCCAATGTAAAACATTCCAAAATCAACAACTAATTATAAATAAAAAATTAATTAAAAAAACATTTTCCAGTGGACCAAATTGTGAATCTAAATCAATCTCGAATCCCCTTGAACACACACACAAAATTTCATCAAAATCAGTCCAGCCGTTTAGAAGGAGTTCACTTTCATACACACGCATACAAGAAATATATATGTAAAGATATATATGGGGCATTGAACATATTAAAGTTTTCGAAGTTAATGAATTTCGAAAATTCATTTAATGAAAACCTATGAAAAAAATTCAATTGTTTGTTTTTTTAGTTTAAACTAATTTTTGGAATTCCCGCTTTAAGATGATGTATAAACGATGTTCCTCTATGACGATTATAAATATATTGTTTCAATTTTTTAAATGTTCTATCTTCTCTAAAATTTTTCTTCATTGGATTGTCAAAGTTTCCAAGCAATATGTAATACATTTTCCTACAGTCCTGATGTGCTAATTGCCTAATTAAAATGTATTGACCATATTGAAAAGTTAATGGGCACTAGATTAAGAAAATTAAAATCCCATGGTAAAAGGCTTTCGTTGGCAAAACTATAGGAGGCAAAAACAGACTGTCGAATGAAGTTATTCAGAGACCAAGCATTTTATAGTTTAGCTATTAGAAGAAACAGTGAAAGTATATCGGACATGTAAAAAGCAATTTTGGCTACATATTATCATGTGTCATCAAGTAATGAACAGCCTTGTCACCAGCTTTGTCCAGATTCGGACACTACGCGGTGTAAGTACAATTTGGCTCGTAGAACTGGCAAAACATACAACCACAAACAACATTTTCATTTATCTAATATTGCTATTAGTGAAATGTCCAGTATTTTTCAAGATTTAGGCCAGGTTGAGTTATTAGAAAGATTTACCAAGAGTAAAACACAAAAACCCTAATAAGAGCCTAAACAACCTCATATGGACTGTCGTATCAAAAAAAGAACATATTTTGAAATTGCTACTCTGAATTTCGTTATCTATGAGGCTGTAAGTAGATACAATTATGGGCATTTTGCTAAAATTTCCTTTTTGGAAGAAATGATACTGAATCTTAGCTAAAAACACTTGTAATGAAAAAAGTGGAATTAGAACGGATCCGTAAGGGTGATAAAACTACTGCAGATTATGACAAAAAGGTTCGTAAGAAAAAAGCCTTGCCCGGAAAAGACTGGAAATGGTACTAGGGGATCGAGAAGACGAAGATAACCCTCCCAATAGTGCTTGTCATCACTGAAAAAGATATGTAGTTTAATTACATATTTTTTACCTCATTTTTATTTTTAATCGCGTTTTTATCAAAATGTAATATTCGAAACTTTGTGTACCTTTCTCTCAGCTTCCATTAAAGATAGAATAAAAAAATTTTTATGAGCTATCACGCTAACGTAGATTTACTTTATGTGTGTACTGATTTTACAGGTATTTAATATTAGCTGAGAAAAAAAATTATTTTAACAATATTTTTGTGTCAAAATGTTAGTGTCCTACAATATTATCTGCAATAAATATATTTTTGACCTTGTATAAAAATTTACTACACAAAACATGTAAAAATAAATGATCTTTAATTTAAAATAAACCCAGGACTCTATTTATTATAGTTCTTGTTACAACGGTAACAAAAAAAAAAACAAACAAAAAAACAAAAGTAACAAAAAGGTAAAAGGTAACACAGGGTAAAATAGGGATACAAATTCCCCTTTTTAAGGATGGGAGGGTATCGCTAAAAACCAATTTAGATTTTCTTTGCATAAAACTTTATTAAAACAAATTTTTTAACTGTAGTGCATACGCGTATACAAGTAATCAAAGGAAATTCGAGAAATCAACCCCCTTTCCCACGGAGTAAGGGTATCTCTAAAATAAAAAAAAAGCTTTATTTTGGGAATTTTGATGCATAAATTTTATTTTGGTAATCATGCTTCGATCGGCAATATTTTACCAGCTTTTAAAAGCTAATTTTATGTTTGTTTTTAAAAATTACTTTGCTTTTCACTTAAAATTGATTAAACATGGATAAATCTGCGAAATCCGTTTTCACAGTAATAATAAAAACAAAGAAATAATAAACAGAAATAATGGTGATAAGAGATTTATTATGTTAAATTGTTTGAATACTTTCTTGAAACAACAATTGAAAATAGTTAACCAAAATGTCATCAGGCTACTCCTCATTTGGCCAATTTTAATAGTTAATGGTACTGATAAATAATAAGAAAAAATCTTCACACTTTCTACGTAAGCAGTGCAATTTTCAATTTAAAAAGTTACTACTCAAGTCAACCTTATAACGTGACCATCAGACGAATTTCCTCAAAATGTAAAAATAATCATCAAAATAGATCCGTTTGATGAATATAACGAAATACTCGTCGAATTTGAGAAAACATTCATTTGGTGCAAGAAAAATCCTTCACTAAAATTTATAAAATAATACGTTTTTTTTAATTTAAATTTTGACATTTAGAATTTAGTGTCAACTTAAAAATAAAGAACCCCTTAACAATAAACCCTTTATAAACATTTATTTGAAATTCTAAATTTGAAGAAAGTTAAAAAAAGTTTTTTTTTACTAGGGATATTAAAATGTTAATAGCCTGCAAATATGCTACCCATATGAAATAACCTCTCGCAACAAACGAACAGACAACCAAACATGTGTTTTGATAAAATAAGAAAAGAATTGCAGGAAAATTACGTTAAACTGCAACTGAGTCTGGGCTAAGGGTGTTTGGTACAAAGAAATATATATATATATATATATATATATATTAATTATTATTTTACCTCAAATATTTCCGGTAATTTTTGCAATATAATACTTGAATATCAAAATTATATTAGAATGTTAATTATTACCCGATATAATAATTTATTACTAAATAACGATGACGACGCCAAAAAAATGAAAATTATTTTCAAATATCCTTTACAGAATACGTATATTTTTGCTAAAAAAATTTTCCCCCAAGTTACATGGTAGGTTCTTACAAAAGACCACTAAACAACCTTTACAAAATTAAAATTAAGTCGATCCGTTTCATGAAAAGTAAGGCTTAAAAATAGATAATAAGGAACAAAATGAGATCGAAATTTTAAAACGTTTTCTTGTTGCAGTCGGCTAAGAAAATAAGACCACGTTATAAATTAAATTAGTAGCTTGACTTGTCATCCCACGATATATAAAAAAAGTTGAATTTTCACGAATTCTGGGTAAAATCTGTTGTCTGTATATTACAATATTAAAAATAATAGCTGAAGAAAAACACTTCATTCATGATAAAATTGTGCAGGATTTGTATCAGATTTTTGTAAGAAAAATTTTAAGCCACCAAGTTCATGTGCTTTGATCTATAAAACACGAGTTTTTTTTCATATTCATGAAATAAATATAAAAGGTGCATACCGGAAACCTATTTTGTTGCGAGAATAATTATACTATATTTTTAGTATTTTGTTTACTGGATTGGTTTTTACATTGACATTAGAATTCGGTACATGTTACGCGTTTTATCCAAGTAAAAATATTAAAATGTTAATTACAGTGGCCGTAATAACAAAGGAATTCAGTTACATTAAACATAATAAAAGTGATGAAACTCGAAAATTAAATTAAATCCTGCGGTATATACTTACTAATTCTTTGGTAAGTATACAATTTAACTGCGCAATTTTTCATGCATGCGTAATTTATAATTATAATGGGTTTGTAGTTGAGTGGCGAAAAGATGTTTAAACGTTTTAACCGATGAAACGATTTATTTTTGATAAGTGACCTCACATTTGCAGTGTTTATATATATTTCAGGAAAAGCTATATCAGTATAAAAACATAATTTTCTTTCATTCTACCTTTAGCTTTTTACGGTCTCCGAACTGCTTAAATAGATTAATTCTTATTTTAACTTAAACCCGGTTTGTAACCCCTTTCAAGTTTTTGTAACAATTTTTAGAAAAAAGTTCCAATCATCTGTAGTAATTTATATTATATTCTTTCAAATCTCTGCATTTATTATTAAATAAATTAAGAAAAATTTGTTAATTTTTATTTTTAATTTTGCACCGAATTCAAAAAAAACAAAAAAAACCGTAAAATTATTATTTATTAGATTTCAGTAAGGATATTATAGATGTTAGTTGCATTTAAAAAAAAGGGTTTTAGCGGGTTTTAATTTATTTAAAAAGTTTCCATGGATTTAATTAAATTTTTTTTAATCAACTGGTTATTTTTTCTACGAAAGAGCGGGCATTCAAAGCTAAAATCATTAGCTCTGTGGAAGTTGGTAGTCTATGAAAAGATGCCATGCCTGACCGGGTTTCGAACCCGGGACTTCCGCAGGAAATTTCGAGATGCTACTTACTCAGCTATGTTGGTCGGCTCCGCTTGTGTTAATTTTATTCCTTTTTAATTTATTAAATGATTTTCATATTTATTTTAATGAATCTTTATAATTTTTTTTTTACATTAATACTCTTAGTGTTACGTCTTTTTTGCCTATGCAGAATTAACTGAGTGTTTATCTAATTTATAATACCTGAGTATATAATATCTGAATATATTATACCTTATGTATTTAATACCTCAGTGTTACCTAATATGTAAATTGTGGTAATGTGGTTGAAAATTTTATATTATTTATATGTATTTATTTTTATTTTTTTTATCTTTATATTATATATAAAACATATTTATTTTATATTTATATTATTATATTATATATTTATTAATTTTTTTATTTATATTTATATTATACGCGACTAGACTGACAAATGAGAATTGCCTATGTCAGGGGGGATGAACCGTTTAATGAAAAGTTAAAAAAATAATACGTTTTTATTTAGAGTTCGAATTATGGAAAAAATATATACCAGATGTAATTTGATGAATCATTGTATATTTTCCAAAATATTTTAAAAGATTTTTGTTAAACATAAAGAAGAAAGAAATTCAACGTTACTGAATTTGATTTCTTCTTTTTTTACCTAATTGTACACAAGGAAATATATTTAAATTTTGAAAATAATAATTACTTTCATTTAGGTATCTATCTATTGTATTTATTTTTTCCTGCGCGACTTTTTTTTAGCAGAGGTAGTTCAGTAGTAACAAAGGTAGATTTTTATCCAGCCATAGCTTCAGGAATACCTAATTTTCTTCTGTAATTCTGAAAATTAGTTATTTCAATTACCTATGTTTTTAGTTATGATATCTAAAACAAATTATTACATTTTTATTCGCGAACAAATTCGGTAAATTGAATTTTTTTAAATTCTAGTGTCTTTAATTAGTACGTATATTTCAAAGTGGTGGGTGGATTAAACATTAAAACATTTATATATTTGTCAAAGTTATTATCGGTTAAGAAGGGTTTTATTAATTCTCTAATTTAAAAATAAGTAAATCAGAATATATTTACTATTATAATCACAAAATTCTTTCTTTTAGAGTTGATAAGTAATTAATTTTAACTATTTACAAATTTAAATTTTTTAAATATTACAAACTTAAATACAATTTAGATTGAGTACAAAGACCATAGTAAAGAGAACAGCAAAGGATTTTCAAAGAAATCACAAAAGTAATAAAATGATTCTGATTTGAAGTCGGTTTATAATGTTTTATTATAATTTTCCCCAGTTTTTCTATTGTTTGACGAAATTTTTACATCTGGATGCACTTTCTGACAACTAACCTAATACAGAGAATGAAATAAGCAAAATTAAATTCTCCATAAATAAGCATTTGATAAGTTTTATTTTTGTAAATATATTGTATCGGACGTTAAAACGTCAAAACATACATGTAACTGCATTTTAAATATGACTGCATGTTTAGATTATCAGACTTTGAACTAGGTCGATACTATTATAAGAGGATTAGATTATAATTTTAACCTTATTTGAATTTCATTTAATTAGTTGATTTTTTTTACGTTATTACACTAATTTCTTTCAAATTTGGGTATAAAAACTTGGAAATCACAATTTAGATTTTAAAATCGAAATATGTTTTTTTTTAAATTTAGAACAAATTTAGGCTGCAAATGGATGTTAAACTTTACTTACCCTCTTAATTTATCTAGATTTTGCTGGTAATATTTTTATTTTAAACAGTAGCATAAAATGTAGCGTGTAAAACAAAACTGTTTAATGGATAGTACTAAAATAAACTGTAAGGATTCAGCTGTTCTGCAACACGCTCATTGAAGCCTCCGGCTACGATTAGCCATTCAGTTCTTTTCGTTCCCACAGTCTCACAACATAAAATCTTCATCTATTTCTATTTCATTAGGCTTTTTGAATACATTAAAAAGTTTTATAATTGCATACGGAGTAATTTTCCATTTAACCTACTGTATTATTTAATACAGTATAAGTTTTGTTTTATTCTTTGTTGTAATATTTTTTTTTATTTATTACAGTTATGGAAACATTTCTCAAAAGAATTATTTAATATCGTAAATTTAATTTTCAAATCTATGCATTTATATTTTTTGGTTATAATATTTGTATAGTTGAATCTTTTTACACCTGCGTATCTTTGAGTTAACATGGTAGTCAGAATTAATCGAAAGAAAACTTAAGTTACTTCCTAAACTCGCTAACCATAGTCAAGAATTAAACGATCCCGCGTTAGGCATATTAGTTTTCACTATATGCCTAACGCATATTAAAATTTAACTCGTTGTTGAACTATATAAATTTCTAAAAATAGAAGTCGACGTTCTCTACAGTGTTACACATTTGCACGTATGATGAAGATTAGGAGATCCGATTTTATTCGATGACTCTTCCGCAGGTTAGGATTTTTGTATAGACACCAGACAGAAAAACCGAATTTTTTCAAACAGCAATATAATCAGAGCTATTATTAAAAAAATACAGATATACCAAGGTTGGAACAACTCAAAGAGATGCCTCATATCTTTGATCCCGGTTATCCAAAGGGTGTCTAGCAAAATCCACTAAAAAACACTCGGGAAAGGGTGCATAACGATAAAAAGGATAAATCCAAATAAATATCATGAAATGAGACTGACAACCCCCATCTAAAGTATTCTGTTTGGCCTCAACGGGCAACTGCTATACATTCCAGCCGTAATTCTTTGAGAGATCTTGGAGATATTTCCGAGGGGTGGCAGCAGTGCTTTACTAATGAACTGTTGTGGCTAGATCAGCATAAATATACAATGAAAGAAAATTTTCTCTTTTCCTGAAATATTAAAGAGCTACTAGAAGTGATGCTCAGGTTTACTTAAGGAAAACCTTTGCCTATGTCAAAATAGTTTGAAGTTACATTTTCAAGAAGTAAACATCAATGGAAATTGTTTTACATTCATCAGACGATACGTGACTGAGACACACATAGCAACTACTTGGAATTTTTAAAGCTGGAGAAAGTACGTAACAAAATAGAATTTAAAAAAATGTTTAACATTTAAAAAAATTTCTGACCTATATTGGGGAAAACCTATATAATCTATACATTCTATTTTATAAAATTTTATTTCATTGATAACTTTTGATATTTTTTCATATTTTTTTAAAATTGTTATTATTGAATTATTATTTATTGTAAAACTTTCTTTGCAATCAGAGGTTAATAATTAATATTGATTAATTAATAGATCAATATATTTAAATTAAAAAAAAAGGTAAAAATAAATAAAAAAGAAGGGAGATGAAGTCTGATTTGAACCGATGTGCCTTCCTCTTATAAGATCCAAATATTTCATTAATTAACATTTCATGTGGCTATAATTCTGGAACCAATAAAAATAAATACCACTTTTGATAATCGTTAAAAACCACCAACGAGGGCTCATTACTGCAGTTAAGAAAAAGTCCAAAATCCAAACTTTTATGGATTTTGGACTTTTTTGGACACTTTTGGTTCAGTCGATTGCAATCAAAAGGGGAGGTTCACAACTAGATGTTACAGCAGTCCTAAATCTAAAATTGCAACATCCTATGGCTAATCGTTTTTGAGTTACGCAAGATACGTACATACGTACGTACAGACGTCACGCCGAAACTAGTCAAAATGGATTCAGGGATGATCTAAATGGATATCTCCGTTGAAATCTGAAAAACAAAGTTTTTCGCATCACAATATTTCTTTTTCTTCGTACAAGGAATAAAAAGATCAAAAAGGGAATTGAAGGGCAACTTTTTTTCAGTGGATTTACTGTTAAGAATTTAAAGTTTTTAAAGACTTTATTCTTTCGACAGAAAACAAAGATAATTTAGAAAAATTTTGAAATCCATGGATTTATTGCCGGTAGAGAAATTCAGTTTGAAAATGAAACTAAAACAAAGATAATGAAATATGAAAGATAGGAGAATAATTGGGATTTAAATACTAAGATAAAATAACACAATATACCAAGAGAAGAAGAATAAATAAATTTGCAAAACTATGGATTAAGTAATATTGATAGAGCCAACCAACAAGTAGATCTTTTTTCCCAAAAATGAAGGCTACACTATAATAAAAATAGATCTAAGAATTTGAAAAAAAACCTTAAAAAATTTATTTTTTGTGATGAGTAGGTTTTTATGATAGTGTAAGGATAAATATAAAACAAAAGATAAAAATTCTAGAAATATGGTATTAAAAGATTATAATACTCTGCGTCATTAATATTTATAATAAAAAGAAAGGAATTAGATTAGTGGGTTGTATATTAAGACGTACAGGTTTAGCTAATCTGCTAATAGATAAACGGTAAAAACTATAGAGGAGCAATCGAATAAAATTCATAAAGCACAAGGATGTACGAGTATGTTGTAAATATGTAAATACGTTGAGATTAAATATTATTACAAAACGGAAAAAAACGAAGAATGGCATCAACTAGTTGGATATTATGCGGCTCGAAAATATGTGTAGACCTAAAACACCTGTCGATTTGAAAAAATCCAGCCATTAGCAAGTAACGGAAAAGGTGAAAAACCTGCGTCTTGATAAAAATAAGGAAAGAATAATAATTTAGGGGAAAAAACAATGTTAGGTAACTGTCACAGAAGCTGAGTTTTACCTAAGATTTTGAGCCTGACTTATACCTAAGACTTGTAAATGTGGAATTATGCATTTATTGTCTTCTCATGTAAATATTTTCAACTGATTATTATAACATTTCTTAAGAAACTATTTTGAATATCAGAATAATTTTGTGTATTTAACATTACGCTAAATAACAATTGTATTGCTAGTTTGAATACTATATCGTGAATACCGGTGTTCTTTAGTGGTTGAGTTTCAATAAACCATCTCAGCAACGGTGGACCTGAGATTATATAAGATTACACATCATTTATATTCATACTTATTATCCTCATTCATCCTCTGAAGTAATACCTTACGGTGGTTCCGGAGGCTAAACAAAAAAAAAAAAAAAAGAGTGAGATAATGATGGTCTAGTGGTTAACTCGTTTTTGGAAGTCAGTTATTTAACAGTTAATTTTCGAGTCGAAGGTTCTGAGGTTCAAATCCTACTAAAAGTAACTTAGTTTTATACGGATTTGAATAATAGATCTCGTTGTACTTTGATGATCGGGGTTCGATCCACACACGTCTCAGGAATGTCGGCATGAATCTGTACAAGACTACACCTCATTTATATGTCATACAAATCATCCTCATTTCATTGGGCTGTGGGAGGGTTGCATATTGTTCATTATTTAAACAGATTGCAACGAAAACATTCGAAAAATAAAAATATTAAGATAATGAAACTAAACAAAATATTTAAAATTGCGAAACTTCCTCTTTTTCTGAAGTCGATTAAAAATACATTTTATTTCACAGAATTGAATTTATATATAATTTTCTAGTCATAGAACATAAAATTCCCATTTTATTGGATTAAGTAAATAAAATAAAATAAAAATAATATTATTTAATTTTATTTAAAATTTTAAATTATTAAATATTTTTAAAAAATTTCTTTTGTTTTCTTGTAAGTAGAATAATAAATCTACTTCACCTTTGTCGTGCAAAACGTTTACTTATATGTATATTTGATTCATGAAACAATGATATTTTTCTTTTGTGTAAATTTTATACGTAATGAAATTCATTTTTCTTTCGAAGGATGAGTTACTTTCCCGTTAATATAAAAGAACGTTTACATAAAGTATATAGACTTTACTTATATAGAATACTTTTAACCTCGTTATGAAGCTTGATCCAAGGAAATAATAAATTCACTTTTATTGCTGTATTCAATTACTGTCACAAAGATACTGCAGGAATAACGTAGAAAAGCTTTCTTCTAAGTTAAACTTTTCATTTTTTGTAAAAAAAAAAAATCTTCAGTAAATTTGCTAGCGTGGCGTTAATTAAATAATGTGCAGTACTTTTTAGCAGTTTGATAAATAATTTAAAGTTTCTTTTTAAAAGAAATTGACGTATTCTAAATATAAAGTTATAGTATAATAATAAATATTGTTATTGTATTTTATATTATTTATTTTATTTTTTATAATAATAGAAAATCGTGGCGGTGTTATTTTATCTGCCGTTCTTTATTATAAGTTATGCAGTTTTATTTCAATAGATACATTTTTCTTGTTTAACTACTTTACACCCGCTCATGTTAAACGTATGAAAAATGTTCTACACAAAAACGCTAATAACTAATCTTTTCTTATTGACCTCGCACAGTGTGGGAATTTCTGGGCTGACTGTTTGCCAATTGTAGGTCGTTTTTCGCGTAATAGGTATTTCAAATCGTGTATAACAATAGAAAATAACCACTACAACGTCGCAGATGAGAGATAACATTTATAAATAAAAACCATGATTAAATATTTTGCGCCAGTATATCCGAAGATCAGTAATCTTTACGAGAAACTAAATAACTGATTGCCTTTTTATGAGCAGAATTTCACATATTTGTATAAGATAAATTGCTGACATAAATTTGGTCAGAACAGACATAATTACGTGGAAAAGCCTTAAAGGACAATTTTGGATATTTTTATTTGTTTCATATCCTTTCACTATGTGAGTTGATCATCCCTTTTTTACTGTCACTCATTTATTTCTGATCCGTTTTCCCGGTGCATTTTGCTTTAACCACTGGATTCGTGCAAAGGATTTAAAGAGATATAAAATTACTGTTTCCTTATTATTCTTCTGATCTAGTAAGAATGACTGCCTGTGGACCATTATAAAACGTCTTTCGGGTGTACCAGGAATCTTAACTGTTATTCTAGTTCTTGCAAAATTTCATAACTATAGTGTTTATGTTTTAACGAACAAATTATAATTTTCTTTCGATGAATTCTTCTTCGTATTAATGATTTTTTCAAAATTTAAAACTCAATAACGTATTTACAGGAATGTAAAATCTGCGAAGTTTTCGCAGATAATACCAGTTGAAAACTGAAGGAAAATTACTTTATTAACGGATAAATATAAATGCTAATGTGGGGAGAGATGAATCTATGTGGGCTATGGAACGTCATAATAGAAAAAGGGAAATGTTGACTTCATATCTTTGTTATATGAACTTAACAAAATCAATAACTTATTTTAAGAAAATTAAAAAGTATTGAAGAAACCTGGCCACGTTATTCGTTGACTTACACATAATTGGATTTGAAAATCTATTAAAATATTTCGTAAAAAAAATTACTTTTTATTTCGAATGGGATATTTCTTCATCACAACCGAAAAAAATTTATAACAGACGGAAAAATTCATGCATTCTAATATCTCCTGATACAAAACACGTGGACAGTATTTTTCTACTTAGTAATCAATATTCAAAGTTGATTATTTATTTATGTTTTTTGAACTGAAGTATTTTAATATCATAATATCAAACAGGATATTAAACAATTTTGCCTGGTGTAACGATAGTAACAATTAAATATTTGCCTCGTGTAACAATTAATTAATTGATTGTATTAACGTGAAATGGTAAAATTTTCATATTTTAAGTATGTATCGTAGGTATTCTAAGTCCCGGGTTCGAATCCCGGTCAGGCATGGCATTTTCACACACGCTACAAATCATTCATCTCATCCTCTGAAGTAATGCTTAACTGTGGACTCGAAGCTTAAAAAAAAAAAAAAAAAAGTATGTATCATAATTTATATTATCTCAAACCTATTTTTAATCTTTTATCGTAGGTATTCGTATCGTAGGTATTCTAAGTCCCGGGTTCGAATCCTGGTCAGGCATGGCATTTTCACACACGCTACAAATCATTCATCTCATCCTCTGAAGTAATGCTTAACTGTGGACTCGAAGCTTAAAAAAAAAAAAAAAGTATGTATCATAATTTATATTATCTCAAACCTATTTTTAATCTTTTATCGCTTTCTACCCACGTTGCTATCTGTATGTATAGAGGCGAGTAATTTGTTTCTGTGTTTTTTTTTTGTTAACGTAGAATAATAATTCTTGTAATTCTTCAAACTAAACCACATGACGATTTAAAAAAAACAAAATTGCGAAAATCATAAAACTTTTTTCTGCAGATTGAGGGCTTCACTCTTGACAAACTACTTAATTACTTTGAAGGAAAACAAACTGGATCACTATAGTATATAAGTATGCAATTAAAGAATTGTATTAAGAAAAAAATTAAATTTTACTGTGAGTAAAAGTTTAAGGTGCCGGAACCATGATGATCAAATTTCTCTCTCCGCTTGACCGATCGATTTTAACCAAAACTAAATGAGATGTATTCAGAAATCATCGTACAAAATTTCATAAAAATCATTCAACCTTGTATGAAGATATAAAGAAAAACAATAGAAAATAAAAATTGGTTTATTACCCCCCCCCCGGAATTAAATTGCCAAAGTTGTCACTTTGGTGAAAATTTTAGGTGTTCCTAATATTGTTATGGAATCATGTAATTAGTGGAATAATGTGACTTTTAACTCCAGAAACGTCTAAAAACAAAAATATTCCCCCCCCCCCACATAGTAATATGGGTTTTATGACCAACACCATCAGAAAATATCTTTGTAGGGACCTTATGAGTCCAAAGTATATCCCGGATCCGTATCCCTTTCTTTTTCCTGTTTAGCCTCCGGTAACTACCGTTTAGATAATACGTCTGAGGATGAATGAGGATGATATGAATGAGTGTAAATGAAGTGTAGCCTTGTACATTCTCAGTTCGACCATTCCTGAGATGTGTGGTTAATTGAAACCCAACCACCAAAGAACACCGGTATCCATGATATCCCATTAGAAATTTCCCTGTTCAAGTCCATAGATTTAGTCATATTCAAATTTTCATAAAGAGGTTGTGGGAAAAACTCCTTTCTCTTCTTTATCGTTTCTAGACACAAACTCACTTTCTTGTACTAATTAGATGATTATGTTTTATTAGTATGTTACTTTTGTTATGTATTTGGACATTTATATACTGTAACGGGGGATAAAACTGAACTTTAAATTTTTTTAGTTAGTAATGGACCATAACGTCTTAACTCCTTACCCTCTTGACCAACTGGGGCTAAAATTTAAAAGCATCAAACCCCATATACAAAATTTATTTTCCCTCGATTATTTCCCGATTAATTTTCCCTCCAAAATTTCATTGAACTCGATCCATATAGTTTGGATATATGAAGCAAACAATAAATAATACAAGTCAACATACACATTTACGTTCGTACTTACATCCTTCCGGAATTTTTTAATGATAATTTTTTTTGTTTTTTTTAGAGCGAATTATTAAATGTCAAGATCTGCGAAAAGACTCCAACATAAAAAATTTTACCTGCATACTATTATTATTTACTCTACTATACTGCTTAAAAAAGGGCACAAGAAAAGTTTTGCAGTTCAATGGAACGGAACATCATAGACGGTTACAAGTTACCGTGTGTATAGATAATCCCCAACCTACACTGTAGCTGCTCTAGTCACTGTCACAGTGTCATTTGCTTTTTTTACTATGTTAGTGAAAAGAGGCATGGTTGTCAACCATGACCTCTCAATTGTCATGGTTGAAAACTCAATACCGGGTGATTTTGGACGATTCTGTAAAAAAAAATCGCCGGGAATTTTTGGCGATTCTGTATGTGGGTTAATTGTTGATCAGCGTTTCGAGAAAATGACTTGTGTGCTTGAAGAGGATTGTCATCATTGTACCACAGTATTTAGGTGGTACAGAGCGTTTGAAAGGAGAAATTACCGCTTTGAGGACGCTCCAAGGTCAGGTCTTCGTCTGTAACTGAAAGAAACATTGGTGCAGTACAAAAAATACTTGAAACAGACAAGAGTGTTACTTACCATCAGACAGATATGTCCTTGGGCAATAATGCTCCTGCAGTTCATGCTATTCTGCAAGATCAGCTTCAAGTTATTATTAATTTTACGGCATGTGAAATAGTGAAAAAGTCTAAAAATGGAAATCTCCCGATACAGGTGACGAAACTTGTCTGTACTAATACGATGTTCCATCGAAGGCTCTGAAAAAGTATGACTGTTGAAAACTGAGAAAACTACCGTGAATGTTTGAAAATCTAGATTAGCGAAGGAATAATGGTGGCCGTATTTTTAGTGTGGAAGATCTAGCGAGTTGTTTTGGAACCTCAGATGACAGTTACAGGGAAGTGCTTTACCGAGGAATGCCTGCCTAAAGTTCTCAAGAAGCTGCGACCAAATTCAAGGATAGACACATTGTTTTCTTCGTCACGATAATGCTCCAAAGTTTGCTTATAGTTTTTGGCCGTAACTGGAATATAACTGTTAGAGTTATCTCACTACAGTACTAACCTCGCTTCATGTGACTTCGCACTGTTGTTCCAGGTGAAGAACAGACAAGAAGGGAGGCATTTTAAGAACGATGATGACCTTTTAAGGGCTCGGGACGATGAGTGTGTCCATATATCCGACAAAAGATGGTAGTGTTTCTTTGAAGGATTTAGAAGTGTATAATGTGAGGTGGAAAGTTTTGAAATATTTTTAAAAATTAATTCATATTAAAGTATTTAAGTCGATATATATATATCAATATTTTATAATTTATTTCACTGTTTCATAGCATCATACATGCAGAAACATATTTATACATAAAATTTATAAAACAAAGCATTTTTCCATAGTCAAACTTCTATCCTATGTTATACTGATTTTACATAATAGCATATAATTAAGGAAGTTAATACAATATTGAGCTGAGTTGTTTATTTTTTAAGTAGTTTTTTCGTTTTAGTAGAAGTAATTAATTATAACCTCATATATAAATTAAAAAATATATTGTTTTATTTTAATATTTTATATATACATATTTTTTTTATTAAAGTATTATTTATATCTTTTAGTTCATTCATTATTGAAAATAATAGGGCTAATTGATTTTTTCTTAAATTTCAAACGTATATAAAATTGAGTCTCATATTTTTTTCTAAATTAAGTCATATTAACATTTCATCCATTACGATAATTGCTCATGGTGATAAAATGTTATTTAATAATATTAAATAATATATTGCTGTTCAGGACTTATAATTTCGTCATTTTTGGGTTTATTGTTCTAGCTCAATACACTAGTTAAAAAAATATATTTTTATTATTACAAAATAAAATGTAATTAAAGTGTACAATTATGATTATTATTACGCTCAATGTTATTTGTTAAAGTATAGGTTAATTAAAATGTGTTGATGTAGAAATGATTAAAATTTGTGGCTATATAATCAAGTGTATTAAAATTAAATTAATTGTAATTGAAAGTTTTAATTAATATATTGAATAAGGAACAGTAGCAAATTTATTGCAATTATAAAATTTGAACGGTTAAATTTTATGGTAAGTTTTTACTGCTTGTAATAATAATACATTAATAATTTCATTATTGTGTAAGGAGGTTTTTACTTTTTTTTGTGGAGTAATATATATATATATATAAATATTTTATATAGATAGATAGATAGCCGTGCATACAGACAACACTATACGTTGCTATAATTATTCATTAATGCTATCGGACTGGGTTTGTTTATTCTGAAGTTGTAGATGAGCAATAGTGTTATTTGCGATTGCTTGCTGTCCCTGCAAGGCTTTCTTTACGCAACCCGCCGAGATGTTCCCACGTACAAGTTCTCTTCATCGACCTTTCGCTTCGCCAATTTCTTTAAAAACCATGTTCACATGCAGTCATTCGCTGTACATAGCTTTATACCCTTTTAAAAAATAATAATAAAACGTATAAAAAAAAGAATTGCTGAGTGTTTCTGTGCCCTGTTATTTATTATTATCATTATTGTACTATTAAAAACAGATTTCTGTGTACAGTGAGATTTCTTACGTATTTATAACAGTTTTATAATAACATATCTTGTATATACTGTCACAGTTATTTTTATTCTTTTGTTTTAGGTTGCAGTGTATTTATTTAACATTATCTCTGCGAAATGTTACTTGTAGATGCAATTTGAGCCAATTCATACCGTAATATAAGCTTATATTTTCTTTGATTGTAATGATCTTTTACTTCTATGTACTTGGCTATCTTATTATGTCACGACATTTTTTTTCAGTTAAGACTCACCGGCAGGTGTTAATTTTTTTTCCTATAGAATAGTTAAATTAATATTTAATTTTAGCGTAAAATAATTTCGTTTCAGTTTTTATTCTTTACTAACTTAACATGTTTTTCATTTTTCGATGTTTCAATTTTTTTTATTTTGGAACCGTATTTTATATTGATAAGTAAAAAAAAAAGAAAAAAATTAAATTTTTATTGCTAAAAATGTTACAGATTTATATTAAAACTAAATTAAAAATTAAAATTAATTTTTCATAAGAAACATTAATCATTTTTTCTTTAAAAAATGATTAATTTGTCCACGATATATCAACACCAAGTAACTTTTTAATAATTTCTGAGAAACGAGTGGAATGAGAAGAATGAAAACCTTTCTATAAGAGCGGTTTTCCAAAATTCCTGCCATTCTGTCATCATTCCCTATCGCTATAGCAACTAATAAGCATTAATGTGCTTATAAGGAGAGCCTTGCAATCGATTTCTTCTTAAAAAAACAAATTACTAAACACTCTGCGATAGGACCTGTAAACCGAAATAGATATTATCTTTAAAACAGAAAAAGAGAGTACAGCTATATGCTAGATATGATAAAGAAATTGGTATAAGCGAACAAAACTGTTCCCAAGAATAACAAGCATCAAATGCTTATGTTACTAGTAAAAATGAAAAGTACCAATTTCTAAATTATTATGAGACTTGTTTGTTTATATCATTTAAATTAATTTTAAATTACTGTTACAACGATTTCCAGTTAGTTATGAGAACTGACATTATTTTATTAAACAATTTTAAAGTAAATAAACTTTTATCTAGATCAGAATTTGTTTATTATGATAATATGATTGTGTTCAGTGATTTATTAAAAATAGGTATTTGAGTTCGTAAATAATGACGTTGTAGGTAAACATATATTACCAGTAAAGAACTTATAAGTAACAATATTGTAAGAGAATCCTTCTAGAATCCTTTAAAGGTGGAATAAGAACGGTTTTACGTAAAGTTTAACTTTAAATCCATGTAATTTGGGGCCTTTCCAAAGTAATATTTCATTTAATCCTCAGAACTAAGATAAATCCATGGTTTCTGAAGGTAACATGAATAATTTATTTTTGTTGATAATTTTGTTTTTATTTAAATGTTATAATGAGCAAAAAATTAAAATTCTGACCAGTTCTTTTTTTGCTCGTTTAAATTTAAATCCAGTTTCGTAGCATTAGAGCACTCACACACTCGAACCGGATTGTATTTTTTATTTCCTTCACTGAAACTGTATTTAAACAGATAAAGTACAGAATAAAATCAATATATTTTTGATCTTGAAAAGAGTTTGACACATTTTATTTATGAAAATTTAAATTTATTAAATAATATAAAACCATTATTCTTTGAAATCATATATGTTAAATATTTTTTTTTTTTATTGCTTGAGATGATATCGCTACATAAGATTGAAGCTTGTGCGTGTGATATGGAAATGGAATTTCTGTAGCGTACGAAAAATGCCATGCCTGACTGACCAGTATACGAACCTGTGATCTCCGGATGAAAGGCCAAGATACTACCACTCCGCCACAGAGATCGGTGAATTTATAGCTAATAATAACGTAATTTTCTTTTCTTTAAAATTACTTTTTGGAAAGTTTTCCAGTAATCCGAGGATTTTTCTAAATTACGTTTCATGTTAATCTTTAGAATTATTAATTTAATAATCATTATAATTATTTAAAAAATTTTGTTTACATTTTTTTTGTGTACTCTTACAAAATGTATTTTGATTAGATTATTTATAAAAATAAAAAAAAAAAAACAGACTATTATTTTGCTTTATAACATTATTTAGGAATTTTATAATTAACTTTTAATCAATTTTTTAACATTTCACTTGATAACAGTTATAACCAATTGAAATTTTTCGATTTGAAAAACTTTTTATACCCGCCATATAAACATTCAGTGCAGTACCGGATTAAGCCTTTACCTCTTGACGATACTTAAATTTCTCCCCGTTTATATAATTTGCGAACAACTTCAAACAAAAATTGGAGGGCAATCGGGAAATTCCCGTTTCAGCATCAGAAAAAATAAATACCCACTTCTCTTTCATATTTGTATTTGATTTTAAAAAGAAAGAAATATTTTGAATTTTTTTTTTTAATTATAAAGGAATTACTTATTTTAAATCTTTCTAAAAATACACCTTGGAAAACCACGGTCCCATGGACCCCCTTGAATTCGCCAATAGTACTAATCCAATTGTATTACTTTGTCATTTACTATGATAACATATTTTTTTTTTGTATTATTTAAAAATAACGAAGATCTATTCGTATATTATTAAAAATAAAATTTTTTTTTTTTAATATTATTTTTAAATTTATAATTTTTTTCCTGTACTGAAGAGAGCTCCTCCAAATTACGTACCCTAGACATTTCTCTTATTTGTCTATTTGTTAATCCTGTCTAAATTAAAATATAAACTTGTAAAATATATTTACATTACCACCAGTAATTGAGATAAAATTAATTATTTTGCTGCTGCGATCTGTGGATTTAAAAATGCATTGTTGTTTATAATTCTTAGATAATTTGGAATGAAATTATTTTTATTAAATTTTATATTCAAATTAATGTTTTTAATCAGTCTTATTTATTTAGATTCCAAATTTTCTATTCGGTATTATGTTTTTTCACTTGTTATTTCATGTTTCTTATAAGAAAAATTAAAAAAAAAAAGAAGAGAATTACATTCAGATCGTACTAATAAAATTGTTTATTTAATCAATTTTAGAAATATTATGAATGTATATATTTTTGATTCGGGTACCAAGTGAGAGTTTATTTATATTTTATTTTTTAGATAACGAAACAGTATCCTCTCCCAAATTTCGATTTAGGAAATGTGAAGGAGTAGGAATTTCAAATATTTTTCTATGTTACATTATGTAACCTGAAATTACAAGTTTTGAATAGCTTTCGAGTAGTTTGGCGTCTTTTCTGTTTAGCGTCTGGAACCACCTTAAGATATTAACTTTAGAGGATGAATGAGGATGATGTGTATGAATGTAAATGAAGTGTAGTCTTGTGTAGTCTCAGGTCGACCGTTCCTGAGATGCGTGATTAATTGAAACCCAACCACCAAAGAACGGCCTCCGTGGCTCGATTGGTAGCATTTCGGCCTTTCACTCGGAGGTTCCGGATTCAAATTCCCGCTCACATTTTCACATGCTACAAAAATTATCATTCATCTTATCCTTTAAACCAATATTTAACGGTGGTCCCGGAGGTTTCAAAAACACCAAATAACACCGGTATCCACGATCTACTATTCAAATTCGTATAAAAGTAACTGCCTTTACTAGGATTTGAACCCTCGACTTCGAAATCAGCTGATTTGCGATGACGAGTTCACCACTAGACCAACCCGGCGGGTTACTTTGGAAGTATCTAAGATTCTTTTAATAAGGAAACTGCTAACATATTTTCAGCAAACTTTAATTAATTAACAGTTGTATCCCTTTATTTTGGATTGACATTTTTTGTAGTTAAAGATTTTTTAATTTTAATATTAAGTTTGATAATCTTCACGTGAACAACATATGAATATTAATTTAATTAACTAATTTAATTTTAAAATTATATTGCTGAAGAATTTAAATTGAATTATATTTTAAAATATAGAATTTATTCCGTCGTTGATTCCATGTTTAACTGTGAACTGGACTTGAATAGCAGATTCACAGTGAAAGTATTATAACTTGCTTTTTCTTCTTGCACCCACGTTTCTTGTAATCTTGTAACTACTACCTTAACATTTTTAATATAAACAGTTATGCAATTTTGTTATGATCTAACATTTTTACATGATAATGGTATCTTCCTATACTTAAATCGTAGTATACTGGTAAAAACTAAAAAGGAAAATAAAATAAATCTTCTAAATACATTTATTTATTCAAAATTAGAACGTTAATAATAATAATAATAATAATAATAATAATAATAATAATAATAATAATAATAATAATAATAATAATAATAATAATAATAATAATAATACATCATATTATTATTATTGTTTATTTTAATTATTTATTTTCTGCATAACAGCTCATTTTTTGTATTGTTATATACTAGTCTAGCCAGGCCTGACCGTCTCCTGGACTATCACAGAGCTGGCTCTGATGATGGATTAGTATGATTCCAAGAAATATGTATTAACTTTTTTTTCCTTTCAAATAATTTGTACCTTAGTATCGAACCTTTTCCAAAACTATTAGTAACTAATGGTTTTTTGGATTAAACTACCAAGTAAAAAATTAGGTTTTAATAAAGGAGCTTTAGTATAAGGAAACCTGTTTGATTACACTCTTTATATCTGAAAGTTGTAATAGGAGGAAAAAATGAATATTAAACACACTTGCATGAAATTTAAGTGCTATCTAATATACTTTATTCAAATTTACAATCGCTGAAGTCACCCCTTGTCCAAGATATTTTTATCAACAATTGCGAGTTTTTATTTCGGCCAAAGACAGATGGAAGTTGCTCAAAACGCATTACAGTAATCCTCCTTTAATCCGTCACCCGTTTTACCGACTATCTTAGTTATCCGCCGAACCAACTAAAATTACCGTTCAACTCGCTCTTCGGGTTAAACGACCTTCTATTTTTTATAAAATAATTAATTTTTCAAGTTATTTTTAATAATTTAATTTGTATGATTTAATGTAACTAGGCTCTATACAGTACAGTACTGTGTTAGTTATGCAATAATAATTATGGCCACATGCAAAGGAAGGATTTTTATGAAATGTAAAATACGATACATACGTAAGACTTCAAGTCTACGAGTGTAGACTTTATGTCAAGGGGTAATAAAATTATTAAAGAGGCGGTACTGGAAGAAATATTTATTTCCAATTCTAAAAGAAAAAAAGACGCTGATGTCTATTCTAATTTTAAAAATATTAATTAAAGACGAATTTCAACTTAGCCGTGGCCCGGAATGAAATATCATACACGACAATAAGTAAGTGCTGAAAACGTCTTCTACCAGAAGTTTGTGGCATGTGTAGCAGTAGCAATGAGGATGAGACACAAAATACAGATCCTGAAGATATTGGAAACATAGAATTTTTAAACGATTTGAAGGAGCTAAACACGGAACGCAGAGTGTTATTAGATAGGAATGATGTGAACGAATGTACATGCAGTGACGAGCTATTAGAAAATTAAATTAAATGACGATGATATAATTGAAGTTATAACAAGAGAAAATCAAACTAATAAGGAAGATAAGAAGAATGTGATGTAGCCCAAGACGATATAAAAATACAGCATACGGAAGCAAAAGAGGTTTTTTACTCGGCTATACGTTACGTCGAACAACAACCCAACTGAACGCATTACGAATTTCTACAAATGAAAAAACGGAGAGGCTACACGTCAAAGTAAAGTGTTGCAAAGGCCAAACAAACTAAAACAAAAGTAATCGACTAAATCGTTTAAATTTTTTATGTTACAATACAGTTTCGGTCTATTAGTCCTTTTTTTTTTTGTTGTTTTTTAATGCAGAGTGGCGCACGAAATGATCCAACATTTGTTTTGCCAGTAGTTGTTTAGGTTAATGTTAATGTTGGCAGAAGTGATAGCGGTTCATTAATATTAGTTCTCTTTCTGAGTGCGCTCTTTGTATATCGTTCAAAGATGGCTAACAAAGGAAGACTGACTGTTGAACAGCATGTAGTAAAGACTATCTTGTTTTTTTGAGAAAAGAAAAGCGTGGTGCTGATACAAAAACGGTTTCGTGCACATTTTCAAACTCTGTGCTCGCAAACAATACATAATCTGTATTGCAAACAATACATAAACTTTACGTAATAAAATTACGAAAAATAGTGATGGTTCAGTATTTGAGATTAAGCGCGAACGGCCTTTTTCTTTTTCTTGTTTAGCTTTCGGGGGTTACTGTTCAGGTAATACTTCAGAGGATAAATGAGGATGATGATATGTATAAGTGTAAATGAAGTGCAGTCTTGTACAGTCTCAGTTCGACCATTCCTGAGATGTGTGGTCAATTGAAACCCAACCACGAAAGAACACCGATATCCATGATCTAGCATTCAAATCCGTATAAAAATAACTGTCTTTAATAGGACTTGAACGCTGGAACTAGCGAGCGCGAACGGCCTGCCAATGTTCGTTCTCCAGAGAATGTTGAAGCTGTAAAAGTAGCGTTGCTGAGGAGATCGGGTAAATCACAAGAAAAGCAGCAGCAAAACTTAGGATTTCTAGGCGATCTGTGCAGCGAATTTTAAAAACTGATTTGCTTTTGTATCCATACAAAATAACAGTGTTGCCTAAATTAACGGTTGACAACAAAAATCAAAGAATGGCATTCGCTGAAGGGTTTGTGAATCGAGACGTATTGTTGAACAATGTTTGGTTTTCAGATAAGGCACATTTTCACCTAGACGTGCAACAGTGATGAAACTGCGAGTGCTGATCATTGAGGTGTACAATGAGATAAACGAGGATGTGTCGTTGAGTTGGTAACAACATAGCAGTTCGTATTGAAGAAGATGGTGGTGACACTGAACATGTGATAAGCATAATCTCCAGGTATTTACTAAACACGTTGTATTTTACTTTCCTGTATTGCGATTAAAATAAATATTTTTTATATATATTTATATAAAATATTTTTATTTTTTTCATATCATGCGCCACTCTGTAGTTTGTACGTAATCGTGTATAGTACATAATTGAAAGCAAAGTGTAATAAAAAGCAGTGTTTGAAATGAAATGCATACAGTACAGTACTGTAATACAATGAAACAAATAAAATAAATGTAAGTACTGTACTTACATTTATTTTATTTCTTTCTTTGTTTATATGTAGGACACTCATACTTTATCATACTTTACCTATACAGTTATTTTGGTTCTAATAGATTTAATTATACACAAAAGTATATGTGATGTATAAGATGTATAATACCATCATTAAAATTGTATTGTTACAGTATTACTACAAAAGCTTTTTCTGTTCCGCCTAAGTCGGTTAACAGCGGGAATACCGTGTAGGTATTTGAATTTGTTTAATAGCCGAACTGAAACTGTTATTCGCTATGCGTCCATTACGAATATTCACGCATCTTGGTTACATCAGTTACAATTTTGTTTTCGATTATTTAGCCAATTATTTTCAATTGGAAATAAAACAGTCTTTTTTAAAAAAACATATTCTAGAATTGACATTTAACTGATTACTATCGGTTTTTTGACTCTTCAACTGATTGACTTTCCTCACGGATGAAAATTTAAATATAATTTCAAATGTTGCATAATAGAAAATAATTTTTTCAATAAATAAGTGTTAGAGAATAATATTGAGATTGAACTATAGAAATATTTTTTACTACTTTTGAGAAGAAAAATGATTTTTGGTGTTTTCTTTACTTTTTATGTTCTAAACTTGATCAATGGTCTTTGGACTTATCTTTGTATGCGCTTACTTAAGTTTATCATATATTTATGTATAATGTATAAAATATGTATACATTTGTGCATATCCATACCCCGTAGGGGAAGACAGCCATCATGTGACAGTTACGGTCGCCACGCCCTCTCCTCCGTGCCTAGCCATTATGAGCTTTACCGAGGGTCATCTTAAAAACCTCGGGAAAAGGCATCTCTCAGCCTTGTTTTGCCTCAGTCAGGATGCCACTGGTGACATTCCCATCGGTGTATTACTATCCCTAAAAAAACCACATCTTGCGTTAGTTTCAAACAAGAATGCGTAAACAAAATACGGAATGGAACTGAAATCCACTAACTTCCCGAAGGCAAAAGAGTGAGTTCAACACGCAATTACAACAAAATAAACCAACAACAAAAACTTATAACTTATCAATTACAGAAAAAATAAAAGAAGAATGCGGGAAGGCCCAGGCGGCACCCAAAAAGGCCTTGGCAATCCTTTCTTTTGCTAAATAGTGTATAAAATTCTCAACTATAATCCATTCGGCCTGGTTTCGCCAATTAACACGGAGATCCAACGCCGACCCGATAATATCGAGCCGACGGAAAGTCTCCGTGCGTATCAACTCATACTTAGAACAGACATACAGAATATGATGTACATCGTCCAATTGTCCGCATTGCGGACACATTCCTGAGTTCACCAGGTCGAACCTCTGCAGCCTGTCCCGGAAAGCGCCTTGCCCAGAAAGATATTCCGTCACGTACTTATTCGGGCGTACACAAGAGGCGCCTTGCAAACTAACAACATCAGGAAACAGACCATGCGTATAAAGCCCGCTCTCTGCACCATCCCATCTGGCTTGCTACAAAGCATTACTATGTTGTTCAATTTCCCGAACTTTCTCAGAAGTTAACTCATCTAACTTCTTGGCGACATAGCGCTTTTGCCGCTCTGAGCAATTTAGTCTATTGATTTTACGCCCGCAATCACCAAGATCGCCTCCCGTGAAATCGTACTGTAGCCACCCGCTACAGTTAACGTTGTGTATATACAGTTTTTGAGGCATTTCAATGGAAACCACTATCTGCATATCAAATTGGAGCCGATTGTAACTTAAACACAGCCCCCCCCCAAAAAAAAAAATAAAGAAAAAACTTCAACTGTGACGTATATTTTTCTTGGGTTATAAATTAATTTTTATATACTTAATTAATACACAATTTATAATAAAAACTTAACAGTTTGTTTTTAGAGGAAAAAAATTTGTATATAATTAACCTAGGTCACTCAAATAGAGAGAAGCAGATTTATAAAACGTTTATTCTAAACTTGACATGAAAGTCAAAAACATTATTTATGTAATATAATGTGAAAAACTGTAACAGTATTAATTTTAATTTTATACGTAATTATTTTTAATTTTGTGGCTATGATGCAGATGCTACCAAAGGTTGAGCCGTAATTAATAAGTAATTATATAGTGTACGTTTCAGTATTACATTCTGATTTTACTTTAGCAGTTGCGAGTATAAATATATAAATTTAATAGTAAACATTTTTTAAAATTATAAATATTTTCCTCTAATTAAAACCCTCTCGTTTCAAAAGATTTTAAAAGAGGATTTTTTCTTTTCACAAAGTTTTATCACATTCATCATAATCGTATAGTGCGTAGTTTTTAGAAGAGACTCAATTTTATAAAAATATAAACTTTTATTGTAAAATAACTAAACTAGCTGAACATATATTTAAAACCCATTTTTAATTGCCAAAAATAACATTTTTTTCAAGAAAAATAATAATTCGATTGCAATCTTAACACCTGAGAAATAAAATTTCTCAGATATTTATTTTCAGCAGCTGATGTAATGTTGTGTTATCACAGCCATATTTTAAAAAAGGTATTTTTGAAGATTAAGATATAATTTAGGGTAAAATTATATTTTCCCAGGGTCTGTATACACGAGAACTAAAATAAATTTTTTATCAAATGGATGTGACTAGCCCTAGCCCTAACTATAAAATTTTGATTTTTGTTACAAAATGTTCCATTAAATAGCTTTGGAACCAAATGATTAGCTTTTCTATGGTGATTCCAGGTTTAAACCTTAAAAAATTTATTAAGAATTTACATTTAAGTTTGTACTCTGTTTTTTTTTTTTTTAAATAAAACAAATGGCATTACTCCGAAAGGTCGACCTGGGTTTCGAGAAGAGTTACATTACCTAGAAATGATTTAATGATTTATAACTGATTTCCATCCAATTATTAGGAATATCTTAAATTTTATCGTTTTTAACTCGTATTAAACTTTTAATTTTTATAAAAATTCTAAAATAAGAACTTATTTTCTTAGAATTACTCCATGTATTTTTTCAGTATTGTACTTTTTATTTATACATGATGGCGGTTATGTATATCGCTTTCACTTTTATTCGTTATTTTCACTAAGAAAATAACGAATAAAGTTAACGCTAAAGAAAATTAACGCTAAATCGTTATTTTCACTAAAAAAAATCACGATTTAGCGTTAAGTTTAAATTATGTTCTAATTACTTTTTAAACATAAATCATTACAAAGATACTGTTCTTACTTATTATGCCGTCTATTCCTAACGGAAATATGTCTAAATGGGCAAAACAAATAAAGGAAAACAGTTCAATAAAGGAAATTAGAATAATGTTAAAATAGATATAACGTAAATAGAAATTTATAATAAAAATAAGAAAAACTAATGAATATACAATACATTAATTAAATTTTATAACGGGTTTTTTAACGCATTTTAACGGAAAAAAACATTCTGAAATTAAATAATAAAAAATTTTTTTATTAAAAATTTACCCTATGAATATTATTATTCTTCTCTGAAAAGGAGGGTCATGTGATCGATCAGAATACCTGTGTGGGGCCTACTTGTAATCACATAACAACACCGAACAAACATATGAAATGATTTTCTTAAAAAGTAGGATAAAACGATTTTCTATAATGCCCCGGTAGCGTTCTTCGTCATTTATCATTTCTTTAACATTACGAGGCTGAGTAAGAATGAAAAACTGGCAAAACATGCATGTGTTTTTTTATAGATGTTCTTTGGATTCGCTTAGTTTTTACAAATTTTTTGCTTTATTATAAAAAAAAATTATTTTAATATTTCTCTTATTCAATCAATCGAATTAAAAAGAAGACGTCTATTAGTTATTTAAAATATTACACATAATTTATTTAACATTGATTTTAAAGGATTCGAATAGTTTCAAACACTTAAACAAATTAAATAAGTTTAATTTTAGCAACTTACTTTGGTAAGAAAGTAAAACGATCACGCAACTGTGCGGATCGTATTACAGTTTTGACTGAAAGAATAGTTAGTTACACCCTTCATAATGAAATTAAGGAGTACTTTAGGTAATGTTGTTCAGTAATATATATTTCAAAACAGTCGTTTACTACTCTTTTTTGATGATAATAATAGCTCATAAATAATTTTTAATTAATTTTTCAGTATTGTAATTTTTATTTATACATGATGGTATATTATATCGGATGGCCGGAAAGTAAGTTTCACCCTCCTCTGTTATGTTTGAGATAACTAGATGCGGTTTGCGGCATTCTTCCTTGTATTGAGAGGCTACGTCAATGAACATATATTTCATTCTGATTTTTTGTCGGCGTTGGTGGGGGACAACTCAAAAATTTCAAATGGGACCAATGATAAATTGATACATCATTTTAAAGAGCTCGATGAGAAATGAAAAATTTTATATTGAAAACTAAATTCTGACGCCCAGTCAACAATGAGATTGTTTCAGATAGAAGAACTACGTTGTATGCTCACCTTTAAACTTTTTGGTATTTGAAATATCCCAATTTTCTTTTTGGGAATTTTCTCTGATAAGAGAGGCTAACTCAGTAAGCTCTAATTTAGAGTATTCGACCTTCAGGAGGGCGGGGGGGGGGCAGAGATGACTCAAAACTTTTAAATGAGACAAATGGTCATGTGATACATTTGTTTTAAAGGTCTTTGCAAGACAATCAAAACGGTATCAAGAAAATTGAATTCTGACTATTTATACCAAAATAAAAAATAATGACCACAAATGTCATTATTACCTTAAATAAAAACTGAAGAAATTATTAAAACTTTTCACATATTTAAAAGTATTAAACTTAGTCTTGAATTTAAAAAAAAAACTTGATGTGAACACAACACAACTTTCTTGTACGCCTATTAAATTCCATATACATGTTTTTGATACACTTCATTTAAACTTATTTCATTTGAAAGTAAGGTATGATCCTTCAGTTCTTAAATAAAAGTGGTCAGTTGCACTGCACAATAGCTAAAATATTAGTTTTTATTAACATCAAATATTTATACAATTATTAATTCAACAATCTTACCTGAGATATTAGGTTAAAATAAAAGTCCCATTATTACTCTAAAGAAATGTAAGTCTTATTTGTATCTAATACTATGTTTTGTTAAATTATTAAGAGGTAATCATAACAGAATGAAAACAAAAACGAAACAGGAGAAGGTTTCTAAATTTTACTGCGATATTTATTATCGAGTAGACAAAAACAAATACATAAATAAAAATAATACGATTCTAAATTATAACTTTCAATTAACATTAAATAATCAGATGTTTCACCAAATCTGATGTGAACACTACATGACTTCCTTGTTCGCCTATTAAATTACATATACACATTTTTGAAAGTACATAAAATTTTATTTCACTAATAACTTCTGATTTTTTTCTTTTTTTTTATTGGTATTATTGAATATTATTTATTGTAATTTTTTTTACAATCAGAGGTTAATAATTATTAATAAATCAATATATATAAATCAAACAAAGGAGATTAAGCCTGATTCGAACCGATGTGCCCTTGTAAGATCCAAATATTTCATTAATTAAAATTTTATTTGTCTATAAACTCTGGAGCCAATGAAAATAACTACAACTTATCGTTGAAAACCTCTCAATAAGGGCTTATTACTTCAGTTAAGAAACAGTCCAAAATCCAAATGTTTTGGATTTGGACATTTTTGGACGCTTTTGGTTAAGTCGATTGCAATCAAAAGGGAAGGTGCACAACTAGATGTTACAACAGTCCTAAATAAAAAATTTCAACATCCTGTTGAATTTCAACGGCTAATCGTTTTTGAGTTATGCGAGATACATACGTAAGTACGTACGTACCGACGTCATGCCGAAACCAGTTAAAGTAGAATCAGCGATGGTCAAAATGGATATTTCCGTTGATATCTGATTGGATATTTCCGTGAAATCTTTTGCGATCACAATACTTCATTTACTTCGTACAAGGAAGTAATAAGTGATTAATATTTAATTCACTAATTTTTTACAGTAAAAGTTTAATTTAATTGGTTTCTTTAGAGTTGTGTCTATCAGACAACCAGTTTCTGAACGTGAAGATAGATGTTACTTTTACGACAGAATATCACCTATATTCCTGTGCATTCTAATAAATTCATACGGCTCAGAGAAAGAGAGATTACAGAAAACTACTTTATTCCTCGCTTTTCCAAATGAAATTTAGTGTACAATATTTTTTATTCTTAGAAATAGTAATATCATTTTTGGCAATAGTTTATTTCTCATGTATCGTCGTCTACAACTATTTATCGGTACCTGATAGTAGACATATATACATGCAGGGCTACAAGTATGAATTAAAAAACGATTCTTATCGTTCCTTAAATACAAATTACTTATAATTATTTAATTGTGATTTTTATTTGTTCAATTTATAATCAAGTTTTAACTTGTTGCGATTACTTAAAATATATTTTTCTGTTAATCAAAGTTTTCTTTTTTATTTAAACTTACAACCTCGGTATACTTTGGAAAATTGTTCTTTTGTTTTTAAAATGGTTTTATTATTATAATGTAGCTATATTTTCATTGCCCTAGGGTTTATTCTTACCGCAACATCAAAATGAGTACAGTAAAACTTTATTTAACGTCAATTGCTTATTCAGCAACCACACCAACGTTCAGCCGCTATTTTGTAAACCAGAATTCATTTTCCATACGTTCTATTTAAATTTTTCTTGTATTAAGCTACTACCACCACCTTTATGCTATTTAATTGCTCCCCAAGAATATCGAACCAATCTTTTCAAATACTCATTACTAATCATCATTATACTAATCGTTACTATTTTTTACAAACAATTGAAATAATATAATATTCTCTTAAAAATAAATTCGACTTATTGGTTAAACCTTTACTTAGATTTAGTGTCAAGTTTTTATTTTTCTTCATTTAAATAACACATAATTTTTTCCATATTGATCATACGTATACTTTACAAAATATTTTTGTTGTCTTTTTTTAACTATAAGCTCCAGTAGATAGTGAATTTATATTATTTATTTAACTTCTCTGTTCGCATCACAGAAATTTAATTATTCCCAAGATACTTTGATTTCTTATAGTAGTAAAAAATATATATTTATTAATTAATAACATCTTGACTTTCTTGATTATTTCATTAAATGGATGACGTAAACAGTTCATAATATATTTTTTTATTATAGTGTGAAGATAGGAGTAAATTCAGCTATACAGCTCTGAACGGAAATAAATTGTGTTTTTCGAAATTTTATTCATTAAGTTTGCTTCAATAGCCAGTAGTAAACGTTTGTTTACTAAGTTGTGCGTTGTAGTTTGGTCTTTAAAATTCAAAATTTTTAATTTATAATAAATAGGTCAACACGTTTAGATATTTACGATGGTTATATTAAAACTTCAAAATTTGTTTTAACTTCATTTACTTATTTATTTTTATCATTTTAACCCACTGGGTTAGTCGAGTGGTTAAAATCATCGCAAAAGCAGCTTATTTTTGAAGGCGAGAGTTCTAAGGATTAAGTCTTTGTAAGGCAGTTACTGCTTTTATATGGATTTTAATGCTATTACTGTGGATACCTGTATTCTTTGGTGGTTAGGTTTCAATTAACCACACGTTTCGGAGTGGTCGACCTGAGTCTGTTCCAGACTACATGTTTATTGGTATATTTACACTTACATTGCAGCTACGTCAGATCTGGCAAGCTGGTAGCGGTAATTGCATTTGCTTATACACACATATCCAGACCCGACAATAGCTGGAAAACTGGTTGGAGAAAATAACATTTATCTTTATAATTTTAAATTATTCTTTTATGTACATAGTTATATACTTTGTACGCAGCTTTAGTCTTTCTCTTTTTTGTGAGATATTTACTTATTTTCAAAAACAAACGTAATTTCAAAATAATTCATCAACTTCAGCAACTAATACCGATTAATACATAAAATAATATTCATTTGAATTGTAATGTACGAAATTTTCTCTCCAGTTTTTGGAACATCTCGCTTTGTTCTTTTCTCCTTTTTTCCGGTTGATCCTGATTACACTGTGATCATTGTCCATCTGTTGTCCTTCTTTCTTCCAATTTTCGGTTAGCCTTTGCCGTATTTCTGTTATTGTTTATCTATTTTATAACTTATTTCATTTTAGTTTAAACTAGTTAACAAATAAAATTTCCAGATTTCATTTCAGGATTATCACTAATCGTTGTGTTGCCTATAATTATATATATATATTAAATAGTTTCGCTATCACTTACGGCGATCGACTTACACCTTGCTCGTGAGGTAATCTAAAAAAAAAGTTCCCTTACGTACAAACAATGTCCCAATTTTAAGATATAATATTATTTTGGAGATTTCTCTTAAAGCAGTAACAGATCACGCAAGCCGTATGACTTGTAACACCACATAATTTGTAAAAATCGAACTAATTATTGCCTCAGAAGTATTATGACCACGCTTGTGTAACGCGCTGCAGTAATGGCTGTACCGTTTCCTCGATCGTTTTGACAAAAGAATTGTCCAATATGCTGATAACGAAGGTGCATATCACACACCCTTCGGACTGTAATGATTTTTCATGTAACTGAAGTGGATTTTCAGGACTCCAATATCAACTATACTGTTTATTTACGCAGTCGATTAGATGAAAATGAGTTTCATCCGACATAAACATATGTTGGACTAAGTTTTCATCACCATCCAAACGCTGCAACATTTCTTGACAAAAATTCATGAAAGCAACCAAATCATGATGTTTTAGTACCTGAATAATTTTAATTATATAGAGATTAACACTTAAGTCCTTATATAAGATTTACAGATCGATAGTTCACTGATATTCAATGCTAATGCGTGTTAAGTACAGAACTGCGTGTTACGACTCTTCGAACTTTATCAGTGTTTTTTTGGGGTTCTAACACATTTTTCTGGTCTTTCATGTTTTAAATTTAATGTGGTACCAATTTCTGCAAATTTTTAACCAATAAGTTAATTGCATGAACAGACGGAACCCACCCATAACGCGGAATATTTAACCGATTGGAAAATAACCTTATAATTGTTGAGGATTTACCATTTTTATCCCCTCTATTAATGCGTTTCGATGGAAGTGTGTTTATCCGGCCAAAATTAAGCTGTTCTGCTCTTTGCTCATATCAACGGCCATTCCACATTGAAAATACCGGTTCTCGTCTGATCATTGAAGTTAAGAAACATCGAGCGCAGTTTAGTACTTGGATCGGATACCATACCCGTTAATAAAGGTAATAAGAAAATAATTATTGAGAATACTGTTCTTGAGCAGGTCTCGCACTTTAAATATTTCAGATGTGACGTATAATTTTATAATGATGAATGTTTTACTTAAATTGGATAAATTTAAAACTGTCTATGGAATAATATATTCCACTCTTAAAAATAAGGTTAGAAGGGAAACTAGATTAACATTTTATAAAACATTAGCTTTTTCAATCCTAGAACAGGGAGTGAAAAATGGGTCATATTGAAAAAGGAAGAATCTGTGATTCAAGCTGCGGAGAGAAGATATCTAAGAGCAACAGTAGGTTACACCAGTATAGACAAGAAACGTAAGGAAATGTTAGATGAAAACTCAATATGACGCCGTTATTAGATACAATTAGGAATTATAGAGCTAATTGGTGAGATCATTTTTTCCTGATGATATCACCATATAAGCTTGAAGCTTGTGCGTGAGATATGAAAATGGAATTTTTTAACGTGTAAAAATGCCTGACCGGGATCTCCAGGTGAAAGGTCGAGACTCTACCACTCCGCCACGGAGATTTTAAATAAAGTGTTATCAAAACGTCTACCTGTCAAAGCTTTTGAATATAATCCTCGTGGAAGATTGGTCGACGGAGGAAGAATGATCCAGAAAGAGTGAATAAAAGATGGGTGCCGGTAAGGACTGAAAAGAATACCCTGGCTATGGCAAAAAAGAAGAACATTTGTGATAGTAATATAATGAAAAATTGTGTTCGAAAAATAATAATTAAAAATATGAAATCGATAGTATATACTGAACACTTAGCAAGTTGATGGACTGCATAATGATAATGAAATAATGAGGAAATTTTCATACTATGAATACGGTTGTATTTTTAATCAGTTTAACTGATTCGATCCTCAAATGTCCAGATCTAGGATTACTAGAGCTACCCGTATTGAATAGACGACCAGTTACTTTTCTTTTCGGAACACTGAGGATTCATTTCATAGCTGGTAACAGTTCTAAAAATGTCAACTTAAAAAGCTAGTCAATACAGTTCAAGGATAAAAGTGCTTCAAAATGGCTTTATTTTAAAATTTATATTTCCTAAGAATAATGAAATAATTTGCGTTTTTTTTAGAATTATGGGGTCAGTGGTCGCAAAATATGGGAACGGAAAACGTAAAAGAAAAATTAAATTTAAAAGTACTGAAGTAAGTTGTTATCCTTCCTTTTCCATTTGAAAGATTAATCGGTTGTAGAGATTCTTGTTGTTTTTTTTTATTAGTTATTTTTTGTTTGTTTGTAAACAAATTAAGTGTTTGAATATAATATAGTTGTTCATTAGGTCAGTAGAGAATTGTGAATGAAAGTGGTCGGCCGGTCTTTTAAGGAAATACTGGATTTGAACGGTTAAGACAGGTGGCGATTGTTTTACCGTATAAGGAAAAGATTCAGTTGGCGGTCGTCCCACTTATATAAAGAACATTTAATCAGAGGCTAGCCAAGATTCTTTTGACGTTCGCGTGCTTTATCTGAATACGAGAGAAAGCTACAGATAAGTTTCCCAGCGATAATAACTGTTTAATACTCTTCTTCTAAAATGTATGTGTACGTTTGTAATAAAAAAAAATAATAAAAAAAAATTGTTACTTGTACACAACATCTAAAAGTTGCTTTCACTGATGATCACGGTTTTATAGAATGTTTGTTATTTATGCGTTAACGGAAAATTGTACATTATTAGTTGAAAAAAAGGATAAGGAGCGTCACGCATTTACTAAATGTATAGAATTACCTAGTACGTTGATCCTAATTATGATCATTTTTGTTCCAGGAAAATTATTATTTATGTGTCTTAACATCCGCCATTTCACACTTATTTTTTTATTCAATCATATTTCGTTGTATTCAGTCACTCAGAACTAATATAATTTAAACAATTTTTTATATGTATAAAGATTTACAGCGATAATAATCTTTAATTTATTTTCTTTTAGAACTATCTCTCTGTAGAATATACTTGTAACAAGAAAGCTGTATAAATATAAAGAATTTTTTTTCTTGAAAAACCAAATTGAAACTAATTGATGGTTGCTGAAAATTATTCAACAATTGAATTTATGATAAAATACCATTGTAATATATATCATTAGTGATTTTATTATAAGGGGCTATTATAGTAATATTAATTATTATAAAAATTCTTTAGTTTCGAAAATAATTTGTGTAGAATAATAGTTTATATTCTTTTATTTAATAATTCTTTCCTAATTTATTTGTGCAAAAGATAATAATTTATGACAATATGTGCAAAAGAATTAAACACTACATCCTTAAATTCCACCAAATTAATAAACTAACGAATAACAGTATCGCTAGACTTGTATGTTTTGCGTATGGATCAATATTGCAGTATGGAATATATTCATGGGATGGGGCAAGAAACGTGCTCTTTAATATGTGCTTCAAAAACACTTAATAAAAGTAGCCTTAAGTAGGTCCAGACTTTACCATACAGCTGACCTATTCCGGGAATTTAACGTGTTAATAATGAAACAGCTCTACGTCAGTAGCATCGTTAAATATATTAACAAAAATATTAACTTAATTTTTCAACCATGGCACAGTCGGTATATAAGATTATTTATATACAAATAAAATAAATTAAAATTCAACTTTACTAACAATTCGTCCGTGTTATTTTCAAGTACTTTCGGTCATTCGACAATCATCAGGAAACATTTTTACTTCAATTTAAAAATATTAAAATTAAAACTTTATTTTTAATTACTTGTTAATTTTAATATTTTTAAATTGAAGTAAAAATTTTTCCTGATTATGGTAGAGTGACCGAAAGTACTTGACAAAAACACGGACGAATTGTTGGTAAAGTTGAATTTTAATTTATTTTATTTATACATAAATAAAAATATAAACCTCCTTAATACCATAGATTCATCATATAATAATCTGAGGCCATCTAATATTATATAGTTTAATTTTTAATTGATCTCAATCTTTAACAATTAGGATTTTGTTCATAAGAACTTTTATTTATTTATGTAGGAACTTTTAGTTGCTACTATTTAATTTAAAAATAGTTTTAATTTTTATATTTTAGAAATATTATGTAAAGTGACCCATACCTGCGCATAGGTTATCCTTTGCAGGTATTATGTTTCCTAATTATTTATTGTAATTCTTTTTTATGTCATACTAGCTGACCCGGCAATGCTTCGCTATTGCTAAATTTGAGTATATATATATATAGCTTAAATGAACACAGTTGAAAGTATGATAAAACATTAAAATCTGAACATTACGGAACTTCACAGAATTTAATCTTGCTTTACAAAATTTAGAATGTAAAATAAATTCAATTGTCAAAACAACAGCACTACCTATCGGATTTAATTCAAACTACTCTCTACACAGTAGTCGGTTCAAAATACCCCTAACTTTCTTTCTACTGGTCAGATCAAGGATTTTAATAGCTTTAAACCTTCTGCGGACAATGCGGACCATTTTGTAAAAAACCGCGCGTAAATAGGTCCAGTAGTTTTTTAATCTATAACAGACACACACACACACTCGTACGCATTCTGTGTACGAGTGTGTTCATGGTTTCCTGTTTTAATTTTCAACGTCCTTTTTCCTTATTAAATGTTACTCTGACTAGTTAAATTAACAGCAGATTCTGGAAAAAGTTTTGGCATAATTCCTGTAATTTTTATCACTTTTTTAATCTATTATGTGGAAACACTGTAGAGTATTGAAGTATTTCTCAGGGAAAGGAGTTAACATTAATAAATTTCTTTACACAATTTATTCTACTCTTTCTTATGGTTATCATGAAAATCATATGATAAACAGACGTAAAGTTGCTTTTCGAAGTAATAATTTTTAACTGTTTAAGTAGTTCCTGTGATATATAAACTAAAATTAATACTTTTAGAGCTGAGCTGAATATTTCCTGTATTTAGCTTGGTTTGATGTGGTTTATTTGATATTCAACAAAATGTTTTTCAATTAAGTAAAAAAAAAAAAAAAAATTGATACCACTTAATTTCTATTTTCCCTTCTAAACCTGGCAAGAATTCTTCCAATTACTCTTAGAAATTACTAATAAAATTTTCAGAAGCGATTGGTTTTTCATATCAGATCTTCCATTAAGCATTAAGCATGTGAAATATATTATTTTAGTATCAATCATGAATAGATGCTAGTAAAATGGCACAACAGAAATGTTTAGGTAATATTGGTCAAAAATTAAAAGTTATTTTCGAACTATAAATTTGTATGTAAACGTTTTTAATTAATGAGATTGCATAAAAAAAAGTTGAATAATGAATTAGATAATTAATTCGATTGGATTGAAACAAGCACTTTTCTTGTAAACTTTGTCATCTACTTTCTTTTAAGTTTCGAAGAAATATTCTGAAAATATTCGTTGATATATGGTCAGACATTTTAACGCAAAAGTTGAATAAAACAAATCAGAAAACCTGTCTAATTGAAGGTCAGATGTTGTTTTACAAGAAAGTTATCTGACAGAATACGGTCTGCTTGTCACAAAATTTTATTTTGATCAGTAATAATAATTTAATAAATTCCGTTCTATTTACAATAATATTTTATCAGTGTTGTTGTCTTATTATTACGTCTTTATTTCTGATATTAAGATAACTTAAAGTTAACAGGTGTCATATATCTGTTTTGGTGATATTTAAAAAAATAAATATAGCGACTCTTTAAATAATTAATATATGTTGGGATTAATGATGCCTAATATTAAGACTGTTTCATGTGATCTTTTCATACTAAAAATAATGCAAGTCTATATTAGTTATTGATAAAATTTGTGATATTAAAAAAAAAATAAATACATTTTATGATTTTATTGTCAATTAGTATTTATAACAGTTTTTTAAACTTAATTGAAATATCTGATGTAGCCACTACATGACTTCCTTGTACGCCTATTAAATTACATATATACATTTTTTTTAAATGATAAGTACATAAAATTTTATTTCATTAATAACTTCTGATATTTTTTCGCGCGCGCGCGCGCGTGTGTGTATATATATATATATATATAATTGTTTTTATTGATTTATTTAATATTTATCGTAAAACTTTTTTTACAATCAGGGGTTAGTAATCATTAATAAATCAATATATTTAAATTTAAAAAATAAGTTAAACAAAAGGAGATGAAATCTGATTTGAACCGATGTGCCCTTGTACGATCCAAATATTTCATTAATTAAAATTTCATTTGGCTATAACTCTGGAACCAATGAAAATAAGTACCACTTATGATATATTAATGAAAACCTCCTCTCAATGATGGCTTACTACTGCAGTTAAGAAAAAGTCCAAAATCCAATCTGTTTTGGATTTTGTGCTTTTTTGGACACTTTTGGTTCAGTCGATTGCAATCGAAAGGGGAGGTGCACAACTATATGTTACAACAGTCCTAAATCCAAAATTTCAACATCCTACGGCTAATCGTTATTGAGTTATGCGAAATAAGTACATACGTACGTATGTATTACGTACTTATTTCGCATACGTACGTACGTACGTACAGGCGTTACGCCAAAACTAATTAAAATGGCAGGATGGTCAAAATGAATATCTGCATTGAAATCTGAAAACCGATATTTTTCGCGATCACAATACTTCGTACAAGGAAGTAAAAATTAAATTGTTAGATGTAGTTGAGTTTTTACCGTGTTTGCGTAAACATTAAATAAATTGTTAATTTATTTCATCTAAATTTCATATAGTTTTATTTTCCCATCTAGATAGTGCTATAGCGGAGTTATAGCTCTAGAAGGGAAAGTATTGTAATCGGCCCAATTTGGGGATAAGCGGTTTTCACCGGATCTTGACGTTTTGACACCTAAGGAACCTAAATAACCAGATGGAAATATTGTAGATGATAATTTTCGTATGTACGTGTGTGTTGGGAGTGTCGGCTTCTAAATCACCTTATATCTCCAGAACTACTGGACCGATTTTGACCAAACTTGGTCAGATTACTTATACATATATAAATATATATATATATATATATATATATATATATATATATATATATATATGGGGCATTGATACCATTAAGTTTTCAACTTAAAAGATCAATGGGATGAAGTTGTAGAAAAAGGTCATCCTCATCTCGAGATTTTGCTTAGTAAATCCATATTTTTCATAGACGCATTTGTAAACAATAAAAAAATAACAGTGTTTCCAAAAAAAAAAACGTTTTTGACAATTCGCACCCCACCTTAAAAAAAAATATTGGCTTAAGTGGGCATACTGCGTCAATAGAGTTCCTTGATACCAGAAGGAGCGCTAGTGTCGCAGTTCGCCAAATTGGAATTTCTCCTTTTCCCTGGGAAATTCCATTTTCCCACGTTCTCTTGGACCGGGAAATTTTTAATTTCACAGGGTTCCCGACCAGATTATTTTTTACACTTTAAATATTAATTATTTATTTTATTTAATTTAATTAATATTTTAAAAGTTGGTAGCACAGACTTACAGCTGTTACAGTCGTCTGCTATGTTGTAATGTCACTGTAGAACGGTAGAATTAAATAAATGAATAATATTTAAAATGTAAAACAGTAACTCGGTCTGGTTGGGTCTTGAACTCGATCGTCCGGTTAACTCGGTTCCTGATGCGTTAAGCCTCGCGGCTACACTAGACTGCCAACATACTAGCAAAATTTGTTCTATGTAAATTATGAAATTACATTGGTTTAGTTAGTGCCGACCGTCACCGCTAGTACCGCCACAATCGCGAGAATTAAATAGGTATGTGCGCGCGCTTACTTAAAATCATTGAATTAAATAAACGAAAAAATATTATATTTAAATAAAATGGTAAATATTTTAAATTAAGTTGTGTATGTAAGTCGTGCATCAGAAACAACCCACAGTAGTAGAACTTTTCCGGATCACGGCTTTTTCCGCGTGACGGGAAAGTCCTACAGCTGTTATGAAATTTTTTTAAATCTTTTTATTCTATTAAATTATGTTTAGTAAATCTATTTTATTCTAATACATTTTCTTACCAGTTTAGACAGTGTATTGCTACATTTTAACTTAATTCTCTTATTGAGAGCATTTTAAGAAGAAATTGGAACTACCATGGTGTGCTTAAAAATCTAAAAGTGATATAAAATCTGATTTTTAATATACGTTTCTGAAACGTTCAAATAGGTATTGGTCTTTCTTTGTACACGGACATACCATTTCTTAAACGCAATATTTTCATAACGAAATTTCTTTAATTGATAGAGAACATGAAGCTTTTTCCTTTCTATAACATTATTTATTTTCTCTAAAATCGTTAAAACGGTTTAAGAAAAGAGCGACACTAGATATTCTATTATGTACGTGAAAAATTTAATACCGAATTACGAAAAATTTTTTTAATACTTTTACCTATGGTTACATCAACAATTAATGTCATTAGCGAGTAATCAATGTAATGTAACTCTGCCGTTTAATATGTAGTCTTGAACAAACCATTCCTGAAACATGGGGTTATTTAAATGCTATTTAAAGCAATATTAAATTATATTTTATTTATCATTATTTTTTATTAACATATTATAAATAAAATATAAAAATTCAGAGAAAAGATTAATAATCGTGGAAGAGAAAAATTATAATTAATTTCAAACAAAAAATGTAATAATAAATATTACAAAACTTCTAAAAAAAACTGCCTGTTTTAGAATCCACTTACATTTCTAAAAAGGAATAATTTTAATATTTTTTTGCGTTTTTATTAATATTTTCGTTTATTTCTTTATTAAAGTAATTTTGTATTAATTTTTTCATATTATTTCTGTTTGTTTCATTTCAATTTTTTAACTGATGTGTACTCTCGTTTAATTGCAGTGTACTACGTATATAAGATATTTTACATTTACTGTAACAGTTAATGATTATTTAATATCAAATTTATTACCGATTTCTTATCGGATGTTGTATAGTCATATTGTTTTACTGTGTTTTTAGCTAGTTGTATTTTTGTTTCAGTTTAAAAAATATGTTGACTTTGTGTAAACTAGTTCATTATATTTTGGATAAACGAAGAGCTGCCCAGAGCTTTAGAAAAACAAACAAAGGATACCACACTTCTAATTTGCAATTGAACGGTTGTAGATTTGAATTTTATGGAATAAAATTTCGTAAGATTGCAGGGAGATTTAAAAAAAAGACCGTACTGCATTGTTATAAAATATGTTTAACAGAACATTTCATCACTAAATTCACCACCCGATTGACGCTTTATTCTATACCTAACCACTTCAAACATGATACACAAGAAGCTTTATCAGATATGTCACCTTTCACACAACCATGTAAACCGAAGACCGCAAATATTTATGAAAAAATGTACAAAATTTTCAGTAAAGAAAATTTCTCAGTTGCTTTTGAAATTTAAAAAATGTCATTATACTGCTTGCTAAGTAGAAAACGCACACGCACACACACACACACACACAGAGCATTCCTAGAGAATCCAGATTGAAATGTAGTGCTCGCAATTAATGAACCATTGAGTAAATCGACTCGCAATCAACCGTTGATACAGTGAAGAAAATATAAGTACAGTGAATTCCGGTTAATAGAACCACCGGTTATTCCGGGTAGTTCGGTAAAAAACAGAAAGATAGTGGTAAAATTACGGTGATATAACGGCCCAAAGTGCCGCTTATAAGGATCGATAGTTTATAAGTTTCTTTATTTTACTCGTAAAATAACTCAATTATTTAGTGACATAAGTAGTTTAACCGTGGTTTAAATGTTGTAGGAGAGGAGGTAGGTAACTTCTTAACCACCAGGAGAAAAGTTTTGTACTTACTGGTGTGGACAGCACGCAATTCTGTTAAGTGGAGTGGGAGTGATGACGAAATAATCATAAAGATTACTCTGAAAATGGATGAATATGATGAAGACGAGCCCAAAGTCAAACGTGCATGTAGATAAGTGACTAAACAAGATGCAAAAAGGTTCATTCACGGAGTTCAGAAGTATTTTATGCAAGAAAGTAGTGAAGGAAGTCCGCTAACAAAACTACTAATTTGAGGCAAAATTATAGAACGTCAGGTAATGAAACTAAGACAAAAGAGCAACGTAGAAGAATTAACTAGGTAAGGAACATAAATGTTCATTTTTTAATGTTAATGTTCATTCTAATGTTCTTTTTTTTGTTTGCTGACCCTAAACGGTACTCATTATTTTGATTTTTACTTCTATTTTTTTATCAGATTTTTGTTTTGTTTTATTAATGGTATAAGAAACAAAAATAATTTAATCATTCTGTAATTTAATAATCTGTTTATTTAACATTAATTTTATCAGAGATAAGACAAAATCATATAATAAGACGTTAAATCATATTTTATAATTAGTATTTATTGAATTGTATTTATGTGTATCTCCTCATTTTTCATTAATATCACCTAGTAGGGCCAGCCGTTTAATAGAGCCATAAGGTCCCGGTCCCGAAGTGGTTCAGTTATCCGGAATCCATTGTAAAATATGAAATAAGTATACATAAAAAAAAAAATGAATGAAAAAACTAAATGCTGATCAAAAATACTATTTAAATGTTTACTAAACGGGTTTTTTAACTTAGGACGAAATCCATCGACAACAGCGCTCTCTGCAACACCACAGACAAAGGAATTGCATTATAAGCCCAAACAGGTTCAGAAAAATATTTAAATGTATTTAGACAGTTTCTCCTTTTTTTTAATATAAGTTTAAACATTTAAATGTATTTAAACATATTTTAGCTTACTAATCTACAAGAAAATGTCACCGTTAATTTAAATTATTATTTTATTTTTAAAGAAATATTATGAAAAAAAATGTTAGTTGTCTATTTTTTTTTTATTATGAAAGCAATTACTTTTTTAAATAATCATAATTAATATATTCTACTGTGAGATGAAAATTTAAGTAAATATTACGTAAATGCTTTTTTTTTGGTTCTACATCCAGTATATTTACAATCGGCTCCTTAAGTGGAACCATAGAAATCATTTCATAAGAAGCACATGATAAGAGATTCTTAAGGAACACTCATAGTAAGTAATTCATAATATTAGTTATTAATAAGCAGTAATCTTTAAGTCCATTAGAAAAAAATATTTCTGCCAACACTTTATGGTCCATAAAAACAAAATATTAATAAATAAATAAAAAAAACCTACAAAAAAATAAATAGTTAAACCAAAGAAAAATAAAGTAATCAAGAATAGTCAAGCACATGGAGACGTTTCAACCTTAGGTCCTCTCTGCTGTTGTTAAGCAGATTGCTAAGTGGTTGACGTGATTTTCAAGCTGTTGGTATTTAACACTGCGCTGCCTGACAACTTGTCGAGCCATCGGAAGCTCCAGATATTCATGAATTTCATCATTCCGTGTTAACCATGGTGCCTCTGCAATTGCTCTCGTTACTTTTTTTTGGAAGCGTCGTATGATATCTACGTTTCTTTTCTTCATAGCAATGAAATTTAATGTGCCTAGTGGCAAATCTAAGAAAATCTTTGAGAAAAGATATGACAACGTACGATAGCCTTATTTATTATGAGGCTTATTTATAAAATGAGGAGCGGTACTAGTTTCATAGTTCATGGTTTTTTTTAATATTTTTAACATTTTTTATGAGAAAAAGTTGTCCGTAATAATATTTTGATACAACAGACCTCTGGGTGATAGAAGTCTGCTGATTCTATGAACATCTTGGATATTTGTTGGAATAATAGTAATAATGGCTATATATATATAACATATAAAAAGGGAGAAGATTTGTTTAATGACATTAAATTATAAAAACCAGAATACACTCTCCAATTTACTAAAATCATTATAATGACTGATAGAAACTAATATTGCATCAACGAGATAATAATGCAGCAGGAACAGTAAAAAGTTCATACAATTCAATTTTGCAACTATTATTACTTTTCCTGTTTATAAAAGAACTACCCTACACTTTTTAGGAATGAATATATTATTGTCACTTTCACTATTGTTTACCAATAACTCATCGAGCAACTGCATGTATTATTTCCGTGATCACACTGGTGTACTCGTGACGTACTTTTCACTTGTTACCACACGCTTGCTGATATCGCTGTTATCACAGATGCGCCGAACATGGCCTCGCAGAATTACTGCTTCTCCGCTGATCTCTGGCAGCATTTATATCCTTTGGCCTGCAGAACCAGTACCCTCGTATCCCTATAATTATTGAAGCGTAATAATTTTCATCGTCCACGCCTTTACATTTTTCTATATCCGGTAACCCTTCTGGTCAAACAATAGTTTTCGGAAATGCCATTGTCTGTATTACAAAGAACAGATTGTTAAAACACACCCGTTATTCTGTTAAAAAAAATCTCTTTTAATTTCTTTTGGATTCTTCTTTTATTATTATTTTCTCTTTCTTGCTTTCTTCTTATTTGAAAATTTTTTCCTGGGCGTACAACGAAATGTCGTTATCAGCGCCCGTACACAATATTACTATCGTAAGCAACTAAAAATTAACTTATAAATTAGACTGATGTAAAACTTAATTGGAAGAAATCCGTTACCCTGATCCGTTATACTGGTTTTGTTACTATATAGATAATTGTAATACTCCTGTAAGAATAAAATAATCTACTCGTAGATTGTATCGTTGTACACAGAGTTGTGTTTTCATTTGCTTTTGTTATAACATAAAATTAGTAATTAATTGTAACTGGAAAATTATTATTATTGTACATTACCACATTAATTTTATTAATCTCTAATTTTCTTGCATATAAATTTATTATTTCCTTTTTTAAATTAAAAAAGTATAATAATAAACATGAATAACAGTAAATGAATAAAAATAAATATAAAAATGTAATTACTATAGAAATAACATTTATATATTTTTGTTTACTTCAATTTAATTTTTTCTCTTCCACATTTTTTTATAACTTTTTGACTTAAATTTCATTTAATTGTGTCATTGAAACATTTTATTATTTGATTAAGTTTTTTATTATTCATTTTTAGTGACATTGTCTGAATATTAATACAATAAGAAACAACGGTATGACATTTTTATTTTATTGTTTCTTTTTTCATTCAATTTTATTCTTTAGAGGGATCTATTGTTCTAAAATTACCTCTGCTTAATTATTTGTGTACCAACTTAAATATGTCGGAACAATTGTTACAAAGGTCGTATTCTATTCGTTTAAAATGGTTAAAATGCGTGAAAACGCTCAGTGTTATTATGTTGGTTGCTCTCTTCGTTGTTAAAACGCTTTGTTTAGAATGTTCAGTTCACTACTAATATCTTTCTTATGTCTTAGGTTAAAATGTAATCCATAACATATTGTTAACAATCACGCAACCTTTATGTTATTCAACCTAAAAATGTTTCTTATGCTTTTGTTTCCATGGTTATTATTATGTTTTTCTATTCAATTTTGGTAACTTGATAAATTTTTCAATTGTTTATTAAAATATAATTTAAACTACTCTGAGAAAACTTGTTTTGCATTTGATTATTTTCATTGTATAAAATTATCATTTACGTAAAGATACAAAACAAATGTCTTTCTTATTTCTATTTTAATATTTAATCAAATATATACTGTCTGTACTGAGCGATATTAAAGTATGAAAATGATTTTATATTGCATGATTCTAATGTAGTGTTATGAGAACAACCGTTGATGAAAAATATTTTTCGATAAATGCCTTTGTTTTCAAATTATAAACAATAAAATGTGTAAAAACGGAAAACTCGCAGTAGTAATAAATCGAGAAAAAACGCTTCATCATAATTTTTTTGTTTCATTATTACCTTCAGAATTACATACAATAATAAACTTTAAACTGTTAGTTTTTGAATTAATTCCCCTCAAACATTAATAATAATAATTTGTAACAATTGATGATTACTTATAACTTGAAGATGAAGGCATTTATCGAGAAACGGTTTTCGCCTAGGTTTTTCTCGTAAAATGGTACTTTAATCATTTTGAATCGCATGTCCACCCACCTTCCACCTGAAAAAAAAATTCAATACGGCAATCCAAGATGGCGGACAAAAATTTCAAACTTAGTATAAAGTAGTAGTAATTTTGTTAACTACATAGACCTGCACTTGTTTCTACTTTCAAGTATCACTCAGTTTTGAAATATATGAAGCCACTTCCATACTTTAACATCCCCTTCGTATACCTATATGTACGTATATGTATATACATATAAAAAAAAACAAAATATATAAATAGTATAGATCGATCCAAAACTTCGATGTCGTATTTTTGCGAATGTCGTCGTTGCACGAATCCTTAAGTCTAAAAAAAGTAAAAAAAAGAGAAATTTCTGGATGATGTATATATGGACAAACAACGTGTTTTTGTTTGATTTTGATTAATATCTCCAACTGAATTTGTGTTGATCCTGCAACACAAATTCTCCAAAAACGGCAAAACAATTTCTATGTATTGGGCAATGATGACAATATTTTTGGGCAAAATTAAAAATGGGTAGTGATATTTTTTCAATTTTGAATTTTTGTATAATGGTCGTTGAAAACTGAGGTTTCGAAATATGAAAAATTAATTTATTTAAAATTCCAAAGTTTTAAGTCAATCATATTAATATTCAACATTATTCATAAACATTATTTTTCCCTTGCTTCGACTTTAAAAAAAAATAATAAATGTTAAATATATATATATATATATAATATATATGATATATATATATATAAATATATATATATATATATATATATATATATATATATATATATACAATAATAGATAATAAACAATGTTTAAGCGTTCCATAAAATAAACAAACAAAATAAAAATTTGTTACAAAACTCTTACCGGTCCGTTTTCAATTATTAAACAATAAATAATCATAAGAATTGTATTATTTCTGTAAATGTGATATGTGTTATTCGTTGTTTAATAAATGAAATCAAGCCGGTAAGAGTTTTGTAACAAAATTTTCTCATTATATGGAACGCTTAAACATTATTTATTATCTATTATTCTATATCTATTATCTGTTATATATTTAACATGTATTTTTTTTCTCAGAAAATTCTAAATTAATAACAGACTTTGATAATAGAAATGTAATGTCTTAATTTTTTTGATATCAGTATCGTTTTGTTAAAAACAGTTAAATTTATATTACAGAAATTTTTGTTTTTTTGAGCGGAAGAAATGATATCTGCGAGATTCTTACCGGTTTACAATTTCAGTGTAATTTTTTTTGATATCACTGGTTTTGTTAGATTATTCTTTTATTATTTTATGAAGTGCTGATTGTTATGTTATGGATTTATTATTATAATTTGTTCCCTTTCTAGAAAAAACATAATGAATTTGACGGTCAATTTTTTTGTTGATAGTAATATCATTCACTTCTTACCATATTTTTTCTTTCTTAATAAAACTAGTATAATGATTTTTACGAATCGAAGATCCGTGATGTAATATTGCACTTATTACTTTGCAGGTGTAACCCTCGATTTTTATCGTTAAATAAATAAATCGAATTTATTTCTGTTTTTTTTATATCTTTTTTAATATAAATAGTGTAATCTATTGTAAACTAATACTATTTCATTTTTTTTAAAGAACTTATGGGAATTAAAAAGAATTGTTTCTTCTTCAGTACTTTCCTTTACATCACAGTATTTACTATTAAAACAAGCTGTAGTATATTTTCCTTTATATTTTATTATTTCAAGTTCATTATCAAGATTTTATACGCTATCTAGTACTATCAAGTACTGCTATCTAGCGTTGCGATTCATAAAGGTACATTAAAAAAATAAATAAAATTACATATTCGAGTGCCGCGGTTGGAAAAATAAGTTGTCTAACAAAATTCGAGGTATTTTTTGAAAGTATACTTTATTACAAATCTAATTGAACTGAAATATAATGTTTTCACGCTTATTTTATTTCTTTCCCCATTTTAATTTCACTGTCATGTTGAGAACTGTAAACGTAGTTTGTTGACTTTGTCGCCACTTATCGACGAAGTTTTAACGAACTCCATGATGTATTAATTATCATAAAGTATCTTGAGAATTGTAAGTATCAAATTAATGAATTGAAAATAAAGTTTATTATTTAATAAAACTGGAGCATAATATAAACCGCAGTAATTTAGAAGTAACGAAACTGTTGTAGACTGACCTAACTTTATTATTAGATGTTAACAGATCTCGTGCATAAAACATCTGCGTGATTGTAGATTCTGTAATAAAGCCATTCTGTTTATAAATAAAATTATTATTACAAAGTTTTGGCAAAAGATAGCGTGATAATAACAACGTAATTTTTAAGAGTAAATAAAAAATTTTTAGCGTCAAAAATTACTTTAGAAAATTAATGATTTCACGATTGTATAAATTAATTTGTTAAATTAATTTTTATTAAAGGTAGTTATTTCTTATAAAGTTAGTGAAATAAAATATATATATTTTTAGCTTTTTTAGATATTTCCCAATGTGTTCAAGAATATTTCTTATTTTATATTTATATAAATACGCCGTATTAAAGTGTATAAAATATATTACTGAAAATTTGCATGTCTGGAAGTAAATTGATGCCCAAGTTAAAACAGTTGTTTACAACCAACAACAAAAACCTTAGGTTTCTAAGGTTTTCTAATGAACTGATGATATTCCTTTCTTAATTATAAAATGTTTTTATTTATTTAAATCTAGTAACTGCAAGTAACCATCCGATTTAGTTACTAATGAAATAAAAGGTTTGCAGCATATGAAACACGTCAGCCTGATTGAGATTGGAACCTTCGAAATGAAAGGCGAGGACCCTAACATGCCTCCAAATAAAATATTTATCGTATTAAAAATAATTAATGAAAAAATATGTGATGCACTGGAAAGGGGAAAAAATTTTCCATTCATTCTCAATATAGCCTTTGAAACTTATTTTTTGAAGTCGGCCCCAAATTTTAAATGGATTACACGTGCAGGAGATACTGATTACGAATTTTATTATACTGATAAATTAATTGAATGATATTTAAGAAAAGTATGAATGATATACAGCTTTATTCAATAGAAGGGAATCGACATATTGTAAAAATAAATTTCGTAAATATCTTCTGCATTCGTAATACATTTACAATTTGGTGACGACTTCAAAAAGTAAGTTTCAAGATTGTATTGAAGGCGCAGTGAAAAAAATATTTTTTCTTTTAATTTATGGTATTTGTGTTTGTATTTGTTTTTCATTTCATTTTTTCTTTTTATTTTAAATTAAAAAAAATTATTTTAATTTGTTTTTGGAATTGGTTCAATTTTTTCTTTTTTTTTTCTTTTAGTTTTGTAACTTCGTCAAAGTGAAAATATGAGCAAGTCTACAAAATAAAAGAGACTGTTCGTTAAGAAAATATGAATATTCCGCTATTTTAAAATTAATTTTTACTTATCGGCGCAATCCGTTTGGCAACCGATTGTAAAAAAATCAAAAAAACTTAAAATTCGAGAGAAGGATGCGATAGAGTGGCAATGAGTACGTATGTATCTGTACACACGTACGTAGGTGTGATTATGTCCTGCTTTCCTAATAAAAACACATGACATTTACTTCACAATTAATTTCCACAGATTTTAGTAGAGTCTAATTTTATAATTGAACAGAAATCATAGAGAATGTTTTCGCTAGTCGTAAGATGAAAATAAAGCATTTGTAAACTTATTTTTATATGGAAAATATCATTATTTTAATCAGAAGAATACGCCTATAAAGTTTGGAACTCGCGCCGGACTCCGTGGCGCGAGTGGTAGCGACTCAGCCTTTCATCATTCCGAGGTCCCGGGATCGAATCCCGGTCAGGTATGGTATTTTTCATGAGTTACATACTTCACATCCATATCTCAGACACAAGCTTCAAGCTTTAAAAAAAAGTGTTATTGAACGACGTAACAAATTTGTCAAGTAATAATATGCTGGTCGGAGTTTTTCACCCAATAGCGAAAGATTTCTCCCAGATTTCAGTTCCCTCCGTGAAATGAGGTCATACTGAAATTTTGAATGCAATATGGAAGGGATAAACTAGATGATTTTTTATTTTTTGAAATATTGAATAAAACCCTTCTCAGAACTGCATCTTCCGTAGTACTCATGGTATCCAATGTAAAACATAAAATTCAGTGGCAATAAACACTCTTTTTAGGTTTGACGTTCAATAATTTTGTTAAATGACTTATAAGTGCGTAAATTTTATTATTAAAATTGATAAAGAATTTAATTTTAAGAAAATTGATGTAATAATATCTATGAAAAACGAAATAAAAAAAACTGTTATTAACAAAACAGAAAAATGAAAAACAACTGTAAAATAGCCCCTTTCATACTAAATCTACCTGTCTCGGGGAGAAATTATCTGGAATTTTTAAACAATGAGTTTCTTACTGTGCTTCAAAATTTTTCAATGGCGCATCGATTTGAAATTTATTATCATCTTGATGGAGCACCTACATATTTCACGAATGAAGTAAGAAAATCCTTAGATTAAACTTTTACTGGTAAAAGGATTGGACATAGAGGGCTGCTAAATTGTCCACCTAGATCACCAGAACTTACTCCCTTACTTATTAGAATTATTACCTTACAATTATTACTATAGGGGGTACCTAGTTCCACAAGATTATGTAATAATTGTTTACTTTTATTATATTATATTGTTTGGTTTTACTAAGCTTTTGTATTAAGAATTTATAACTGTAAGTAATTTTATTTTCATTTGTAATCTGTTTATTTTCTGGAATAAAGTTTATTATTATAATTATTACTTTACTTTTACGTCAGTTCAATAGTTTATATATACGAGTATATATGTATATATATATTTCACTTTCTTGTGGACACGATAACTACCGTAATTTTGCACCTAACACTTTCAAATCGGTACGTAAAATATAAAGACCCAAAATCTCGGTCGAGTTCGTTAATAGGAAAAATCGGACCATGGGGGAAATGGCGAACTTTTTCGAAAAAACAAAATATCGCTATAACTTTCTTATTAAATAAAATATCGAATTCGTTTAATTTTCTTACTGTTATTTGGATATGGGCCTAAAACTTATTTTTTAATCACCAACCATTGGCCCAGGGGGTGGAAAAAATGGGGTTTAAAGTGGTCGTTAGTCCTCAAAACATTATCTAAAACTTTTATCTGAAACAATTTTTAATATACCAATCCTTACGGCAAGGGATGACCAAAATTTTGCTGGAATTTTAAGAAGAGGTTTTTCCTATGCTAAATATGTAAAACGTTTTCCAAATGCAACTATTGTCGAATTGAGTAAATTTGAAGTTTTTTCAACTTTAAGGTGGAAATCTTTTTTATCCCCTACTTAACACCGGTGAACTCTACCTCTGCCTTCCGGCGTGCCGAAAGGGATTTTTGTTATTTATAGTTGTTTTTAGTACAGTAAATTTAGACCTTTGAAAATTAAAATATTTTTAATTTTCTTTAAAAAAAGTAAAAAAAAATATTCACTCTGGTGTATACTGTAATTATTTACAATAAATGTTCGAAAATTCCACCATTAACATATACGCTTTTCAAATCGTTTCTTTACTTTTTCTGACGCCAACCTAATGATATCTTTACGTTCTTTGATGAGAACAGCAGCACTGAGAATACGAGCGATCAGTTCATCACATGTTTATAGTTTTTCATTGTATAATTTGCAATTCATCCATCCCCATAAAAAGTAATCTAAGGGAATAAGGTCCGGTGATCTAGGCGGCCAATTTACCGGCCCTCTATGTCCAATCCAAATTAACCAATAAATTTTTCATCTAAGAATTTCATTCGTGAAACATGTTGGTGCTCCATCAAGTTGATATCACATTTCAACCTGATTCGCCAATAGTTTAAAAACTTTAGATAATTTCTCCCCGTGAAACTTTCTAGTATGAAATGGCTTGCCTGTTAGTTATATCTGTTTTTTATATCGTTACATTTTGTTTTGTTTTATTTCGATTATTAAAATTTGATTTTTTTTATGAACATTCTTACATAAATTTTCACAAAATTAAATTTCTACAAGTTTTCATAATAAAATTTACACATTTATTAATAATTTAGCAAAGTTACAGTTAAATAGCCTAAATAAACGTGTTTTTTGTCACCGAAAATCACGTTGGACTTACAACGACGCGAGTTAAGTTCCGAAACATGTTTTATTAGATTTTTCAGTTCAATAAACATAAGAAATTCCCTTATATAATAAGTATCCCCTAGTTTACCCGCTTATATATCGCATTAAAATTTTCAACATGACCTCATTTCACCGGGGGAACTGAAATCCAGGCGAAATTTTTCGCTAGCCCTAATTAGATAACAAAACATTTCGGAACATCTGTTTTCATAAACTTTTTTACGTATTTCAAGCTCTAGAGTCAGTTTCCAAATTATTTCCCTTTACTCCTGAATTACTTTCTATAACCTTTAATAGTAATGCTTTTATACTAGTACTTTTATAATAGTAGACTTTTTATAGTAGTACTTTTGTTAACCATAATGTGAATTATCAGATGCTTTATTTAATTGTAAATTTACATGGGATGAAGAGATTAATTTCGTTTACAGCGAAATCAAACTGTTTTGGTTTTGAATTTTTTTAATAAATTTATTATACTTCCTTATGCTATTTAGGTTTGAAATATCTTGCGGCCCCTTTTAAATAGTCATACAAGTTATTAAAACACAAAAGTAAGTCATTATTGCAACCTTTGAGTTATTGAAAGGGTGACCGATGTATTCTATGAACCGATATTAATAAATTAAAATCTTGTGACTTTTCCAAGGCAATATCATTTATTTATAATTTTCCGTAATGTACAAAACTTCGGCTTACGAGAGGAAGAGTCTTGTTATAATGGTAGCCATTTTTAATATATTACTAACCGTTTAAATGATATAAAACCGTTTAAATTAATATTGAATCATTTTTAATCCTCATTTATTGTTTAATTAAATAAGGAATTAACTTCAATCAACGTATCAAAATTATTTTGTTTTGTACTTTTTATTTATTTGTTGAATCACTATTAATTTTATATGTTACCATTTTCTTCTTTTATCTACTAATAGTGTATTTTACTAACCACTGCTTACGTGATTATATCAACTACATATATAATCTACACTGTTCTTATAATTCTCTAAATACATTTATTTAGTTGTCTTATATAATCACCGGTTAAACTCTAAGTATATACTTAAGTTTAACACAGATGAAAACCATTTATTTGGCGGTTAACCTATTTGATAACAGTGAGAAAATTATTTGTTAAAATGAAATTTAAAAAATCACTCATATTCTAATTACATAAAAATGTGCTTCTGCGTATTCTTTTCCAGCTATTTTTGTGGTGCTCCTTTGGTAGTGCTGTTCTAGAAAAAAATACGGTAACGGAATTTGCTGTTCTATTATTATTATTTTTAATTATTTTCAACATTACCCTCCTCCTGGGGATTTTTCAATAAATATTTTTGCACAAATTTCTGCTCGGGCTTTAAACCTTCGTAAAATGGCTTTTAAATACAATACAATACAATAGAATACAATACAATACAATACAATGCAATGCAATGCAATGCAATGCAATGCAATGCAATGCAATGCAATGCAATGCAATGCAATGCAATGCAATGCAATGCAATGCAATGCAATGCAATGCAATGCAATGCAATGCAATGCAATGCAATGCAATGCAATGCAATGCAATGCAATGCAATGCAATGCAATGCAATGCAATGCAATGCAATGCAATGCAATGCAATGCAATGCAATGCAATGCAATGCAATGCAATGCAATGCAATGCAATGCAATGCAATGCAATGCAATGCAATGCAATGCAATGCAATGCAATGCAATGCAATGCAATGCAATGCAATGCAATGCAATTCAATTCAATTCAATTCAATTCAATTCAATTCAATTCAATTCAATTCAATTCAATTCAATTCAATTCAATTCAATTCAATTCAATTCAATTCAATTCAATTCAATTCAATTCAATTCAATTCAATTCAATGCAATGCAATGCAATGCAATGCAATGCAATGCAATGCAATGCAATGCAATGCAATGCAATGCAATCCAATACAATACAATACAATACAATACAATACAATACAATACAATACAATACAATACAAATACAATACAATACAATACAATACAATACAATACAATACAATACAATACAATACAATACAATACAATACAATACAATACAATACAATACAATACAATACAATACAATACAATACAATACAATACAATACAATACAATACAATACAATACAATACAATACAATACAATACAATACAATACAATACAATACAATACAATACAATACAATACAATACAATACAATACAATACAATACAATACAATACAATACAATACAATACAATACAATACAATACAATACAATACAATACAATACAATACAATACAATACAATACAATACAATACAATACAATACAATACAATACAATACAATACAATACAATACAATACAATACAATACAATACAATACAATACAATACAATACAATACAATACAATACAATACAATACAATACAATACAATACAATACAATACAATACAATACAATACAATACAATACAATACAATACAATACAATACAATACAATACAATACAATACAATACAATACAATACAATACAATACAATACAATACAATACAATACAATACAATACAATACAATACAATACAATACAATACAATACAATACAATACAATACAATACAATACAATACAATACAATACAATACAATACAATACAATACAATACAATACAATACAATACAATACAATACAATACAATACAATACAATACAATACAATACAATACAATACAATACAATACAATACAATACAATACAATACAATACAATACAATACAATACAATACAATACAATACAATACAATACAATACAATACAATACAATACAATACAATACAATACAATACAATACAATACAATACAATACAATACAATACAATACAATACAATACAATACAATACAATACAATACAATACAATACAATACAATACAATACAATACAATACAATACAATACAATACAATACAATACAATACAATACAATACAATACAATACAATACAATACAATACAATACAATACAATACAATACAATACAATACAATACAATACAATACAATACAATACAATACAATACAATACAATACAATACAATACAATACAATACAATACAATACAATACAATACAATACAATACAATACAATACAATACAATACAATACAATACAATACAATACAATACAATACAATACAATACAATACAATACAATACAATACAATACAATACAATACAATACAATACAATACAATACAATACAATACAATACAATACAATACAATACAATACAATACAATACAATACAATACAATACAATACAATACAATACAATACAATACAATACAATACAATACAATACAATACAATACAATACAATACAATACAATACAATACAATACAATACAATACAATACAATACAATACAATACAATACAATACAATACAATACAATACAATACAATACAATACAATACAATACAATACAATACAATACAATACAATACAATACAATACAATACAATACAATACAATACAATACAATACAATACAATACAATACAATACAATACAATACAATACAATACAATACAATACAATACAATACAATACAATACAATACAATACAATACAATACAATACAATACAATACAATACAATACAATACAATACAATACAATACAATACAATACAATACAATACAATACAATACAATACAATACAATACAATACAATACAATACAATACAATACAATACAATACAATACAATACAATACAATACAATACAATACAATACAATACAATACAATACAATACAATACAATACAATACAATACAATACAATACAATACAATACAATACAATACAATACAATACAATACAATACAATACAATACAATACAATACAATACAATACAATACAATACAATACAATACAATACAATACAATACAATACAATACAATACAATACAATACAATACAATACAATACAATACAATACAATACAATACAATACAATACAATACAATACAATACAATACAATACAATACAATACAATACAATACAATACAATACAATACAATACAATACAATACAATACAATACAATACAATACAATACAATACAATACAATACAATACAATACAATACAATACAATACAATACAATACAATACAATACAATACAATACAATACAATACAATACAATACAATACAATACAATACAATACAATACAATACAATACAATACAATACAATACAATACAATACAATACAATACAATACAATACAATACAATACAATACAATACAATACAATACAATACAATACAATACAATACAATACAATACAATACAATACAATACAATACAATACAATACAATACAATACAATACAATACAATACAATACAATACAATACAATACAATACAATACAATACAATACAATACAATACAATACAATACAATACAATACAATACAATACAATACAATACAATACAATACAATACAATACAATACAATACAATACAATACAATACAATACAATACAATACAATACAATACAATACAATACAATACAATACAATACAATACAATACAATACAATACAATACAATACAATACAATACAATACAATACAATACAATACAATACAATACAATACAATACAATACAATACAATACAATACAATACAATACAATACAATACAATACAATACAATACAATACAATACAATACAATACAATACAATACAATACAATACAATACAATACAATACAATACAATACAATACAATACAATACAATACAATACAATACAATACAATACAATACAATACAATACAATACAATACAATACAATACAATACAATACAATACAATACAATACAATACAATACAATACAATACAATACAATACAATACAATACAATACAATACAATACAATACAATACAATACAATACAATACAATACAATACAATACAATACAATACAATACAATACAATACAATACAATACAATACAATACAATACAATACAATACAATACAATACAATACAATACAATACAATACAATACAATACAATACAATACAATACAATACAATACAATACAATACAATACAATACAATACAATACAATACAATACAATACAATACAATACAATACAATACAATACAATACAATACAATACAATACAATACAATACAATACAATACAATGATTGTTATACGTATGTTTATGTTCTTTCCTCCTTATATATCTCTGTTAATGCTGAGTTTACATTTGTATCGTTTGTATTCTAGAAAGGGTAGCCATGTGATGAGCTGTCTGGTGAACTGAGAAGTTCAGTATTGAAGTCGTATTGGACTCCCAAAAAGTATAATTCTGGTGATTTTATTCTGATGTTTTTATCTTTCGATGATCGCACTGGGCGCTATTTAGTCTTAAGTTGTTGTTCTGTTTGAATTTTTATTCCCATCCCGATAGGCTCAGGTGTCGTACATTAAAGTATTACGTTGTCTGTTCTGCTGCACTCGCGTTTTCTCTGCTAGACAGTCCCGTTTGCCTGTTATTTTCTTCGTGGAGGTTGGGATGTGGATATAAGGAATAAAAGGAGGTCATCTGAATAAAAAAAAGAAGATATTATTACATTACACGTTTTTATAAAAACTATTTTAAAGCAAATTAAGGAAATTTCTATATTTGATTAACTTAAGATTGCTGAAACCGCAAACAATTATGATAAATATATATAAATACAGATAAAACAATTTAGGCCTCAAGCTGTAATATAAATGAGTTTCCCCAATTTAGAGAACCTAAAATTTAACACGCATTTTAACCTTCACCAAAATTGCTTTAACAAGAAAATTATATTTTTATTTGGAAAACCCAAAAATATAAATTTTTAAAAATTCATTAAATCAAATTAATTTCATTTTTTAGAAGGTTTTATTTGTAAATGTAATTTACCTCTAACTTGAATAAGTAATCATATTCAAATATAAAAATATGGAAACAAAAAGAGAATATTTTTTAATAAAAAACATTTTTTATGCATTTTTCAATCAGCTGTTTAACGTAAATGTATCTTTTTTCTTTACCTTTTTTAATTTATTTATTTATTTATCAAGTGTATGAGGATCCTCATTTTGCCTCAACGAAGGGACAATCGGTGGTAGACTTGATCGGCTAATGGCTAGCAAAATGGAGAAAACAGTACAGAGGGTCATCGTTTAACGTGGAAGTACCACGTGAAAGAGAAAAGGAAATGACTTAAAACTAAGTATAACATTAGACTCTCTCTTTCTGTCTAGTCTCTGGAACAACCGTAAGGTACTACTTCAGAGGATGAATGAGGATAATATATATGAATGTAAATGAAATGTAGTCTCGTACAGCCTCAGACCGTTCCTGGGATGTGTGGTTAATTGAAACCCAACTACCAAAGAACACCGGTATCCACGAACTAGTATTCAAATACGTATGAAAGTAACTTGCCTTTACTAGGATTTGTACCTTAGAACTCTCGACTTCAAAAATCAGCTGATTTTCGATGACGAGTTCACCACTAGACCAACCCGATAAATCAAAACCGAGTATAACAAAGAGGCTTTATTGGTTGTTGCGTAGGAACTCGCACATGTCGTTGTCCAATAAACTTTTGATACATATGGTGATTCTAAATCCGGTTTGGATGTATGCCATACAAATATGAGGTACAACGTGCAAAAGTGACGTTGAGATTATACAACATTTTCGGAAGAAATTGGCAAGATACATTAAAGAAGGCACTGTGGTTCACTCGGAATGAGAAAATTCACGACTGTCTTGGATCGCCTTATATTCGTGACAAGATCAAACGGTTTGGTTCAAATTACAAACAGCGATTAGATAATCATGTGAACTTTCTTCTAGCAGTTAATCTCCTAGACAGTAGTGAAGATGTCCGGCGACTGAAACGCCAACACGTGCTGAACTTGGGTATCTGATTGACGAACTAATTCGACATCAGATAAACATGATTACTAAGCTTTAGTGAGGAGACTAGCGCCCTTCTATTTCTTTTAGTAAACTTGTTAATATTGTTTTATCTCTATAGTTTAATGATATTGTGGATTATTTGTTGGTTTGTTTTTTCACTAGACTATTGTAATCTCTTGAATCTTTGTGATCCCAATTGATGCAAGTGTGTTTACTTATATAGATTTGTTATATATATATATATATATATATATATATATATATATATATATATATATATATATATATATACAGTTTACACGTATTTATAAATTTACACTTTATTGAAGGTGTTCACTGGAAACCCCTCTTCACGTGCTTTTTTAATGCAATTTAAAAAAATCGGTTCTTTAATCAAAACGATTGTAAATACACGATTTGTGAGACAAAAAAAAATTTTTACTGATTGTAATAATTCGAGAAAAAGTTCGTTTATTACTGAATAAAAAGCTTTTCGGGAGTCAGTTCATTTATACTTATTTAATTTAGGACTATAAAAATCTCATTGTCGCAATATATTAATAAAGATTAATTGTTGAAATTACTCTTAATAAAATACGGGTATGTGTATTTTCATTAGGATTGGGTTCTTATGGTAGACATTAATTATATTCCGCCTTTAATTAAGAGGTTGGACTATTTCAGTCGTATATAGGATGTACGTCAAAAGTTTCCTCTTTATCAAAATATTTAAATACCTATTTGGTAATTACTTTCTCTTAAATGAATTGTATTTCTAATTAATTAACATTTTCATTTAATTTAATTGATATGTCACTGAAGTACTTCTTTCTCAAATAATATTAGATCGGTTGTGTGTATGTGTGTGCATACACGTGATAGAGAAGGGCTGCTGTGTTATTCTAGGCACATCATAAATATCTTTATTTACATTCTCTAAATCATATCTAATTAGACATCAATCATGATATTTGCGTACTTATCATTGAAGCGAGTATTAAAAGTGTAATGTACTAAATTTAGAAATATCATTGTGTTAATTTCTCTTGTTAATTTCAATTGGGATTGTTTTATTTTTCTTTTGGTTAATTTATTTTAAAAAACTTGAACATTGTAAATCTGATGACATCGTTGAAAAAGAAAGTGCTTTTTTGTCGGATTAAAAATCTGTTGTAGATGCCACATGACTTCCTTGTACGCCTGTTAAATTACATATACGCATTTAAAAAAAATGAAAAGTACATAAAATTTTATTTCATTTATAACTTCTGATTTTTTTTCTTTTTTTTGTTTATTGTTATTATTGAATTATTATTTATTGTAAAGCAATTGATTGTTTTACAATCCGAGGTTAATAATTATTAATAAATCAATATTTGAAATTAAAAAAAAAAAATTGATAAAAAAGGAAATGACGTCGGTGGATTCGAACCGATGTGCCTTCCCCTGTAAGATCCAAATATTTAATTAATTAAAAATTAATTTGGCTATATTTCTGGTACCAATGAAAATAAGTACCACTTATTATATATCGTTGAAAAACTCTCAATGAGGGCGTATTACCGGAGTTAAGCAAAAGTCCAAAATTCAAATTTTTTTTTGATTTTGGGCTCTTATGGACACTTTTGGTTTAGTCGACTGCAATCAAAAGGGGAGGTGCACAACTAGGTGTTACAACTGTCCGAAACCCGAAATTTTAACATATTACGACTAACCGTTTTTTAATTTTGCAAGGTACTACGTAGGTACATACATACATAGATACAACAGACTTCACGCCGAAACTAGTCAAAATGGATTCAGGGATGTTCAAAATGGATATTTCCGTTGAAACCTGAAAACCGAAATGTTTCGTGATCACGATACTTCCTTTACTTTGTACAAGGAAGTAAAAACTGTTTAGTTTACTAAGTACTGAGAGTATTTCCACTCTGACCATCCCTTCAATAGAAAAAATATTTAATTCGATTGATAAAAACTTGTAATATTACAAATTTTAGAAATTCAATTAAGTTAAAGAAAAGGAATATTTTATTCGATACTTCTTTTCAATTAATTTTTCTGATATTATTACACTCTGTCTGTTATTGCGTAACAGAGAGAAAATAATGTAAAAAATTAAAGCAATGATATCATCACCGAAATTCTATACCTCAATATTTAGAAGTGCTGAGTAAAATAAAAAAGTAAAACCTTTATTTCAAAGGTCTCTTTCTCATTCTCTCTCCCTCTGTCTGTCTTTCCATTTGCGAGCGCGTGTTCATATATATATATATATATATACATTTTTGTTTATATTTCAGAAAAACAATTATTTAAACAAGCAATATTTTTAAAACAATGTTGTTAGATCTTGCATATGTTGAAGAATGCTACTTATCTTGAAACAGATTGACGTAAAAAAATTTTACATTTGGTTGTAATTTTTTTTCTATTAATTAAAAGTACAATTCCAACATATCACTTATTACTGGATATAATAAAATTATTAAATGAATATAATAACTGTAAACGTTCATGTTAATAAACATACTTGTAGTGTTAACAAGATCCAGTAAACCCTCATTACGTCATAAGCACTATAATCACTAAGTTCTTGATCTTCTCCAGTCTACGTACCGTTAGTGTCCTAAACTTTCAGTTGTTGATATTTGTCATCAAATAGAAGATACCCATGCATATATGAATACAGGTAGATAAAGAGTGAAAAATTAAAACAAACATAAAGAAAAATAGAAACAGGTAAATGCACAGATTTTCCATTTCAAAGAAAGTGTGTCGTTCGAAAACTCCCATTAAAAATATTTTTTTATGTATAAAGTGGCCGAAAACGGTAGCATAAATACACGTTATGATTTACAGAGTCATCTTATTTTCTCCATCCCCTTGAGTTGACTAGATACCTCTTCCAAAGAGAATGGTTTTATAGGAAGACTCAGAGGGATAGGGCTATTCAAAAAGTCAAAAAGATTATCCCTTATCAGCTTCCTACTCACTATGTGGCCGGGATACCATCCCAAGATATGTAGCAAACAAGTCGAAATTCTCAACATCGCCAAAAGCCCATGCACCAGGAGCCCTTAAAGTTGTAAATGAGGGGATCAAATTTAATGAATTCGCAATTAAATTAAAAAATTCATTTTTCTTGAAAAATTAAAAAATTACGTTTGTACTTGTAAAGTTACATTACTTTGTAATGTAAATGTTGATTTGTTCAAAATCTTAAAACTCCCAAAGTTCTTCACCGATTGCTTTGAAATTTTGTCACAACATTGCACTCAAATACGCGCATGTTTTTATATACCTACTATTTATGTACCTAAAATATCACACCTGTGACAGGTAAAAACATTTTTTTTAAAACAACGCTATCTGTTGGACGTAAAAGCAACACACGCTACACTAAATATTTTACGATTTCATTTCAATATTTTTGATATGTGTGTCAACTATACACTAAAAAAACTATTGCACTGATTTACGTGCGAGGAAAAAGGGAGAAAGAGAAAAATTGGAAAATGGAAAAAGGTAAAAGGGAAGAAGGATAAAATGAGAAAAAAGGGGGAAAATGAAAAACGGGAAAGAGAATGGAAAGGAGAAGGGGCAAAGGGAAAACAAAGAAAGGGTAAAAGGGAAAGGTTAAATTTTGTGAATTTCTGTAATGTTCATTTTGTTAATGTTTTATCAAACTTTCAGTTGTGTTCATTTAATCTATATATATACTCAAATGTAGCAATAACGAAGCATTGCCGAGTCTGCTAGTTTAAAAAAATAAAAACATTTCGATTTTTAATTTTATTTAACTGAAATTTTTGTTATTAAACATTAAATCGTTTTTTTCTCGGTGGTTGTTAGAAAAACCCCTACAATTATTTAAATCTATGCAATTCATAGATTTAAATAATGAGTACAAAGAAAGTTAAATTTCTTTGTATCCTTAATTTAATTTCATGTTCAAAATAAATTTTTGCATAGGTGAGAAATGTTATAATACTACTCAAGTGAAATGGATAATTCAATGAAAGCAAAATATTGTATGATTTTACAAGATTTATATACATATATAGACTATTATAGTGATATTTTGACTAAAACTCTAACACAAATTCCTGATTACTGTGTAATTAAAACGTATATAAAATTGTAATTGTATTTACCGGTTAGTTATAATTACCTTTTCTACCTGGTAACTCAGAAATTTGATTTTCCATTTCATTTCTGAACAAATTGGTTTTTGTTACTGAAATATTTCATCAAGTTTGATCAAAATTCAGTGACCAAGTATTAAAATAAATAAATAACATTTCTATGAATATAAATGAAATACTTAAAAATTTAGTTTCAGTTATGTCAGCTGATAACAATTTCAGTAACCTAGTCATAGCGCAATAAGTGCATTAGGTTGAGTAGATTAAAAGTTAGTGCAGTAGTTTGATTTTATAACAATTTTAATAACCGCATTTTTCGTAAGTACCTTATTGTTTATATTTTATGAGGAAAATAATTTAAATATTTTTTTTTGAGATTTGAACGATAAAACGTATGTGACATTTTAAAAGCCATTATTCAGATTATTTAAGTTATTTACTTTATAGCTTATCTTTTACTTTTTTAACATAATTTTTCTTTATTATTTATGTAAAATGGATAATTATTAATAAATTACCCATTTTATGTTCTGATAAAACAAACCATTACATGTTTTGCACGGGAATATTTTATAGTATTTAAATTGAAACTACACTACTTCATTTGTAATTTGTTAATATACATATTTTTACTATCGTGATCTACGATACATTTCTCCTTCATATTGTGTTACAGTACTTTAAAATTTATGTTTTACTTTTTTACTATTATCATTTCGTTACGGATCCTATGTCATGTTTTTATATTCTTAAGTTATTTAATTGGAAATTTTTTAAGTAATTTCTGATTTGTACGGTTTTGACATCTAAATGGCTTTTTTCATATCTTGCCTCTTTTATGTCTTAACCACTTTCTTCGTTGAATGTGTAAAGTAACGTTTAAAATGTCCACTTAATGGATTTGTTGATAAGAACCTTTAATCCGGTCTCGCAGGTAGTCACGCAAGCAACAAAACGTAGCTTCTAACTTTTTTTTTCTCTACTCACTCTATTTTCTAACTATATGCAACGCTCTACCACTTACTTTGAGTGATCGCAGTCAGTCTTTCTCAGTATTTTGACCTTTGACCATTTCCTTTTATTTGTAAGAAGAGCAAACAAAGTAATTTCTCTTGAGAATCGTGTATGTAAATATCTTGGAAACATGTGAATCTGTTACACTTTGTAATTATTTATCAAGGAAAATTATTGTACTTTCTGCTAGTAATTTTTATTTTTTGTTAATGATTTTCGTTCTAATGTATTCGTAATATGACTATGAAAATTGGTTCCGATATTTTTGGTTATGCACAATTTTTTACGTTACTTTTTCCTGCAATTTTTAAGTTGTCAGAAAGAATTTATTTAATGATCACTAATATGGAAGTAATTCTTCCATATTGTACTTTAAAACAATTGATCAATATATGTTATTAATTTAATTTATTAAAAATCGAACTTTGTCTCATATGAAAACATTTTTCCCCCAAATAGAATCAACCAAATATGTCAATAGCCGCTAATAGATGTACGTATACACAATATGCAACAAAATTTCAGCCAATAATGTTAAACTTCAATATTCTATACGAGTTCGTTTAATTAAATGTGAATTTGGTCGTTAGCGTACAAGAAAAAAAGATTCTATGGTTAATAAATATTTTGTTAGATTAATGATCGATGGACATAGTATTGACGTGAATTTAGATCATGAATTTTATAGGTTCAGCACTTATCTTAGCAGAGTATATATTTACTCTTATTTTGTTAAGGTAAACTACTTATTATTATTTGTAAACTACAATAAATTATCGAGAAAAAAATTTGTAGCTAGATTATAATATTATATTTTGTTAAATAATTCAATTTCAAAGATTTACACCTCGAGATTTAGTAGTTGCAGTGAACTATTAAGTTGAAATTAGTACATTTTAACATCCTCTATATATATATATATATATATATATATATATATATATATATATTTGTTGAAATTTGTTAGTAGTGCTTTTTTCAGTTTAAACTAACTGGCCTAATTGAGTTGAAGTCTAGTTAAGTTTATTAAATTATGAAAAAATAGAAATCTTATTTCAACGCTTAATGATTATTTTCAATAATCCAACAATATATTTAAAACTTTAGCTGAAATTTCCATCCTTAGCTGCGTTATACGAATGAACTAAAATGAATGTAGAAAGAAAATGAAAAAATAAGGCAAATAGCAGAAAAAAAATAACGTGGCGTAACAAGGCTTAGTTTAACTTTCTACATGAATCATCATCATATTTAAATCATATTCCGATATTTCTCTAAAAAGAAAACCCAAAAAGATCTTAGTTTAGCTTTCCCTATGCATAGGTCTTAAAAAGAAAACGGTTCTATGTCTTACCTACTAACATCCAGTTTGTGTAACGACAAAAATTGATTAGTGTCAAGTGCTACAGCAAATATTTTACGGTAGACTGGGAAAACCATCGTCATTCTTAGCTTCAGTAATTGATAGTATAATGTCCGCCAGCTGTAATTTAGACTTTTTTTTAAAAGCAGTTTTATTATTTGAATTATGTGTGTCATTTCCATACCAACCGACCAGTTTGTAATGGGGATACGGCTTACTCGTTACTTGTTTTATGTATAAAGGCGATTTATAATAATTAATTATTTAATTGTTCAACAATCAGTAAATCTCAATCTTTTATTAATTTATAACTACGAATAACCTGGTATACACAGCTCTTAAAAGTGCGTACAAGGTACTTACTATTTACGAATACCAAACCAGTGAGATAACTTTAGATAAAAACTAGATAGTAGTTTTGTTTACAGTCTTTCATTTTTCTCCGCGGTTAGGCTTTCAATGATCACACAGATATTTCATGTAGTTTCTTTCTTTTTCTTCCAGAACTTCTTCATTCTTTAGGACTAGCTCTTCTTCTTTCTGTTCATTCTCCTCTGTTAAGTTTTCCTTTTCACCTATAGGAATCTTTAATTCAAAAATTTTCTTTCTGTATTCTTATCGATCTAAACACTCTTTTTCGTAATGTTGAACTTTTTGAGCTCTTCTTTCATCTCTTTAACATAGTACCCTTGACTTTTATAATTCCAGAGTTTAATGAAGATCTGTTTGTTTAGCGTTGATCGCTAAACAACCATAGACCATGTATCGTAGAAACATTCAGACCATGTATCCATAGAAATTTAGTCGTTTTCTTATTTTTATTTCAGGTCTTCAGTTTTATTGTATATCTCTTTATTTTATCTCTGTCTGTGTTCTTCTTGGACCATAAATCCTTCCTAAACTTATACTTTTTTGAGTGAATTTTCTGTTCCAGTTATATTTGTAGTTTCCTTGCGCCGTACAAGATTATTGGTCGTACAAATGTGCTATAATGCATTAATTTTACATTTATATTAAGGTCCTTTTTATTGTGGATATTTTTTGTGTAAAAGTTTACTTGTACAAAGTAAACTTTGTACAAGTAATTTGTGTTTTATGGTCTCAATTATTAGTTTATCTATTCTGTTTCTAGTAATTATTTTTTCGAGGTATTTAAAATGTTCCGTGATCTTAATTTTGCCATACTTTGTTTCTATTATTTTGTTGGGATATTTCTGGCTTTATAAAGGAGATCTGCAAGCCTGTTTTTAAGGTGCTTCTTTCAGTCGGTTAATCTGATTGATTTCTTCTTGTTCTGCAAATAGTACTAAGTCGTCGGCAAAAGGTAGACATTTAAATATGACGTATTGATTCTTTATTTGCACTTGAGTCATTATTTTTCCAGAAGCTTTTCATGACTTTGTCTAAAATAAAGTTCTAAAGTCTTGAAGAAAGAAGACCATCTCCTTGTCTTAGTCCTGCTTTTATTTGGAACGATTTCTTGATTTCAAGAAATTTTCGAAGCAAGTTTCTTGATGAAATCAAGAAACTTGCCTTTAGATTCAGTGTTGTTTAAAGTGAGATTAATTAAATTTATGATTTTTTGTCAATCTAGTATTCTTTTAATGTCAAATATGATTTCTCTATCTGCTGAATTGCAAGCTTTGAGAAAATGAATTAATGAAATAAAAATTTCTTTTGGCCTTTATTATGTTTAAATATTTAAAATTATAAAGTGATTAATTTTTGTTACTTTTTGACATTTGATTACGCACATTTTCTAAATATCGTCAGCTCTTTTAATTTAATTTTGATAGAAAGAATTTTTTATTTTGGCGCATAATTTCATATTAATCAAATTTTTTTAAAGATGAGCCAATAATACGGCTGATTTTTAAAAATTTTGTAATCTTTTAATTTACACAGTTACAAACAACCTTTACCACAAATATACAAAATTTAATATCAATAAACTAAACAATTCTCTGTTCTGAGCACTGCATACAGAAGGTATTCACCATTTTGATTAATGCATTCTTCAAATCGAGGTTTCATGTTTTCCGACTAAACACAAGGTAATAAATCCACAGGAATTGTGATAACTTCATGAAAAATGTTTTTTTGACTTCTTTAACGTTTCAGATGGGACAAGGTGGATCATTGAATATATAACTTTTCAAACAGCCCATCAGGAAAAGCATCTAGACTCAAGTGAGATTACTGGATCTCAGGATCATCTCATGCGACAAGAAGTATCCCCGTGTCTGGAGATAAATAGTCTAGAAAGAATCGTTCAACTGCATTCATTGATTCCTTTGCTGTGTAACTGGTCGATCTACCGTGTTAAAAGAATGTGGTTGAATTGTGATTTCAGGGTTCTCCTCTATTTGAGAAGAAAAACCTCTTTAATCGTTCAGACAAATGCTCTGACGTGACTTTAATAGTATTCTCATCTTGGGAATTTGGATAGGTTTATTTTAATAGATAATGCTATTTGCATACTTTGTGGTTACCTTACTACTGTCCAGTAGTTGTTTATTAATTTTATTAGGTCTGTTTGTCACTCGATATTGAAAGTTACAAAGAAATAGATTATGGCGGAAAAAGTTTTACAATTAACTCGATCACCGACATTTAACGAATAAACTAATTCAATTTTACACACTGGTTTTCGGCAATGTAAGTGAAACGAATGGCTATGAGGAACAATATCAACTGGTTGCAACGAGGAATAAAATGAAATCGATTGAAGGAAACCAAATGACCATGAGTTCATCATGTAGGCCTTTGTAGCATTTCACCTTTTATGATGACTATGTTTTCGGTGTACGTATTGTTTTAGAAAATGGCTATTTGTTTAATCCTGAAACGGTTTCTAAAACGTTTTATAACATGATTTTTTTTAATATTCCTTTACTTCCAAACATATGTTGTTCGGACGGATGAACAGCTGATTGGGCTGTTAACTGATCTTGTAACTTCACATATTGTTGAATGTTTTACATAATTCGCTATTCTTTTTATAGTCACATGCTTTTTGTTTTATACTGCTTAAATATATTCTATTTTTAATTTATTTAGTTTATATTATACCTACCTCCAGAATAAAAGGTGTGATTATATGCTGTACGTAAGAAATTTCTATATATAATAGACACTTTGTACTGAATTGTTACAGAATACATATTAGAAAAAAATTAATAACTCGTTATTGGGGCATTATTAAACAGAATGAAGGAAGATTGTATTGATTTATTTGATTTATAAAATTTAATTGCACACGTAAGTGGTTTGAAATTGAGATTAAGGTTTTAAGGTTTAGAAATAGAATGTTTAAAGAATTATGCTGAATGATAACTAACATAAGTGTGAATCGTTTAAAAATACTTTTTTTAAAAACTTGTAAGAGACAACCGCCGAAGGACTTATCATGTAGTCCTAACTACACATATCTGACTATTCTATTAATACTGACAAAAGCAAAGTACAATGGCAGGGAGAGATTCAGGGAGAACTTGGAAAAGACAGTCAGGATACCAGTTTTACGTTAAACTACTTTCACTTCTATGTCTTTTCTTACTTATTTTATTATAATTTATAATCGTAATTAAACGCATTTTCTAATATCAATCATGGTTAGTATTAAAGTACGCTAGGATTATCAAAATACATATCAATACGAAAGAAGTTAAGTAAAGAAGTTAATTATAAATGAATGAAAATATAGTTAATTACTGGTTACTAAGTCCGTAAAACTAATTTAATTTGACCCTGTTAGCTGAATTTGTAAACTCAAATATTGTTTAGAAATATTTTAATTAATTCACCCTTTTTTTCAGCTACCAACATTTTGTTTTTTGCTGCTTAGATACTCGTATCTATGCAGTATAAAACAAAAGGTTGATGGCGTATATTCTATTTTTAATCTGTTTAGTTTATAGTACACCTTGCTCCAAAATAGAAGGTGTGATTTATATTGCTATATGGCAAAGCATTCGTGTGTAACATGAATTTGTTAGTTAGTACAAGATCAATGAACTGGTAAACGGTCATGATTGTCAGATATGAGGATTATAAAATCCGTACGAGATTTTACAGCATACAAAACGTTCATGTTAAGCTGGAGGGTGAATATCTGATAACAATTAATGCGTGATTGTTTTTTTCGTTTATTTTCATTATAATCATTGTTATAAGGTAACTTGTAACAAAATTGTATTTAGGCACGCAGGAAATTTTTGTTTTTATTGATTTCAAATGGGTTACTTTTCTGGAATATTTCTTTAACGTCTTTTAATGATTCAGTTTAAAAAAAATGTAATATTGTCTCAACGTATCGGAGTGCCTGTTGTGTTATACAGAAATTTCGTACTATTTTTCTTCTTTCACATCTTCAATAACACAGAGTATTTAGTTACATGGCAAAATTTCTTAAAACTTCTTAAATTTCAGGAGTATAGAAACAATCTTCTCTTCTATTATTCTTATTATAATTCCAAAATTTAATGAAGAATTAACAGCGTATTGAATATATACAAGGAAAATATATACACGAAACAACCATCGATTAATATAAATATCCGATTAAGTAGTATTAAATATATCATGTCGAAATACATCCTCGAGAATTCTTCTAAATATTTCTTATTATCAAACCCAGATGAAAAATTTTATATTTTTTGACCTCTCTGGTTTAACTGGTTTTCGTCCTAATCAAAGTTGATGGAGATGAAAGAGCAGTTTTTTATGGAGGTGGCAAATATCAGCCTAATGAAATCTTTAACGAGAACAGTGTACTACGAAAGTATTTCGTGCGCAAAAGTATCAATACTAGTATGTAGCTAGTAGTACTACTATATATATATATATATATATATATATATATATATATATACTATGTAGCTACTACTTCTGGGAAATATCTATAACTGAAACAAGAAGCATCAACGTTGTTACTTAATGAAAACATGCAACCGTGGTCTTTTAACACTGTATAGATTTATTTAAAAATTTAGTTTTATCGTATATTTCATGTTATTTATTTTCCTAGTAGAAGTGTATTTAATGTAAAAATGGATTAATAATACATTACTATACATAATGTAATTTTTCTGTTAATTAGTATAAATAATTAATTATTAGGGAATTAAATTTCTCATTTTATATTAATTTTTCCCCATTTTATATTATGTACTTTTGTATATAAGCATTTATATCTATAATATTAAAAGAGAGATCTGAACATTAACCCCTGCACATTCGCACGCGCGCGCACACACACACACACATACACGTACGTCTTATAGAAGATACGAGCAGCACAGTAGAGGTGCTCTAAGCGAAGTGGTGTACAATAAATTACCAATATCTTATTCCTTTTAAAACATGTATCACGGAATAAAATAATCCTTCTATTACTGTATGTAGATTAATACTTCTCTATACTTTGGAGGTACTGATTTAAACCCTCCTTCGGAAAGTAATAATGAACAAAAACAAACAAATAATCGTTTTTATTATCGAAGAAAATATAGCAAAAAAATTCAGATGACGCAAACAAAAAACAGAGAAATATATTGGAATACTAGTTTACACGAAATAAAATAATGTTAGATAAACAATGTATAGAAAAGAAGCAAAATGGGAAATCAATAAACCAGAAGGAGACGTCATAACTCCGGTTTAGACGAGCTTAATTGATGTAAATAGAAAAGATTGCAAACGAAGGAGAATGGAAAGAAAATCTAGTACTGTTTATCCAAGAGTGAATTTAAGAATGATTGATGATGATCATGATAATAAAGTGATAGGCTAAACAAAATTTTCAACATTTAAATAAGTAAATAACTGTGACATCCGGCTTTTATATATTTTTGTAATGGTATTTCTTTCATTTAATTCTATAGTAATTTACGAATATGATTTTAAGCAGTTAATATTTCGATACATGATTTTAATTGCTTATTACGCGTGTAGTCTCAATTTTTTTAACGTAATCAATTATTTTAACTTAGTTGATTCATTCGTTAGTTTTAACTTCTATAAGAATCGATCCCTCCACCATTAAATTTAAGTGATCCGTTTAAGACATTCATTGTACGTTCAAATAATAATTAAGTATTTCATTGATTGGAACTCTAGATTTTCTTATCAGGGTGAATCATGTAAATGTGATAATTTTAAAAATGAAATAGAAATGCAAATATAATTTACATAGAATATATTAATAAGTAATTTTGCAAATATGTCATTTACTGGGATAACTTAATTTTCTAATTAACATATCAGAGAAATGTCCTTTCCATTTTCTAAAAACTGTTGTAGTAAGTATCGCAGATTTTGTACGGGTGCTTGCACCCGTTATTTAGGATTTCTCTGTTTTCTTCTTGTAAGGAGGCTTTGTGCTCATTAATGTTATTAAGCGCTTCATCACTCGTTAGTATGACCATTTATCGGCAAAGAAGTTAATAAAATTTTCACGAAATGTCACCCGATTTGTTTTGTCACGCTCACATGAATTTTGCATCACCATCATTTTATATGAGCGAAAGTTGAAATCCTTGTGTAAAAGTTCTTGTGAGACTGTTGTTGGATAAACGAAGGACCGCAGTTGCTTTCTGGTTGAACGCTAGAGGCTCATCATAATCATTGCCTGCCTGACTCTATCAGTATTTGAAAGAGGTCTCACGGAGTGCGTAGGACCTGATGGTACGTTTTTCGTTGCTCAAGCAGTAATTCGGAATCTTGTTATCCCTAACTTTATTGTCACGTGGAATACTGAAAATTCGACGGAATAATGGCTGTGTTATCACAACCGCATAACTATTTTAAAATTCATTTCATTACAAACGCACGTTGTTTAGCAGTCCATTGCTCTATTACTGATATGGCATCTGGGTGCATGGTCAAACCATTTCTGTTGCCGCCTACATTTAAGTGCTATTAATTTATTTTGATTTAAAAATAGTCAGATTTCCTTGAATCACTCTGTAATTTTCAAAAATCAAATGAAAACAATTCGTGTTATCATCAAGAGTGATAACACGAATTTTTTACTCGAAGTAATAACACGAAGTTTTATATTTCTCATAATTGAAGTTAAGCTACAATGGTGCACCACAAAGATTACTGTTAACCAGGTTTATTAGAAAGTTGTGTGATGCTACACAACTGACGTTCCTGTTTACTCTACCGGATTTAAATGTCTTAAAGTTTTTTAGGGTGCAGTTGACCCTAGTACCTATCAGGTAGTGTAGTTAACACTAATCGGCTTGAGATTAGAGATCAACTTAGCATTCGTAGCTGTATTTACTGTCTATATTTTTACTAACGGATATTATCTCTGTCATGTTTTGTTTCCTGCCAAGTGTTTTTTGGGCCAAAAACGCTTCGGCGTTATCATCGCCAGACATGACGTGTTTGTTGTAATAAACAAACATATATCACATTTTACGTCTCAATTAAAATACTAAAATTTCAACTTGTATTCGGCAATTGGCATGATCCACACTACAGTAGATTAAATTACTGAGTATACGGCGGGCCCTAAGAAATATTAATAAATAAGGTAAATACATTTCATCATCCCCTAGAATAGTTCGAATGTCAGCCCTCAGCTTGAAGTCAACAGATACAATCCACAAGGATGCGGTGCACTGTCAGCCGGTAAGAGCAGCAAGCACACGAAAAGAATACATTACTCTCTAGAGAATGGTATTCTCTCGTTCCTTACTTTGAAAGTAATAATATTTTAATTACATACCCTGTCTCTGTTGTGAACGGAGTGAAGGTATCACCAACACTTTCTTTTCAGTGGGCTTGACCTCATGTGCAACATACCTGGCTCTTTGAATCATACGCACTTTATTTAATTAGTAAATTTACCAGGGATATTCGTTTTCGGGAGTAAATTATTTATGCTGGAGTTTGTTATATATTGTGGTTATACCACCTACAACTGTAAAGTTATGTCTTCCAGACATGCATACGGGAGAAAAAATAATTTAAAAATAATAATGAAAGTAATTATAAAAATTCATAAAATTCTGATTTCCATAATAATACTAAATTTTTTATTTATCTGGATTATTACGGTAAAAGTTTTAAAAATATCGCCATTTAATTGAGGTGTATTTCTTAGTACACTTTCTACTTCCGAATTAAATCCGATAATCTACTATAGTTGAAGATTATCTACATATGGTTTTCTATTCATCCATGAACTTATCGTAAACGGACATATAGGTATTACAAACTTAACGCCAATTCAGTTACAAATTTAAATTGGATTTACAATCTTATGGTGTAGTTTATTGAGAAATAATAAAAAAATACGTAATCTTGTTTTTATTTGCTTGTTTATTTGTTCTGTTTGTTTTATGTATGTATTTAATTTATAGCGTTAAGATAGAGATTGAATTACAGGATTTATAGTTATTAATTTGATGAAAATTAAAAGTAGTATACATGTCTGTATCTAGTTTCATGTACAATTTTAATAAAGAAGTAAATTTTTTGTTAAATTCAAAGAATAAACTTAATTAAATAAACAAATAACCCTGTAGTATATAACGTTCTTTTTTTATACGCAAGGTATTATTTTACGAAATTCTACATGCACTCTATACCTGCTATGTTATTTGACTGTACAAAGAAAACAAAATTTCATTAGTTCGTTTGTTTCTTTAACATTTATTCTATCAATAATTCATGAATAAATAATGTTTGTATAAATTAACTTTAGTATTGTGAATTATTAAACTAATTTATTTCTCATATTAATATGGACGTATCTAGCTTGTAACACGTCATTGAGTCGATAAATCATTTTTACTTTCATCTGTTTTTATTGAAGAATTTGAACATAATAAACCCACTTATTTTTTTTCAGGTTAGAAGATTACGGATCGTCAAAATGGAAATACGGTTTTTTCATTATAATACATTTTTAATTAAGATAAATAAGTTTTTTATTTCAGTTGCTGATATAATTTTTACCTCAGTCTCTCAGGTCAGATAAATAGGGAAAGTGAGAAGTGAATTGTCGAGCCTGGATATGTAGTACAAACCATGCCAAGCTCACCTGGGGTGTAAGGTGTACCTTAACCTGTTTACCACACGGACAGGTTATGTAGTTAAAGTATTATTACTCTCAGAGAAAGAAACGAAAGAACAGTGACGCATAAATCTAAAATGCTTCATTTATATAAGTTTGTAACCGTCAAATGATTTTGCTAAAGTAGAAATTCTACAGAATGGCGCACGAAATGATCCAATATTTTTTTGTCAGTAATTATTAATGTGTTTTTATGTCGGCAGAAGTGACAGCAGTTATAAATATTAATTTTTTCTCTTTCCAAGTGGGCTTTTGTGTATTATTCAAAGATGGGTTACAAAGAAAGACTGACTGTTGAATAGCACTAAAAACTGTCGTTTTTTAATGAAACGAAAAGTGTGGTGCTTACCCAAAGATGGTTTCGTGCACATTTTCAAACTCGGTGGTCGCCCTCATTTAAAACAGTGCAAAGAATTCATGAAAAATTTGATAGAGATGGTTCAGTATTTGAGAGTAAGCGCGATCGGCCTGCCAATGTTCGTTGTCCACAGAATTTCGAAGCTGTCAGAGAAGTGTTCCCGAGGAGCACGGGCAAATCGACAAGAAAAGCAGCAGAAAAACATGAGAATTCTAGGCGATCTGTGCAGCGAATTTTAAAAACAATTTTTGTGTCCGTAAAAAATAACATTGTTGCTTAAATTAACGGTTGACAACAAACATCAAAGAATGGCATTCGCTGAACGGGCTGTGAACCAAGACGTATTGTTGAACAATGTTTGGTTTTCAGATGGGATACAGTTTCAACTAGACGGGTTTGTTAACAAACAAAATGTGCGTTTTTGGGCTTCCGAAAATTCACATTTGCGTCATGAAAAGGTGCATCATGTCAAGAATTACGGTATAGGCCACTATCTCAAGTCATGGGGTAATAGGGCTGTTCTTTTTTTGAACAGACAATGAACAGTGAACGTTATCTTAACATGCTGCTAATAATTTTTTCCTCAGCTTTTTTTGCAAAAGGGTTTGAATTAGAAAACGAGTGGTTCATGCAGGATAGAGCCAGACCACACATAGCTAATATTGTTTTAGACTTTCTGGATGAAACTTTTAACGCAAATGTCATTTAAACTGATTTCCTAATCGTTTTTCGTAAACTCCTGTACAGTCCTGATTTTATTCCGTGTGATTATTTTGTTTGGGGATTTCTAAAGGAAAAGATTTTCCCTAAACATCTTCGTATAGTGATGGAACTTTGAGTGCTGATCATTAAGGCGTGCAACGGGATAACCGAGGATGTGTTTCGCCGAGTTATTAACAAAATAGGAGTTCGTGTTGAAGAAGTTTCTAGACGTGATGGAGGTCATATTGAGCATGTGATAACCGGAAAATAATCTCCAGTTATGCAGTAAACACGTATTTTACTTTTCTGTGTTGCGATAAATTACTATAACTGTTTCGCGTAAATTATTTAAATATCTCTATTGACAAAATTCTACTTGAAAAAAAAATACAATTACACCTCTAAGAACTATAATAAATACTAGCTGGCCGGGGGTCCGCCCCTGGCCCAGGTCGACACAGGCGAACTCCGAAGCCGAACCAAGGGCTCCCCAGGGCCGTAGAGTTCACCACGCTCGGCATTCCCGTTTAGGTAGGGGCTCGCCCCACAGAACTTTCTTCGCTTGCCATTCTCGTCTAGCCTGGATTCCCGCAGTGTTCGTTATGGTTATGGTTGTTAGAATAATATTGATAAATAACAACTAAAGTATTCAGACTCAGGTATGTAGCTGGAATTTCTTTTCGAGGGGACTAAGGAGGCTGATGATGTAATAATAAAAATCATTTTCTATTGAAACGGTTTTTTATAATTAATTGCGTTTGAAAAATACAAAACATATGCTTAGATTTAATACATCATTTACTACGCAAATAAGAATCATAATATTAGTACATTTATTTCATAATCCACATTTATACTTCACACTCACACATTTACACTCCAATAAAAGTTATGAATTATTAAAAAGTAGTCGTCGATTTTTTTTTCTTGCCATAATATCTAAAACTTCATCAGGATTAACAGAATCTCTTTGCATTGACAAAGAAACTAACAAACTTAATCTTCCATCATCCTACTTGTTTCGCGCAATCGTTTTGACACTCTTTATTGTGGAGAACGATCGTTCATTAGTTGATGTTGTTACCGGACGAGTCACTATAACTTGCGCAAAAATTATGGATATTCTTTATTGCAGCAATTCAATACTTCAATCACTTCTAGATCGCATTTTAATTTTAATGAATTTATCTCCTCGCAACAAATAAGATGTGGACAGATTCAGAACACTTTTTATCAAAATACATCGCATTTTTAATTCATCCACTTTTTCAGGACTAGCTGAACCTGGCAAAAGAATAAGAATACTTTTTAAAGATTCTTGGAACGCCGTCGAGCTGCCTACGCATGTGTCTGGATAAGCAATGTTGCATTTCTGGCTTGCGGAAAATGTCCAGTAATCAATTATTTTTATTAGTACTTCGTCAGATTGAGCGCGGCGCTCACACGTCGAGTAACGGCCCTTACTCTTGTAGGGTCGAGTAACGGCAGGTTAAGGTATATAAGAGGGGATTAATGACTAGGGTATGATTATGTACCGACCGATTTATTTCAAATTTTGTGAAAATACTTTTGAGATATTATACATTACAAGTGTAAAATGATAAAAATGGATTTTTTGGACCCAACTTACTAGATTTAACCCATGAATGATAAAGTATAATTATTGACGGGCGATGGGGGCTGCAACTTTTATCCAGAAACTTGAAAATAAATTAAGTTACAAAATAGAGTAATAGTAATTATGTTAACTAAAGTACAGAGACTTATGACGGGAAAATTTTACAAATTATTTCTGTTGCCATGGTGACAGAATTAATTTAATTTTTAATTATTAATCTTTTTCTTCTTTAATAAAAGCCGTTAATTGATAATTTCACCCCCAAGAGAGCTAGAGCCTCGATCTATGGTTTACAACCTTACCTGGGATTACATGAATATGTCCTCAAAATTTGAATGCAATCGTTCGGTTGATTCTCGCGTCACGCGAGAAAATACAAACAAACAAAAGTTATAACATATAACATGAAGGAATAAATAGTGATAATTACAATTTTTAAACAGGATTTTTCCTTCTTAATAGTTCTTAAATTGTTTAAAATTTATGCAAGCTTTTTTACTTTTAAAATCCGTAGCTTTATAGCGTAAATAAACTGAGCCGATTACAATTTACAATTGTTTGTTGAAATTTTGATTAAAAAGTGCATATGAATGTGTTTTATGGGTCTGGGTTTTTTTATATTTTTTTTATTATTTGATTAAATGTATATGAAATAGTAATGCGTTCTCAATCGTTTGATTTACGTTCAGCAAGAATTCTTACGTGAAATAACCTTATAAGCTGCGTTTTATTACTATTTTGATGATCAAGGGAAGGAGAGTTAGCAATTTAGATTGAAAAACGCTGATTTAGATTTTAATAAATGCTGAGTAAAGCTTTGATCTAGTTTTTATTTTTTATTTATTTTTGTGGCGTGAAACATAAAAAAAAAAAAGCAAAAGCGAATTAAATAAAATATATTATATCCTTTAAAGTTTCCAGTTAAATAAAATTTAGTTTTAGTATTTGTTTCCTTTTAAACTTTTATCATTTTAAAAGTTTTTTTATTTAATCTGTACTGATTTAAGATATTTTTACGTTTTTGACTATAACATTTTTCTACGTACATATTTTCTGAAAAAAAGGTGAAGTCTTTATATAAATTCTTTTAATTAAATTTTATTTATTAAAATTATATTTTATAATATTTAATATTAGAAAGTTTTAAAGTTTTACAAGATTCGAATATTTACCCTTCATAATAACAATGAACAAATGAGGCAATTTATTTTCCTCCAATTTTTTTGTTTTTTATCTATTTAAGAAAAATAATTTCACCAAAGTAAGGATCTTAACTACTTATTTTAATAACTTACAATTTAAAAAATTTCTATTTTTTGCTCATGTGAAACATGCAAAAAAAATAATACATTCTGTTACCTTCAAAATAATCTTTCTCACCTTTCCTCATCCAAGTCGTATTTCAAGGTTTTCAAGTTATTTCAGTCAAGGAGGGTTGTTTTTAATTTCTAAATAATTATCTTTCTTTTGATGACCTGATAAAAATGGATGTAATGAGAAATAGTCATTATTAAGTCGTAAATTAAATCTTTGTTAAGAATTGTGATTTAAGTAATCTGTAATAATACTTGTTAAGTACTGGTAAAAAGTTTAGAGGTTTATAAATTTCTTGATTGTGTTTTATACTTTCTCTATTTGGTTTTTATGTAAAATATATTTCTGTAGTGTATCTTATGTGTTTTATATTAAATCAATGGTTTTAATAATGCTAAATTAATAATATAATTTAATATTTAAAAAATAAGTTTGAAACAAAATTAGAGCTTATAAATCCAACATCAATTATATCCCCTTTATTTTATCATCACCGGTCACTATAGTACTATTTTTAATCTTAATTTCTTTTCGGTCTGCAATTTTTCCTTCATTGTCAAGTTATCTTTCTTTCTCTCTTCTGACCATTTTTTATTACTACACTTTGTTTCTTTTCTGGATTTCATTATAGTCTTGTATTTTCTTTCTGATGTATTTCTGTTCCCTTTATCTGTATGTTTTTACCTGCAAATCTCAGATTTTAAAATTTTCATAACATTTCATATTTTCGCTATGATTATCTCCATTCCCAGAGTGATAAAAGTAGTTTTGAGAACGGAAGTATTCCAAAATGCGTCAATTACGAATGTAGTTGAGTTCGAGTGACAATGCTAGGGATAGGCAGAAAATAACGCTCAAAGCAACTGAGATCTTTAATTTGTTGAAAATTTTATCCTCAATTTATATATAATACTAGACGTTATTTTTATAAGTAAATACAATAAAATTTTGATTACGACTTTATAATTCTAAAAAAATATGAATAATGAAATAATTTTGTTGAACCATTTTTTGATATCAATCAGTTTCATGTATTTTTATTTCAAAAAATAAGAACGCAGTTTTTTGCTGTTCGACCAAATATGGGTCACGCAAATATAATTTCTTCTGGTTTCGTTTTCTTTTCTCTTAATATTTATTTATTCTTTCTACGACTGTGGTCTTTTTCTATTCCGACTTGCTGTTGATTCTTTTTCTTTCTCACTGTTTCAACTTCGTGTATTTTTTGTGTAAAAGTTTTCTATCTTTCATTTCCTGTTGTTGGAGCTCTAGGTTCTGTGATTCTTTTGTCATTTAATTTAGATAACCCTGCGTCGCTATTTTGTTTCCAGAGTTTAACGAATATTTGTCTATTTTGTTTTTGTTATTCTATTCTGTACACAAGACCCAGAAATCTGTCTCAATCTTCTTATCGTCTTTTTCGATATCCTGTATTGATATTTTTCTTGGTTGGATTTCAATCTCATTCTTGAGGCCTAGAATTGTTTTCAGTGCCAGGATCGTACAGTCTAACGTTTCACTTCCGTATAGTACCATTCCAAGAAATTAGCCAACAATAGAACTGCCCGAAGGAGGAAGAGTGCTGAAAACCAATCCTAGGTTTGATTACTACAAGAAGAAGAAAGTATCATTGGACACACCTTATGGCGTAATGTCTGGTTTTGACCCTTTTTGAGAGGTTCCTCGTATTATAGATAGATTAGAAAACATAATTTATCCAAACTGTTCCTTCTCTCTTTTACTGCTGTACTATCCGTACAGTTACATTTTATTTTTCCCGTAGCTATTTGAAACTAGACATCGCTTTAAGATTTCCAAATTCTGTGCTAATCTTCTTTTTGGGTAGCTTTTTATTCTTCTGTTTTATTTTTTTTTATTATTCAAATATTTTATAATTTTCTTAGCGTATTGATAATTGTGGTAGCATTGCATACTGAATAGTCAAGTTAATAAAAAAATAAAATATTATTACTTCAATAGAGTTGTATAAATATTTCAATGTAGAAATAAAACGAATTAACCTTTTAAAAATATATAAATCTAAATAATTTACAAAATAATAAAAACATGTTTTAATTAAACCGTGATCAGTATATAAGACTAGTCATCATTAAATAAGCAAGAAATAATTTTTTTGCTCTGTATAATTAAAAAAAGAGAATAAAAAGATTCTTGGAAACCCGTTTGATGGCTTGAAAACTTGTTTTTATTCCACTGATTCTTATATTGTCAGTATAGGCTGATGTAAAGATTTTTTATATATCATTGTGACATTTTCATTAAAAATATTTTTTAATCCTTAGTTTTGTTGTTTAGTTTCGTATGTAATCTTGTCCGTTTTGTAATTTTGTTAACTCATAAAAAAAGCATAGCATTCATTACTTGTATTTGTAACAGAGCTTTGAGTTACGAAATACTCTATAAGGTATATGGTTTTATAAATATTATAAAAATTACGTATTTTTATACGTGTATATGTAAATTTATTGTAAGAAAAACGTTATACATATTTTTATTAAAAAAATATTTATTTCTTATAGATTATTTATTTTAACATTTTCAATATATAATATTTACTAGCCAGAGTATTTCTCTATTATAAGATTAATTTTTATTGACAATATCCTAAAATAAATTACTAAATTATATTACTTATTGTTTACTCCTCAGCAAGTACAACTTGGATAGGTTTTTGTCTTCAATGACACATTGAATTTTTATTCATCTGTAAAACTTTAACTTTCAGTACTCTTTTCTTGTTTAATTTCTTTTCTTATTTCAGGTCTTACTCTCTTTAGTTCTAATCTTTCTCGATTAAAATCGTAACCATTTATCTAACTTCCAAACAACTTTTCTTTTATAGTTCAGTTATACTTACTCAGACTATGAAATTTTTAGAAAAGGTATCAGAATAAGGCATAATAATATTGTACTTTTAAGAACAATTGGGTATACAGTTTAAAAATTTATTTATTTTATTTTCGAAAATATGAAGATTGTTACAAACTTATTTTTCTACTGATTTTCCCTGACTTTCCAAAAAGATCTTACAAGAAGAAGTAAGCTTTCCATAATAAAGATATTTTTATACTAATTTACAACTTCCTTCGCTTGGAGTATAAAAATGTAAGCGCCTTTAAAATTGCACAATATACGAAAAAAATACGGCTACATGTAACATTATTCAATAAGATCGAAAAAATTAAATTATATATAAATTTCAGTATAGCGTAATATTGTATTTTTAATGTTAGGTATTTATTTCTTATCTTACTCGTGTTTATTTAGACAGAGATATTTATCAAAAAATAAATACTTTTAAAAAAAAAAGATTTTTCCCATCACAACAAAAGATTATTAACATTGTTTGTTAATACAATACATTTAAAACAATCGTGGAATTTAAAAAAAAAAGGCATATATTTTTATTGTTCGCGACATAAGACAACAACTTTTCATTTTTCATGAGTTTAAACTTAACTGCTTTGTTTCTGAAGCGTTTTATGAATTTTGCTCATATTTTAACAGTAGTCAGAGGCTCGGCTTGACTTTTTACACGTTTAAACCATTAGATTTATTCTAAAACTGACGGGTAGAAATCAGTTCTCATGTCACTAAATAGTAGTGACATCTACTTAATGCCGATGGTAGTGAAAAAGTTTAAAAAAATGTCAGCTTCCAAATTCCAGTGGTTTCATGTAGCCGTAATTGTTTAGCGGGCGTCCCTTTACAAATTCTACTTTAATAAATGGAAGTTTATTCTGTATTACACTGTACAATTGTATTTACTTTATTTTTTTATTAAAAATTTAATAAAATCTTAGTTTTTCTTGGCATCCAACTCTTTTGTAGCTTTTCGTTGAAATTTTATTGATGTTTTAATAATCTGGAGTTTTATCATTTGGCTTTCTATTGCTCCTGTTCTTCTCTATCTATAATGACCAACCTCTTCTTAGTTTTCCTTAAAAAAAAAAAAAAAGTTATAATTTCGTAAATTGCAATTCTTATTCAGCACATACTCTAATATAGTCGTTAATTTATTATAATTGAGGAACAAATACAAAACTGGTTGTTCACGATAAGACAAAATGTTTAAAAAAATGTTAGTTCTAACAAAAAAAAATAAATACATAAAAAATAAATATATTCCATATATATTATCTTTTTTTTTCATATTGTACTTTAAACGGTTCTTTAAAAAAATAAATCTGGTGTGGACACCACATGACTTCCTTGTACGCCTATAAAATTACATATACACATTTTTTAAAAGGAAAAGTACATAAAATTTAATTCATTAATAACTTTTGAAATCTTTTTTTTATTATTGAATTATTATTTACTGTAATTTTTTTTTACAAATATATATTAATAAATTAATATATTTAAATTAAAATAGAAAAACATTAAAAAGAAAAGGAGAAGTCGGATTCGAACCGATGCTCCTTCCCCTTGTAAGAATCAAATAATTCATTAATTACAATCTTATTTGGCTATAACCCTGGAACACATGAAAATAAGCCCCACTAATGATATATCGTTGAAAAGCTCTCCTCAATGTGGGCTTATTACTGCAGTTAAGAAAAATCCCAAAAACCAACTGTTTTAGGATTTTGGCCTTTTTGGGACATTTTTGGTTTAGTCGACTGCAATCAAAAGGGGAGGTGCACAATTAGATGTTACAACAGTCCTAAATCCAAAATTTCAACATACTACGGCTAATCGTTTTTTAATTATGCGAGGTACGAGTATGTACATACATACGTACAGAATCAGGCCGAAAACAGTCAAAATGGATTCAGGGATGGTCAAAATGAATATTTCCGTTGTAATCTGAAAACCGAATGTTTTTGCGATCACAATACTTTACTTCCTACAAGGACGTAAAAAGTAAATTTTAGCTTACTTAACTGAAACAAAAAATATTTATTTTTTTACTAATTAATATTTACTAAAATATTTATTTTGATAAATTAATTCTAAATTGTTTGAGGAAATTTATCTAAAACATTTTCCTACAATTATTTCTTCTTATTTGTTTTCTTAATTCTGATATTTATTTTATGCATATTTTCATATTATATTTCATTGTACAATGTTCTAATAAACATCGCACAGTCTAAGGTTAAAAGATAAATAAAGACGGTACTATTTAATGTGAAAAAATGATAGAGGGATAATTGCTGTTAGTTGCTGTCCAGTTTTCACAGATGTTATCTCTAAACGATTAATTGAGCTCAGTAATTATAGGTTGTCCGTTCAACATGCTAATGGAGCCCGTACCTTCAGTAGCGAATAAACCTCGTCACCATCAGTATCTTTAATCAAATTAGTCGTTACACTTCATTATTTAATCCATTATTCACTGTAACTATTTTCGTTAGCCGATACACGTTTTTTTCTTTTGTTTTTTAATTCCACTTGTTTGTAACAAATGATTTCCTTTAATTTTTTTTTTTATTTTTGATGACTTTTATTAATTACCCGGTTAACCTATTATCAAGCTAAGAATTATATTCGAATTGAAAATCGATTTGAATATATTTCAATAGAATCGTTTTTAAGCGTGCAAACCTGTTTTTTTCTCTGGGTTATTTTCTCTGGGTATTACAGTCTATTCATAAAATAGTAGTTGCCAGTATATTATATTGAAGTATAGTTGATCGTCAGTTATCTGAAACCGTGTCGTGAGATATCCCAACGCAGCAAAATATATAAAAATTTGTTGGCGATTCTAACGTTACTATATACATTACATTAATTTATATTACTTAACTGTTACTAAAACAGGTTATTTCACTCAGTAAATTAAACAAGAAAAATTTAATAAGTTATTCGTATCAGTATTATGGAAACAGCATAGGATACTGATCACTTAAATGAGAACCTAGTGATGAATAACGTTAAATAGAAGTGTTTTGAAAAAAAAAACTGACAACAAAGTTGAAATACTTTCCTGTATTGGTTATTTATTTTTATATATTGGAAAAACAATGATACAGAAAAAGTTACCCAAGATTTTTTTTTAGGTGGGAAAATTTATGATGAAGTTTTATTGTAAAATTATCATTCATTATATGTTTAAATAACCAAAGATAAACTTTAAAAAATAAAAAAAATCGATATTTTTTATTATCTGCAATAAACCTCTAAATTCACCTACCAAAGTTTTTTCAGATTTTTATACGTTTACTATGTCAAATGGAAGAAACGAAAAAAAATTCCACTGAAAATTGTACAGCTAATAAAATAATTACCTAAGATCTCTTTTTTTAGGTGGGGGTTGAATTATGATGAAATTTTATTGGAATATTATTATTAAAAGGTTAAATAAGCAAAAAAAGTTTCAAAAAATTTAAAAATCAATATTTTTAAACATTCATTGGTTTTCCCATCCATAATATTTCTTCAAAAATTTATTTTTAAACCGCTACTTGACTAGGAGGTCAAAAAAAAAATTGTAAAAAGTATGTAATAAATAAAAAGATAACTTTTTCGACTATACACACGAACGAGTATATACTAAATTTCATTAAAATCGGTTTATCCAGTCAAAGTTTATTAAGCTTCAAACGCGCTACACACTTATATACGTACGATCACTACCTCTCACTTATTTGTGGGGGAATCCCTGGATCATGAATCGTCGAGAAATAAAAGAAATACCCGTTCTCCATTTTTTGACGGATTACCTTTTTTCAACGGCTTTAAGGCATTGATTCTGAGAATTTTTCGTCCACCGTCCACATTGAAAATCAAAAATTTTCTAGCGCCTCCCAAAATTTTTAAATTTACCATCTGTTAAAAATAATAATTAGAGTTGCTGTTTTTTCAGATGCGCTCTTAAAAACAGATATTGTAATTATTGTTTTTAAACGTGGCATATCGTATTTCTGAGTTGAAACTTACATTTTACTTTAAATTTTAGTTTGAAATATCAGAAAAACATAACTTGCCTTCTTTTTTAATCAGCCATCGCCTTTCTAGATCGTCAGAACGCTCCCAATTTTCTGTTAGCCTTTTCTACCGCCCCTCCATGAAGGCCTCCAGCGCCCACAAGGGAGTGTTATCACCCACTTGCTCTAGAGCAACGAATGCTCTAGAGCTATGATTTCAGGATAGAAGTAACTCCTTTCTACTGAGTTATGTTGTTAACGTAATAGATCTAGCCAAGAAATGAATGACTACAAAAAAAGATTTTTTAAAAATGGTTTTTTTTCATCTAATATTTGGCTTAAAGTCATAAAATATGCATCTTGTGCTAAGTAATACTGAAAATACGTAATTGTAATTAACATTACTTCAATACTAATATCGCAATCATTTTAAAATATGATTTATCTAAAATTCATTTCTAATCAGTTTAGTTCTTTTATATTCCAGAAATTTGTAATAACAATGAATATCATTATATTATGAAATTCGAATTTTTGTGTACTAGATATGATAATGAAATGGTTCTTAGAGACTTGACATGATGACATAAGTGATTCTAAACTTTTTAAGCCACTTCCAATCATAATAACTATATTATACCAAGTTTAAATAAAAAAGGCGTGTAGTTAAATACTCCCTGTTGCCTATTTCAATGAGTTGAAGTATTATAGTTGTTATAATATATTAGTATATTATTTCATTTGAATTGCGAGTCATTATGTTAAAGCCAGCAAAATTTGGATAATATTCAGTGTGGGCAATTAGCCCAAACACTTGGGCAAATTGCACTAAACCTAAAATGAATTTACTCCTTTCTGTAGGGTGGTCTGTTATCAATCACAGTAGGAACGGTTTTAATACAGATTACATTTTGATAACATTTTATAACAACATGTTAGTGTGTTTTTTATGCATGTGTGCCAGGAATTTTAACAACGCCAAATTCTTCCTAGTAAGAATGCCAACCTTTGATTGAATTGGATCTATAGTACTGATTCCGGGTACAGTAAAGGATTGCTATATTCATAGACATAAATAACTATCCCTCAAACTTCATAAATGTTAATATAATAATTTTTCAAACCGGTTTAAGCATTGTTAGCACGGTTCTTATGGCGTAGTTTAAAGCGCAAAAACATCACTTGAAAGATTGGTTAATGATTAAAAAGTAAATGGTAGTTATTAAAAATGGAATGATCTAACCATAGAGGGAAAACGAAACCAGAAAAATAACTCCAATCAATGAAATCCTTGAAGGCCTCCATCAGGTATGAGTGTCCATACCGTCCATATTCCTTCCGGAGATCAAGATATCTTTAACTAAAAGAGGCCTAGCACGTTACATATTAACCAACCATTGAAATATAAGTTATAACAAGTACGTTATCGGGCACTATAAGTAAGAGTAACGTCAAAGTCGTACAGTGAATCCTGAAAAATTATTGAGAAATATAACAAAAGCGCCGTGGTTTGCAAAAAATACTAAAATACTCGATTATCTAGGATTGTGAATCGTTCGAGAGGAAATAAGGCGATTCGTATAAGATACAAAATGAAACTGAACAAACGTGAACTGGCTCGTTATTAACTTCCTGGATAACAGCGAGGAAATAGGCGCCTAAACCGACTGTATGCATTACATCTGCTTTACGTTCTCCGAAATTTGAGGTAAATCTACCCTAGGATGCTGTGGTATGTCAAAATTCTTCATTTCGTTTCATTACTTAATTTTGTTGGTTCTTTGATTTGTTTCACTGTTTCTTTGTTTGATTAGTTCTTTTTGGAAATTGCTAAGACTTTTTTTTGTATTTTCTTTGCTTTTTATATTCTGAACTTTGGACTTTGATCAATGTTCTTTGGAATTTTCTTTGTATGCATACATATGTAAACATATACCATTCATTGAGCGATTTAAATGGAAACTCCTCTCTGTAAGTCACTTTTTTATATACAAATTTATTTAAATGGAATCGATTTTAAGTTAAACACTGCGGCGAAAACAAATATTAAGTACATTTTATTGAGATGTTGCTTCAGCTTTCCCTGAAGAAAAACCTTGTCTATCCCCAGAATTGTTTTCCATGTGCAAATATTCAACTGAACTGTTCAGTTAAAACTCACGCTAGAGACTTTGATTCATTTGGACTTTCTTCCAACTTATTTCTGAGGAGTAACTATTCTATTCGACAGACCATTTAGTGTCTATACTAAGAAACTTTAGTATTGTGGTTATTTTAAGTTATTTTCGCTAAGAACTTGAAGATATCCTTGCCTGATATTTGGCAGCTTGTTTTTATTTTCTTTTTTAAGAAATCCTACGATTTAACGCACACATATCGTATGAGTAAATAACATGTACAATCTTCTATTTTTATAAAGCATGTTTAGTAAATTTGGCAATGTTCGATTATATAACTGGAAGAATTTTTTTGTGAACTTAAAGGAGAATGTTTTAATTTTTGTTTCCATAGAAATAAATTATATTTATATAATTAATTATTAAATTATTTTTTAGCTGCGTACATTATAAATACAGAATATTACTCTACTAGATCAAAATAATTAAAAAAATTATTTTTGACGGCTACCAAACCGGGTATAAATTAATGTAAAAATTGATATAGAAATAAACAAACTTTAATCAACAATTCTAATGAATTTCTACGTCTTCAAATAACTCAAAACCTTTAGTTATTGATTTTGAATTTATTTTCTTAATATTCTTACATTTAAAAAAAATAAAATAAATCTTTAATGGGAACAACATTTAGATAAAATTATCTAATAATTTAATTTTATTCCTTTCTTTCTAATTTCCATTTTAGTGATAAAGAATACCAAAAAGGAATTTCTTGAAATTTATTAATTTTTGAAAAAAAAATTAGATGGTGCAACCAGTGAGTGACCTCTTCAATGCTTTTTTATATCTCTTTGTTCGTGTGTCAATATATCGACCTAAAGCTTTTAAATTTTTTTTTAGACTTAATTCTGAAAATTATTTTTCAAAATGTTTATGAAGTTCTACCAAACAGTTTTTATAAAATAGAAATTTTGTTATTTTAAAACATTTTACAATTTCTTTTTTCTGTAATTTAAAAAAAAAACCGTAAGATATTGTATATTGTACTACAAAGTTTTGAGATATTCAACAGAATTGCGAAATTTTAATCAATATAAAAAAATTATTTTTCAAACTTTTTGGAAAATTAATATCATTTAGTAAAGAATCTGATGTGGACACCACATTACTTCCTTGTACGCCTATTAAATTACATACAAACATTTTTTTTTAAAATGAAAAGTACGTAAAATTGTATTTCATTAATAAGTTCTGATATTTTTTCATATTTATTTTTTATCTACTGTTATTGAATTATTATTTATTATTTTTTTTTTTTTACAATCAGAGGTTAATAATTATTAATAAATCAATATATTTAAATTAAAAAATAAGGAGATGAAGTCTGATCGGGCCGATGTGGTTCCCCTTCTAAGATCCAAGTATTTCATTAATTAAACTTTCATTTTGCTATAACCCTGGAACCAATGAAAATAAGTACTTACGATATATCGTTAAAAATCTCTCAATGAGGGCTTATTAGTGTAGTTAAGAAAAAAGCCAAAATCCAAATCTCTGGATTTTGGGCTTTTTGGGACACTTTTGATTCGGTCGATTGCAATACAAAAGGGAAGTGCACAACTAGATGTTACAACAGTCCTAAATCCAAAATTTCAACATCCTATTGCTAGTCGTTTTTGAGTTATGCGAGATACATACCTCCGTACAGACGTCACGCCGAAATTAGTCAAAATGGATTCAGGGATGGTCAAAATGAATATTTCCATTGAAATCTGAAAACCGAAAATTTTCGCGATCACAGTACTTCCTTTACTTCGTACAAGGAATTAAAAATATCTGAAACAGAAGTGTGGTGCATAATGCTTGGACGATATTACAATTCTTTTTTCCAAATTTTATAACCAGTTTTTCAAAAAAGTTGATAATTCCACTATAAAATTTTAATAAACATTTTATGTCTGATTACTGTACATTTTAATTATTTTTTAACACTGATTCCCAATTAATGTTCATACACAGTTAATTAATAAAGATGATGTTCGTTAAATTCCATAAATTTTATGAACTTTTTAAAGTAATGGGAATTAGACGTTTATTTCTCACTATTATCAGGATTAAAAACCGTTTTTAAAATTATGACGATAAACAATGCCAATCTTAGTAGGAATTATAAAAAAATATTGCTATAATTTTCCTTTTGTATTTTTTAAAATATTTTTTAACCACTTAAAGTAATTTTCCTGGTAAATGTTTTCTGTGATTCAAGTTCAGTTAGTATACCTCATCTAGACAAGTTTCAATAGTCTTTTAGAGAAGTTTCTCTTCCAATGACCTTTTATAAAGTATTCTAGTAGAATGGTCGGTAAATGCAAAAAGGCTCTGCTATGCAAGACGCACCCGTTAACAAGCTACAAACGAATACTTTTGTAATTAAAAATGTTGTGATTCGATTATTTACCTTTATACTCACGTATATGTGTGTTGGATATGTTATTCATTCTAACAACTACATAAGCATTTTTCTCATCTTTTTTTACTACTTTATTTGTCCTATAGAATTTTTCTTACTAATATATTACCTTAATATTGTTTATTTTAATCAATATTTTAATTAAATTATTTAATTAACATATAGTCCTATATAACTGTTACATTTATACTAATGTCTGGAATGAGATTATAATTTGATGTTTATATATTTGATTATTTAAAAGTTAGAAATTTGAATGCACATTGACCTCGAAGGTCTTTCTTATTTAGAACCAAGTCGTTATTTCGTAAACTTTCACATTGTAGCTGATAATATTCCGTTTTAAAATAATACTTTTTGTTTAATTTGAAAAAAATATTTTTATCCACAGGTATAATGGGAAATATAATTGAGCAAACAAAATGAGAAGATACTCATGACAAACTAATACTGAGATATTATTACAACCATATGAAACATCTGTTAACCAACTTCTGAAAAAAAATTCTCAAATTTTCAATTTAACAATGAATTCAAGAAAGATACATAACTTTATTATTTATTGTCTGAATTACATTACTACTGGTTTTTTTATTTTATTATTTGTATCTTTGCATTTTTTAAGAAAGAAAACATGCTTTTAAAATGTACAATCCCTTCGTTTTTATACAATAAGTATTAATAATAGAATCAAATTTTTTCTACTTCGGTTTTTATGGGCTATTTTACATCCATTTTCTCAGAAGTAAATTCTGTAAGTTTAAATAATAAATTTTAGCCATTTATTAGTCAATCTTTTGTGTTACAAAAGTACAAAAACGTGTTTTTAGACAACAAATCTTTTTGCTTTATGACGGATACTGTAGAAACTACTAGAGATATGATTCTGGAACTTATTTTATTCAATTTTTTAGATAAAAACCAATAATAAACCATCAAGCTTATCTCTTAATTTTGGTTCCTAGAATTTCAGTATGGTTTTATTTTACTCTTTGCCCAGTAATCAAGGGGAAATCTTTTGCTAGTCACAACCCTACGAAGTATAGTGGTGGACCTTTTTACCATTCTCTTTCTCTTCTACCATTTCAATTTCTCTACTTTACTTTTTTTTAATATCTAGTTTGTTTTACGGTGAAAATTATAATTGGTAAACAATTTAAAAAAAAAATAAAGAACAAAGAAAATTTTTTTTAGATAATCGCGTTAATCCTTTAATTCTAGTTTATTATGTGATACTAACATATTCAAGAAATTAAATTAAGATAAATTAACGCAAGAAATACAATTTAAAAATACGGAACGAAACAGGGGACTAAACGGTTTATCTTTTGTCTCATTCATAACATTGATTCTAAGATTTTGGCTTATTATTTTTTTTAAATCAGTAATCAAATTATTGTTATTTAATTTATAACGCATATCTACTTTTATATTGAGTATACTTTTGAATTTTACCGTAAATACAAAAGTAATTTACGGTATAATCAATATATACCGTAAATTCAAGAAAAAAATACCCATTATCTACCTTTCTCAGCTTCGTCATAATTAAGATTAGTAATACGCGTATTTAATTTTATTCCTTACTTATTTATACACCTTCCTTATTTTCTGTTTAGCCTCCAGGAATTACCGTCAGGTATTACTTCACAGGATGGATGAAGATGATATGTGTGAATGTACGTGAAGTGTAGTCATGTATATTTCAGGTCGGCCATTTCTGAGATGTGTGGTTGAAACCCAACCACCAAAGAACACCGGTATTCACGATCTACTATTCAAATCCTTTTAAAAGTAACTGCCTTTATTAGGACTCGAATGCTGGAACTCTCGACTTCCAAATCAGCTGATTTGCGAAGACGAGTCATTTGATAATTATTTCAAGAAAATTGGTGTAGCTGTTTCGGATATACTCAGGCATAAAGAAACGAGCATACCACCTTAATCTCCTATTAGACAATAAATAATAAATAGATAGATATTTCGAATAAAAGTGCTAATTCTATAAATCTCAAGAAATAAAAGAAAGAGAAAGAAAATAAATTATTTGATTGTGACGTTAAAAAGTTCAAATTAATTAATTTAACAAAAAAATTTCTTAATGTCATTTTACTTCAGATGTTTCTATAGATATTTTTTAAGAGTAATTCTAGAAAAATCTATAAAATATTTCTGAACACAACTGCATACTATTAATTGGTTAATTATTCATAATCGGCGTAAGTGGACATACAAAGCAGTTTGTGGTTTGTGGTCGGGTTTTCGAGTAATATTTAAAAACTGTTCACTGTTTTAATAAAGAAGAAGGAAAGTAACTTATCTGAAACAGGTAAACTACAATAGAAAGAGTTAAGAATAAAACAAAACTGTAAAATAACACCAACACTACCGTACAGTAAATGGACTTCTTTGTCGCTGGGGATAAAAGTCAAAAAAAGGAATAAAATGCTTAGTTAAGAAGCCAAGACTCGGACAAGAACAAGGAGGTGACACACTTGGTCGGGACAGTGAGCGTGTCACAGTCGGGAGCTAGTAGTGAATGTTCCAGTCCTATTCCTGTGATGCACTAAGAGTTTCCAACCAAGACGAAATGTCAAGACGCATCTGCATTAACGCGGTTCTGCATTAAGAACGCAGAAACCAAAACGTATTAAATGGACAAAAGAAACAAATGAATTCGTATTGCGTTCTTATTACGAGAATACAAAGCTGGCAGCAGACCGAATAAGAAGGCAGTTATTTTTACACGGATTTGATTACTAGATCGAGGATACCGGTGTTCTTTGGTGGTTGGGTTTCAATTAACCACACATCTCTAAAATGGTCAACCTTCTTCCTTTTTCCTATTTAGCCTCCGGGAATTACCGTCTGGTATTACTTCAGAGGATGAATGAGTATGATATAAACGTGTGTAAGTGAAATTCTGCAGTCTCAGGTCGACCATTTCTGAGATGAGTGGTTAATTAAAACCCAACCAGCAAAGAAGATAGGTATCCACGATCTAGTATTCAAATCCGTATAAAAATAACTATCTTTACTAGGACTTGAACGTTGAAACTGGTTGACCTGAGACTGTACAAGACATTCAACTTTACTCACACATATAATCCTCATTTATCCTCTGAAGTAATACCTGTTGATGATTCCCGGAGGGTAAACAGAAAAAAATAAGTAAGATCCAATAAGAAGTAAAATCTACCGTAAATTCAAGAAAAAATACCCAAACATACAAGTGACGGAAAAGAGAGTATAGATCAACGTGGTAGAAACAAGCTTCTGTCTGAGATAGAACTGAACACAATAAAAAGATGTGTAGCAGCTTAATTGATAAACACAGAAAATAAGACATCAGAAAAAGAGAATGAACAACAGAACAAAGAAAACCAAGATTGAAAACTAAGTACAAAATCAACAAATCAATATACAAAATTACAAAAGAAAGTACTAAAGGAATACAAAGCTGCTCTGATGAAATTTGAAGTTATGATGCCAGCAGAAATACCTTAACTCCTAACTTTAACAACATATGGAAATTAAAAAAAATTGCTAATGAGCAAGATAAATCATCGTACATGAAATTACTGAAAAACAGGAGGAAATGACAATGGAGTAAGAGATCGGAAAAGTATACTGTGCAGCAACAGCAGAAACAAGATGCCATAAGAAGGAGGGAACGTACGATGAAAAAATAATAATAATGTTTATTTTCAATATTTTGTTTTAAAATTCATTATCTACAAAAAATAATTGCTGTATATTATTCACAACATACAATTATCTTACATTCTACAGCTTAATTTATCGTCAACTGGAAAGTTGAAGTACTACGATAATATAGTATTACTATCAATGAAGCAAGAACACTTCCTAGTTATCTTAGTACAATAATACATAGAGAAGTAAAATATTATTTAAAATAAAAACATTACTGCTAATATTATAACATGCTATAATTATCTTCGTAGGAACAAACGATTTACTTTCATATTAAAAAATATCAAATTTATTATATGTAACACAATTCAATTTAAAAAAACAAAATTATAATAAATTTCAAAACGTAGCATGATGTGTAGTAAAGGTAAATTTACTTAACAAGTATTCATATTTATTATAATTCATTACTACGAGATAATTTAACTAGGAACTGAGTTCACAAAAATAATAAATTATATTTACTTTTACTTTTCATTTACAATTACATTTACATTTTATTATTCAAAAATATTATCTTCATTAAATTCAAGTTCATTCACCGTAACTTAAAACAACCGGAACTCGGGCAAAAAGTAACATGAAACAACAATATCAATGTTGAACCTATAAAAGTGAAATATTATTTCATCAGCATAAATAACATTAAAATCATTTTCAGTTGAAATCCTAAGCAGTTAATAATTGAACTCCCGAACTAGATCTCATCTATAATGTCACTTATTTCTGCAGTAGACTGCCGGCTTATCCCAGTCCTTACCGTTCAACTATAAATAAATCACGTGACAACTACACTGACCCTAGCAATTCCACTCGATAAGGACAGGACATAGAGAAACAAAACGAAAAATATCGTTTCGCTTTTCTGTACTACAAAAGGGACAGCGCACATTTATATCCCTGACCTACGGCTCCATTCGTTTGACGAGAAGTAATTTACCTGCGTAAGATAAGTATTTCCTCATCCGCGATTTATATTGAACAATTTATAATAAATCTGATACAACGAAGTTCTACCGCTTTCAAAATCAGATCTCTGTATTCGTCTCTCATTTCTCCTGATAATCTCTCCCGCTCGCCTAACCAATTTTTTTTTTTTTACTTCCGGATCCACCGTTAGGCATACTTCAGAGGATAGGATAACGAACGAATTTGGTTCGTAATATAATGCTAAATATACATGGACATCATTCTTTACACCAAAGAGCTATTCCTCTTTATTATTTCTAATGACATAAATTTTGGTAACTTATTCTCACTCATTTTCAGCACTTTAAGGATATAATCAAAATGAGTTTAAATGAATGTTCGTGCAAAAAACTCTTCGGTTACTTAAAGGAGCATATAATTATGGTTATTCTTAGGAAGTGCAAATAATCTTCTTTATAAAACTTTTCTGCAGCTTCTCTAGATTATCGTATCGTTTAAACCCCCAGAATTATAAAACTGCAAATAAATATAGTAATTTATTACGTAATGTAACTGCATAGATGTCAGTTTATATAATTAATTATCAGTTAATTGTAATTTAAAACTTTACATTTTAAGGGTTAATTGTGTTACATGTAAACATATAGTATTCTGTTCAACTATTATGTTTATTGGTTCTATAAACAAAATAATATTATTATATTGTATTATTTTTATTAATAGTTCAGATTAAATTGAACGTATTTAATTATACCAGTATCAAAATTATTTACGATTTAGTACAAGCGGTATATATGGCCTCAAAATAAATATATTTATTTATAATATAAATAAAAAAAAGGAATAAATGTTTATTGTACCGGGTGAAATAGTTATTCAGTAATATATTTTCTTTTTTTTCTTTTTACTTAATTCTATTGCTTGTTGTTTAATATTAATATTTAACTGTTAATAAAGAAAAAAGAGTTGTTTTTAATTTTAGAAAACCATTTTGAAGTGGTAATATTTTACCATAACATTGCAATCTTCTTTTTGTAGCTTAAAAAAACACTTAATATAGTCTACGAGTAACTTTTGAAGCTTAACCTAATGTAAAATTCAATAAGTAAAACCGAATAAAACGGTTAAAATTTAGTTAAGAGTGATCATTGTAACAGAATAAAGTTACAAACGAACGCTGTGAAAATTAGGTTATGTAACTGGTAACAGAAGTTTATTTACTTTTTTTTATCTATGTAACGAATTTACGAGTAAAATTTATCTATGTAACGAATTGCGTGAAATTTTGTTAGCACCTGTTAGTTTATGGTCAATTTTTAACACGGAGTACAAAAATGGAAATTTTCCACATGCTTGATTTTTTTATTTCCGTAAAGGGAAGAAAGCTGGTGGGCCTCACAATAATATATGTTACGTTTATGGCGTTGATCACCTAACAGAACGCACGTGTCAGAATCGATATAAAAAATTCCGTTCAGGAGATTTTTCACTCAAAGATGATCATCGTTCTGGTCGAACTACTGAAATTGATGAAGACCAAATCAAAGACATAATTGAATCGGATCGTCATATAACTGTGAGAGAGTAATGTGTCACAAAAAAACTGAAAACCACATCAGATATTTTGCACTAATATATAAATAATAAAGTTCAGCTTACCAACATATAAAATTTTAATTCATTCGAGCGCTTTCGGATTATTATCCATCTTCAGGAATATCTAATTATAAAATGTGAAACCGTTAAGAAGCTCGATATTTAGGTTCCACATCAATTGAAAGAAATTCACTTAACACAACGAACCAATGTTTGCGATATACATCTCAAACACAGTGAAGTCGCCTTTTTTTAAATGAATCATTACTGGTGATGAAAAATGGATCATTTACAATAACATCGGTAGAAAATGATAATAGTCCAAGCGTGATGAACCGGCACAAGCCAGATCGAAAGCTGAATGGTATCTAAGAATTGTCATGCTGTCAATTCGGTAGGATTACAAAGATGTGTATTTCGAACTGCTTACAAGGAACCAAACGATCAATTCAGATGTTTACTGTCAACAACTAATGAAAATAAACGAAGTAATAAAAAAAAAAAAAAAACATTCAGAGTTGACAAATAGCAAAGAAATCGTGTTTCACCAGGACGATACAAGGCTTCACACATGTTCGGTAAATCGTAAAAAATTATTGGAGGGTGGTCGGGAAGTGATGTCTTATCCTCCCCATATACTCCTGATCTTACACCATCAAATTACCAATTATTTCGAAATTTGCAGAACTCATTGATTGGAATAACTTTCATTTATTATGATGACCTGAATCGTATTCGGTTTAGTTTGTTGCTTACAATGACCAGACATTTTATGAGCGCGAATCATGAAGTTGCCAGAAAGATGACAAAAGGTTATCGGAAAAATATGTAATTGATAAATTTCATTCTTTGTATTAAAGAAAAATTGAGTATACTTTCACACTACAAAACCAAAATTACTTTCTTGCCAACCAAAATGTATCAAAGAAAAGCCTTTTATATTTATTATATACACTTAATTTAACAAGATTTGTTATTAAAATCTAACTTTTTAACGTAAATGATATGTATATCGAATTATTAAAAGACAAGATGAAAAACAATAAGAAAGATTTGATAATATAGAATTATTAATTATTATATGTGACGGGTATTACAAATTTTACGATTAATGATGTACGAATTAACAAAATTTATTTAAATAGAATTAAACAAACGTGATAATGTATGAGAAACTATGTATGAAAATCAGCTAAATGGAACCGAATAACTTAATAAAATGATTTAATTGATTGAATGCCTATTTCTATCGCATCAAAGCAAATTATTAGCATATCTCAACTACTGCATCGAAACAACATATTTTACACTAAGTAACATGAATACTTGAGAGTCCTGAAATAATTGATATGGTACGATAATGGTGGTCATTCGCGCTAAATTACAATATATGAGCTTCTACAAAGGGATTAACAATCAAAAGATCTGCCTACTATCTGAAATAACCATTTATGTAATTTGTAATACAATAAACATCCACCGATAATTATTTCATATCAAACGAGATAATACATATATGAATAATATTTGAAGGAAAGAATTTAGCTGTGATCATATCATTCCAGTGATACTGCAGTATTTGTTACTGCAGTGTTTTTGACAATGAGAATGCATAAACTATATAAATTATATAAATTTTCCCCATATCCGACTATACTAAACTCGATTTGGGCTTGCAAATATTCTTCAGATAGATACATAAAAATCATTTTTGAGTTGTTTGAATTTATATTTTGTAAGGAGGAAAAAACATAAACCGTTTTTAACATTTTTGCCTTTCTACTGTTGATCAATCTTTATGAGATTTCGTAACATTGCAATTGTAATTTGTTTTTGTAATTGTGATTATGTATTACGCGAGCGAAGCCGCGACGGGAAATCTAAAAATCAATTAGTGGGTCCTGTACTGGCCAAACTGTTGCTCTGAAGATATTACAGTACGCTAAGTTTTTATAAATTCAACAGGCTTTAACTTTTATCATTATTATTCTCAAAAGCATGAATTTAATGAACACAGAGGGGTCCAGGAGGCAGAGCCCCCTGGCTAGACCGGCTAGTTATTTTTATGCAATAGTGTATTATACACTTAATAAAATAATTTTGCATAATAACAATAATTTGCACTTAATAACAATAAATAAAAAATGCATAATGAGAATATTCTGTATAATAAGGAAATATATTAATTTTCGTTCACTGGAAAAAGTAATCAAATTTACAAAAAGATTATAGAATACTTGTGTAAATACAGACATGAACTAAATAAAAAATTATATTTTTACATAATCTATACCCAACTACGTAAGCAGTAAGAGCTAAATAAATCCCAATAACGGAAAAGTAATATATCCACCCACCCACCGACAGACAGACATATACACGCACCGCACAAGCGCGCGCATGCACACTCGCGCGCACACACACACACACACAAAACATTTATATATATATATATACATACGGATGTAAAGATGATTTTATGAAATGAATAATCAGAAACAGAAAAAAACCATTTCAGTTCAGTTAAACTCGATTATCAAGCCGAAATATATTAACACAAACTAAATCAGAAGCTAAGACAATGTAAAAGATAGAAATAAACGGAAAGAAATAATAATATTAAACTGTAGCAAATATTAGAAAAAAAATGTTATATTTAATTTGCAGCGGGATCGCCGAAAAAGCCTAAACTTTTTTTTCAAAGTTCTCTTAACCCAAATTGAAACATCCACTCTTGTAATTTCTTCCCCTCCCAAAAAAAAAGAAAAATAATTGGTTGTTTATTTCTATCAGGAATAGTATTATAGAAAGATATATAGAATTTGTATTTTAACACTTAAATTATTAAAAATTAGTAGTAATGACTGAGAAAATGTAAAGGCAATTATATTAAGAAAAATTCCCGCTAAAAGGATGAACATCTTACACATTCAAAAAACGTATGGTCGATCGTATAGCGGCCGATTTTCAATCTTTTTATTTATTACAAACATACCCAAAATCACTCCGTGTCACATCTATCCTGACCCCATAATGGAAGATAATCGCCTACTAATGATACCGGTCTCTACACCTCTCCCTCCGTTCCTAACCCTGATGCGCTTTACCGGAGATCATCTTCCAGACCCTGAATACCTGATTCCATATTTCAGTTTTCAGTACGGCCTTTATCAGGATGGCAGCAATGCAAATGCCTTGAAAGACATTTCCATCGGCGTTAAATCCGTCATCAAAAGATATTTTTGAAAATCACAAAAACTGAATAAAAAAAAAAAAAAACTGATAATCAATAAAAATTTACAAATTGAGCTGTAACAAAATATTAATCTCATACCCTCAAAAATTGTTCGCAACATCCTAGTTTTAATTTTCTATACTAAAGCAACCAAAATTACCAATCAACCCACGAACATACCAAACAACAACCGGGAACAATTGCCGAATGTGCCTACTCTGGCGAAAAATCACGCAATGAGTCCCTAGCCACCCATTCTACACTAAACACCCTTTGAAGTCCTTTAGAATGCCAAAAATCTTAAAGGTCTTTCAAAAATGGACCACTCATCTCTAAATTTCCAGTTAGCCTGCAGATCCAGACTTGAAGCAATACTCTCAAGCTGCCTGCACGCCTAAACTCATATTTTGAGCTGACGTACAGCACATGATATGTATCGTCTAATACTAAACATTGAGGACACTGACCGTAGTCAGTCAAGCCAAATCGAGTCAGCCGGTCCCGAAATGAACCTTGACCCGAAAGGAGTAGAGTCATAAGCCGGTTCGGGAAGATCCATTAAGCAACTCTCATAACCTTATGTCTGGAAAGAGACTGCGTATACCATTCATCTGCCGTCTCATCTTTCCGTCCTGCCAAAATACAAAAACCTTCCTTCTCTATTTCCCGAATACTCTGCCCAGTCATTTCACTCAACTTCTTCGCACCGTAACGTAACTGAAGTTCCTACGGGAGGACGTCAATTGGTTTAACACCGGTGATAACTAGAATTGCCTCACGTGCAGTAGTCCTATAGCCCCCGTCAAAGCTTTTTCAAATGGAGAAAAACAGGTACAAAATGTTAAACTCAAATAAAACGCATCCAAAAACTGGTCACATCCAAAAACTGAACTTTTTATCCAGAATCCCGTATAAAACTTGGTATAAAATTATAACAAAAGTAACAAATAAAAAGAGGGTTTCTTAATTAAATTCTTATTTCATAATTTATAAGTTATTTTTTTTATACACAAAGAGAAATATTGGATTTAATTTTCGGCTGTATTTGATATTATTTTAATAATTTTCTTCTTTGGAGAAATCTTCTATTAGAAATCTAAATGATTTTTAAATCACTACCCTGTAGTAAATTTAGTATTTAATTAATTGTGCTGTACTTTAAACTAAATTTAACTTGTTCATTTAAATTAAATATCACTTGTAGTTTCAAATATTAATATTTCTATTCATTGTTTTTTTTAATGAGTTTAGATTATTCATAATACAAGCTCTTTAAAGGGTAAATCTTTAAAGCGTAAGTCTTTAAAGGGTAAATCTGTAAAGGGTAATCTTTAAAGGGTAATATAGTGGAACATATTTGTGGCGTATAAAATGCCAAACCACTGGGATTCGAAATAGTACTTCCCTATCAACGATAAAAATGTTTATGTTTCGCTAACGTATTGACGAAGTTCATTTATTTTGTCATTATCATTACTAGTTAATTATTATTTATTATTAATCTGGAAATTGTTTAAAATTAATATATATATATGTTTATTTATTTATAAATTTATTCGCCATTGGCCACCCATTGTGTTATATATTAAAACTGTTGTTTATTAATTGACTCCATTTTACTTCATGTTGAATTTAATTATTATTATTAGTATTACTATTTTTATATTTGAATAATAAAATTTTGCAATTGTTTATTTGGTCACGTAAAATAATACACATATTCATTCGTAGTAACTGTAATATAAAATGTGAATTGTCACAAAGGAAATATTATTATCCAGCTTTGTCAACAGGGCAATTCCACAGCTTGTTTTGTGGTCTAGGTTGGTGTTTATTTTATGAAAAAAAAAAATGTATAGCCTACTAGTGTTGTTTATGAACATTTATTTTCTAATAAACATCTTAACAAAAACAAAATTGTTTTTATACTTTGTTATCAAGATAATTAAATAATGTTAAAATTAAAAAAAAAAAATGTTCGTAGTGATTAAGAAAAAAAATTGTGTTAGCTTTAGCAAGAATGAAAGACATTATTGGTAATGACATTTTATTCGTATATTTCATAAAAATTTTATTAATTTTTACTGAACAAAAAATAAGATATGAATAAACACAAGTATATTTACTGGAGTTTATTTTAATTGAAAAGAATGTTTTTTTTGTGGGTTTTAGTTGTGCGCGCGCGCGCGTGTGTGTGTGTGATAAATAGTTATAAAAAGTATATATATTCAAGGAATATAAAAATAGATTTTGAAACTTCAATTCTCATAATGAGAGATACTGTCATAAGATAAACTCAACTTATTATAAGAATGATTATGGATTTACGATATTGATTTTGTAAATTGTATTACGGATCGTGCATGTCATAAAAGCATCAACATATATCTACTGTTATAGAATAAAAACTTAGATTATTTGAGAAGATAAATTCTGTAAAAGTTAAACCAAAAACATATTATTATCATCGTATAACTGACAAAATATCGATATTCATGAAGTAATGTGCTCAAGTATAAACCAGAAGTTGTAAGTTCAGTGCAATACGTGGGTTAGTTTTAGCATGTATTTAACTTATTGTTATTCTCTACTGAACTAAGCTGACAGAAATTATTTCAACGAATGAACAGTTCAGTTAGCAAGCACAAAGCAAAACTGGATAAAATTAGATAAGTATCATATGAAAATTTCAAGCGAAATATCGTGAAAGAGAATGAATTTATAGTCCAAGAAGAAGGAAATGAATTGCTTAAGACTGTAAAAATATGGTTTAATTGAAATTTTCTATAATTGAAAAGTGTGGAAACGTGAGTAAATATTATATTAGAGTACGAGCAAAATCTTTAGTGATGTTTAGCCTTTAACCTAGTTGACTACTGTTAAGATGTAGGTAAAATCTTTTCAGATATCTTCTATAGGGCTGTAATTAGTTAACTTCTGATAGTATTAAAAAGGAAAATAATTTAGATGAAAACTTTCGTTTTTACCAAAACTTTTTTAAAGAAATTAAAAAATGTCAGTCGTAACTAAAAGAAAAAAAAATTATGTTAACTTTTTCAAAAAGAAAGAGATTACGGGTAAATGAAATTGTTTCTTTCAATACACATTTAAATTCAGATGAATATAATCAAGTTAGTTAGAGGTTAGCTTTATAAAACATAATTTTTGTAAAATACTTGTAACATAAATCATCTTGTTCATTACATTTTTGCCGAGTACGAAGATTACTTGCATTATAATAAATGAATGAGGTAATAATGTAACTTATTTTCCAATATTTTTTTCATATAAACAGTTTCATTCATTCTGGAATTTTTATTTAAAATAAAAAAATATAAAAAAATCCTTATTTTGATTAAATTTTTATCTAATTTAAATTTATGTTCGTAAAAAAAAAGAGAAAACGTTTTTGAGACTGTACTGTCCTCATTCAATTTGGGTGTTTTCTACTCAGTAGTAATTTCTGAAGTAATAATTATTCCAGAAAAGAGAAAAATGATTATTTTTCAAATAAAAGCTGTTAAGTTCAATTTGATTAGATGAACAAGAAAATATGTAATTTAATATAGCGATTATAACAACGAAAACGAACAGATATTTGAAAAAATCGTTTAAAAGTAATGACTATGTTAACTGTAGTAAAAAGAATATGTCGTAACGATCACTCTAAAACTTTGACTATAAAGCTACTGTTGTAATTATTTTTCACTAAGCAGATTTTCTTACGAAAGTTAATCTGCGGGTGAAGATAAATTATTCACCGCATTATAGGGGTTAATAAAAAATTAACAAAGAAATGTACCGTGCGTTGATATTTTCAAATATTTGATGAACACTCCGGCGCGATGTAACGACAGGGGAATCGTCAATTAAGCAATGGCTACCGTGCAAGAGAAAGCAATGTGTGTACTATGGTTTCATGAAAGCGAATATGTCGACACTGTTCGCAGGCGTTTTTATTTAGAGTTCGGCCGTGATCCTCCTAATAAAAAAATTCTGTTAAATGTTGGTATCAGCAGTTTAAGAATGCAGGAAGTGTAGTACTAAAAAAAAAAGATGCTGGCAGACCACCCGTCTCCGAGGACGGAGTGGATCGAGTATGAGAAAATTTTCAGAAAACCCCGGGTAAATCGACTCGTCGTATGAGTTTAAAACTGGGAATACTGCAATCGACAACTGTGAAGAATGTACGCATGCGCCTACAACTTCATGCATCCCTCACACTGACACGAAATATTTAATCACATTTTTAATCTTAAATACTCTTCTTATCCTATGAAGTAATAATTGTTACTCATTTCTTAGACACAAATGCGACTGAGCTGAAGTATCGTATTTGGAAAATACATTACGGTATTTACAAATTGACTATTTGTAATCAGAAGGTTTAATATTCTTTCCGTTATCATAATCTGTTTTTGGCTTCGAAACTTTGTCAAAAAACATCTTCTTCTTGAGAGGATTGTGATTTTATTATACATGGATTCCATGTTTATTGGGGATTTCAGATTAGATTCTCTATGTATACTCATTTTCTTACTCATCTTAAAATTGGAATAATTACGTAACTAGTTATTATATATACTAAGATAACCAAATAACAAGATAACTGAATAATTTTGACCGATAAAGGCTGAGATTGAATGACGATGATGATGAAAAAATATTTATGAGGCACTTAGGAAAGATTTTTAGTAGTATTTTTTTTTAGATAGTATTTTTTTTGCACGTTTCACGCGATTTTAAAATCGTATTCGACAAAAAGTTGTCAAAATAGAATTATTTCTGTTTAGTATTTCTTTATGTTTTGAAGACAATTAAAAACTGAAATGAAATATTGTAGATTTACTGAAAATTAATTGAGGCATAATGTAAGACCATCCTTAATTACTACTTACCGTTATGTTTCATATTCATAGGCAGAGTAGTGTTATTTTTACATGGATTTGAATACTAGATCGTGGATACCGGTGTTCTTTGGTGGTTGGGTTCCAATTAACCATACATCTTAGAAATGGTCGAACTGAGAATGTACAAGACTACACTTCATCTACACTCATACATATCATCCTCATTCATCCTCTGAAGAATTATCTAAACGGTAGTTACCGGAGGCTAAACAGGAAAAAGAAAGAAAGGCAGAGTAGTGTAATTACTCGCACTAATAGCGTTAAAATATATTTAAAATATTTCGGTAAATGCAATTCTTACAATCAATGAAAAAAAAAATTCGTGCTAAATTACTACTAAGATTTAATTTGTAGTATTTTAATTAGTAGCTTATTAAATCATCGTTCGTACTCTTAACGTGACACAAACGAGCAGTTTTGTAATCAGATTTCTTAGATTATTAATGTCTGTAACTGTACGCATATTTATGAGAACATTAACATTTATCTAGAAAAGAATACTCTTTGTTTAAAAACGGAAAGTTTTATTGTATACAATACCGAAGACTTTGTTATAAATCTTGAAAGTGGGCCGTTTTGGTTTTCTTTATTTATTCTGTATTTACTATTGCAAAGAACCAGCCGGCGGTGTTCTAAAAATGAAATCCAATATATTTCATACACTTACGCGCCCAAGCGAGCACTTGCACGTACACGCACACACACACACACACACACACACACACACACACACACACACACACACACACACATATATATATATATATATATATATACATTTTACAAGTGTTGTTTCTACATTGATGTAAATGATGTCACAACAGAGACATAGGGTAAAGTCTACATTATTTATACGTAAACTCCTTGGAACGTGAATTTAATGAATCGTTTACAAGAGATCGTCAGACAAAAGGAGTTATGGGGGACCAGGGAAACCTTGTAAGAGATATTTACGGGACAGTATACCAATTCCCAGCGAGAACAACCTACTTCATTGTGATGCGTAACCTAAGGTCATATAATCATTTCTAGCAGGGGGCCCCACTGGGCGCCTAGTTGGTGGTACTACCCACAATTTCTATTTATGAATCTCTTCTTCAACCCTTATACCATTTTCAATTAATACTATTATCTTCTTAACTAACCAATTTGTTCCTATTATACTGTTGCATTTTCTAAAGAAGTTTTATAATGTTATGTTTTCAAAGTAAAACAATGTAAAACAGTATTAATACTGTTTTTTTTTCTTTATTATTTTACAAGAATTATTTATAAATATATAATTATATTGTATGTATTTTCGAATTTCCTGACATATTTTTAATCTGCAAGAATGTTTAATTACTAAAAACCATTTCAGTAAATATACTTCTAGTTGAGAAAAAGTGTCAATTTTTACTTTTACACCCTTTTAGGCAGTAAAAGTCAACATACCTTTCGCCTTGTATAAAAAACAGCTTTAATATTTGATTTTCCAATATGTATAATCGATGAAAGAAACTATTAAAAGATAAAAATGTAAGATCTAAACACAATCTAAAAATTAACCATATGGTAAAACAAATTTTCATAATTGGTGCTGAACCAATAATTATTATTTTTTTTTTTTTTTGTGGAATGACTTTGAGGAAGACCAAAGCGAGCTTAATTAATCCACCAAAAAGAGTTTACCACGGTTCATCTTAATATCTATTTCAAACTTTCTCGAGAATTCAGGGAAAGTCTACCCAGGATAGAAGTAGTACGTTACTGATCATAGATTCTGCTTCGGTAATTCAGGTATGTGCTACAACAAATTATTTTCCTTCAAATAATAAAGAGCCGTTTGAAAACAGGCTCAGGCTTCCTTAAGGAAAATTCTTACCAATCCTTAGAATTTTGAGGCGAATGAAATTTATCCAGTTGAACGATAAACCGTTCAACCCAACCTCCTCCCACACCGGAAGATTTGAAAATTAAAAATAGTTATTCGCTTTTCAACACTCATTTTAAGAGTTAAATCATTATTACCATTCGATGCTGCCTTGGCTTTTAAAATGAAGATGTTACTTCTGGTAAGTTTTTACTCATTACTCGGTAACATACGATATTGTAACATACATATTGTTACTAGGTAACATACGGTATCTCATTATTAGCAGGCTAAGGAATATTTTATTTTATAAATCTATGTTTTAGCGCAATCGTGCACAATATATTTTTTAAATTTAAATAATGTTTGATAAAACTAGAAAAGGAAACGAACTAAGAACTTTTAATACACACGCGGAGTAAAAAAAAAAACTACCTTCCACCATCACACCAGGGTCGGCACTGCGGAAGCGATAGTCTCTCTCTCCCTCGCTTGTAGCCTCCTATGTATGCGTGCGCACAACAACCAAACACCATGTTGGTGGAACTATGAAGCGTACAAAGTTTCGTATACGTTTCACAAGCGTATACAAAGAGTTTTTTGTGGAACTGTGAAACGTACAGCACCATACAAAGAATTTTGTATTTTTTTCATAAACTAGGGGATGGTTACTGACATAATAAAGGATTATATATTGTAAAAGTATAAAGAAAGAATTAAAGAAAAAAGGACTCATTATATTAAATGTTATCGATAATATCAAGTGGAAACAGGGATTGCTGCAGTTCCACAGTACCTATACGCCAGCCACCACTGTTAAAAATACTTAAAAATCTCTTTTTATCAGTTAAGACTGCAGTATTATTTTCATGACTTTCGTGAATGCAAATTCAATTGTGAATAAAGATTGAGAAAATGTTATACTTTTTATTGAAAAACTCTAATAAATGAGATCGTATCGCTTATTGTTACCATCATCTGAAATGGAGCTTTAATTTGTTTTCTTAACTGACATCATCTTCATTATCCCTTTTAAATATCAACAGCATGGTGGTGAAATTTACCAGGTCCAGCAGCTTGTGAATTTTACCAGCTATATATTTGTCAATAGCTGGATGATTTAACTTCGATTCTATAAGAAAAGCAATTCATTAAATTTTTACTGTTCAAATTTTTCTTACTTCGTACCCTTGAGTTTTAATTTATGGTACTTCCTTAACAAATTTTGTAATCGTCTACAATAAAAAAGACTTTTGTAAATGAAAGTAAAGTGTTAAATAATTGCAAACAAAATTTCTAAATAATCGGTAAACGTAATTTCTTAGTTAATTGTTCCACTGCCATATCTTCCGTTCACAAGTTCCTTCGGGAATAACTTGAGATCGATTGCTGGATCGATTCTAGTTTCGGTTCTTCTTTTGAACAGATCATATTGATTTCTTATTTTAAGGTAAACGCCGTATTAACATTTCTAAACTGTAGTCGGTTATCCAGGAAGATTCGCCGCTAGATTGTCGTATTTACCTCTTATAACATAATAAAAAGTAATTTAAATTATCAGAGCCATAGTTTTCAAATGTAAAAAAAAAAAATATTTCGGTGAAAAGAGAATTTTTATTTACTTTACGGTATATCGAGTATGAGGTCATAAAGAAAAGGAGATAAATAAAAAGAAAGAAGTATTTTATTTCATTATTTTCTTGACAGTTTTCGCTTCATTCTTCCATTCTTTTGTTGTTCTTTACATAACTACGGTTTTTTTTCAACCACTAGTGTTGTAAATTCTTATTTTTATCTTTTATTTCATTTTTCCTTACCTTTTACTCCATTTTTTTTATCAAAAAAACTTAAAAACTGATCCACTTAAATTAGTCTTTTGAGTGAAGTTTTTTCATATAATATTAACCACTGACTTTTTACCTTTATTTCTTTTATACGTATTTGCTTTAATGAAAAAGAACTAAAACTGGTTGTTACGGTATGTTTTTTCAGTTAAATTACTCAAAAGTTACTCAAAAAGTGAATTACTTTTTCTTAGATTATATTATCATTAATTTTTAAGTACTCTCTAAAATTTAATTTCAGTAAATAATTAGAATAAAATACTAACATGTTTCTCTTTATGCCTGAAAATAATTATTTTTTTCCATTGTACATTCTTGTTATTTATCCACACACTTAACCCTTTAATACCTACGATTAATTAATTTAAAAAATTATCGTTCGTTAAAAAATTAAAACACGATGAACAATAATAATAATATATTTTCAATATTTTGCTTTAAAATATTTTCTTTATGAAGAATAATTTCAATATATAATTTAAGACGTAATAAATACACATTCTACTGTTTAATTTAAAAATCAGCTGGAATGTTGCAGTAAGATAAAATAAAATAATACTATCAATGAAATAAGCATACTCCTTAGTTTTCTTAGTAGAATAATAAACAGCCACAAAATATAACTAAATAAAAAAAAAATCCCTTTCGGCACGCCGGAAGGCGGAGGTAGATTTCGCCGTTGCTAAGTAGGGGATAAAAAAGATTTCCACCTTAAAGTTAAGAAAAACTCTTCAAATTTATTGAATACGACAATGATTGCGTGTAAAAAAAAGTTTCGCATGTTTAGCATACAAACCTCATCTTCTTACAATTCCAGCAATATTTTAGTCACCCCTTGTCGTAAGGGTTGGTCATATGAAAAATTGTTACAGACAAAAGCTTTAGAAAATGTTTAGGGGACTAACGACTACTTTAAACCGATTCGATACTATGCCTATTAAGGGAGGTATAATTTTTTTTTGTCTTCGAAACCTCATTTTTTCCACCCCCTTGGAAAATGGCTGGTGATATCAAAAATCTTTTCTTAGATACATTTTTGGCCCTTACCCAAAGAATAGTAGGAACTTTAAACGAATTCAATATTTTACTTAATAAGAAATTTATAGCGATAGTTTGTTTTTTTTTTTTCAAGAAAGCCTCCCCATTTCCACCCTCATGGTCCGATTTGCCCATTAAGAACTCCACCGAGATTTTAGGTCGTTATATTTTATGTATCAATTTGAAGTGATTTGCGCAAAACTACGGCAGTTATCGTGTCCACAAGAAAGTAAAATTATATATATTTACTTTTGAACTGGCTAAATGGAGTTAAACACTAAGGTTTAATCTTCCACATTAAGATTAGTGAGCAAATTATTTGTTTTTGGGGTCGGTGGATGTAAAACGTGAAGATATGTCGAAATTTTCCGGAAATCAAATCATGGTACCCTTTACAATAGATAGCTTTCTTGAGAAATTATCTAATAATAAGATTATTAATGCTAGTAATATCAAGTTATAATAACTTTCGTAAGCAGAAACAATTTCCTTTGATACAAAAAAGATAAAATCTATTATAAATTACACAATGCGATTCAAAAATAAAAACACAAAAAACAAATTAGAGAAAATTAGAATAAATTTCAAAAAGGAGCATGATGTGTTGTAAAGGTAAATTTACTTAACAAGTATTAATATCTAACTTAATTCATTACATAATTTAACGAGGAACTGAGTACATAAAAAAATTAGGAAATTACATTTAATTTAACTTTTCATTTACAATTACCAATTACATTTACTTTATAAACATTAAAAGACAAAATCTTCAATTAATTCAAGTTCATCCATCTTAACTTAAAACAACTGGAACTTAGGCAGAAATAATGTGGAATATCGACATCAATGTTAAAACTAGAAAAGTGAAATTCTTAAATATTGCTTAACCACCATACATCATATTATAAACATTTTTAGTTGAAGTCCTGAGCAGTTAACTTCCGAAAGTTTTAATTTAATTCCTAATTCCTTGAGTGAACAGTTAATTCCTAAGATGAACTTCGTCGTCATTTTTCGACGTTTCGGGACCTACCCCAAAACAATTGGGGGGGGGGGGGAGGAATATTCATAGTTACCTATTGACGTGTGTTGGGATATTTGAAGCATAATAACTTTTGAATGAATGAAACAATCTGTTGATTAAATTAGGCACAAAGACTCGTATAAATGTGGTGATTTGTTGGTAAGAGTAATCTTTCTGTTTTCTATTTCAGTAGGTTTTCTGTTTTAACTTTTTCTTCTTTTGAATGATAATTACTTTTATTAGTCTACGTACATTGCGAAAAAAAATTGTAAGCATTACTTGTGAAATTTACATTATTTTATTTTATTCAAAAAGTATTGCATTTAAAAATCTATTTAAGACATAACTCACGTCCTTTAAATTTTTAATGTAAATTTGTATGAATATTAAAGTTTGTATCGAGGGATGTATGAATCCTCTTTCATTAGTTTTAGATTTTTATTCAAACATATTACACTTTGAAAAACTAATAATTATTCTATAATTCCGTATTTTCGAAAAAGCGTATTTATAAAATAAATGTGTCAATTTTTTATAGTCCTTTTTTAGTGATAAACCGTTCATTTACAACTTTCTTTTCATTTAAACTATATATGTTGCCTTGAAATAATATTGTATTAGTACAGTTCCTTTTTTCTATATTTCTTTAGGATACGGATAAACATTTAATTTTGTACTGATAAAAGCACTAAGAATGTATTTCTTAAAATGTGAATCTAATTTTTTCCCACAGGTGTAACGATCTAACCTACTATAAACAACTATTAGTATAGCATAAAGGAAGTTGGGTTAAATCGTTTTCTTTAGTATGTTATATGTACTCGTACCGTATAGACTTCACATACTAGCATATCTACACGTTCTGTTGGTAGAAAATTATAGTATTTAACCTTTCCAGAAAGGGTCCGGCTATCGCTCTAATTCTGTGAACCAATTTGCGGTTATACCTATTTTCTATCATCTATAACCGAAAATATCATTTTCGTATGATCTATGAGGAAGGACGTAATGAACATAGTTATTATAAACATTATTTGAAACAAAATAATAAAAAATATATTTTGACCGTTTTTCTATCCTACAATTATAAAATGTTAAAAATTAAAAAAATTGCTTCAAATAACAATAATCAAGCGTATAAAATTCGTAAAGAACAAAGTAACTATTATTTAGTTTAATCTTCTCATAATACTTTTCCAATTAACACAATTTAATAATGTTTCAGTTCAGTTTCGAAGATCACATATAAAACTTTGTTTATTTGTTTTTTATTTAATAGCCACACCTATTTATTAAGGATTACCTTAACTATTATTTTTTGATTACCACTGTTTTTACTTTTCCGGCGAATATGTTTCTTAAAATGTTAGAATCGCTATGTTAATGGTGATCAAGTCAAAAATAGGATATCTGGTTTTTGAAAATTTTACTTTTTACGATTCAGCTAGTTCGTCCAGACCAAAAACAAAATATATATATTTAAGTTTGTGTAGCGTTGTTTTTGGGTTTTTATCTCAGGATTGACCGAACTGATTATTTTTAAATTAGGCTGAAATTTTTTTATATATTTTATCATATCAAACGTTGATCATATTAATTAAAAAAAAAAATCGTTGGTCGGTAGGGGATAACGTGTAAAAACCAACTTCAATTTCTTTAAAGGCGTATTAGAAAAAACTATATTAAGGCAAATTTGACACCCACAACGCATATATAATTAATCCAAAAAATTATTTTCATAAAATTATCCCCTGTTCTTTTGCTCTACAGTTTAAATATTTTTCAAAACGTTTATGAGAATTACTTTCATTTTTTGAGCTATCTTTCAAATACGTTATTGAAAAAAGTTTACCTTCATATATAGAGCTATCAAAAATTGTCTACATTTAGTTGGCTTTAATAAGAAAGCTACCTATTGTAATGGGTACCATGATTCGACTTCCGGAAAATTTCGATTTATCTTCGCGTTTCACATCCACCAGACCCCATAACCACCATCAATTCAAAAGTTTATATATATATCTCAGGCCTACTGCAAGGTTATTAAGTGCAACGTGCCGTCGAAGCCATTCGTCGACAATATATATATATATATATATATATATATTTCACTTTCTTGTGGACACGATAACTCCCGTAATTTTGGGGCCAATCACTTTCAAATTGATACCTAAAACGTAACAATCCAAAATCTCGGTCGAATTCGTTAATGGGCAAAATCGGACCATGGAGTTGGATATGGGGAGGATTTTTCGAAAAAAACAAAATATCGCTATAACTTTCTTATTAAGTAAAATATCGAATTCGTTTAAAGTTCCTACTATTTTTTTGGATAAGAGCCTAAAACTTGTCTAAGTAATGATTTTTGATATCAACAACCAACCATTGGCTCAGGGATTGGAAAAAATGGGGTTTCGAAGACAAAAAAAAAATCATACCTCCCTTAATAGGTACAGTTTCGAATCGGTTTAAAGTGGTCGTAGTCCTCTAAACATTACCTAAAACTTTTGCCTGTAACAAAAGTTACAGACAACAATCACTTTTTGATATAATTAACCCTTACGGCAAGGGATGACCAAAATATTGCTGGAATTGTAAGAAGATGGGGCTTGTCTTATGCTAAACACGTGAAACTTTTTTCACATGCAACCATTGTCGTATTCAATAAATTTGAAGTTTTTCTTTAAGGTGGAAATCATTTTTATCCTCTGCTTAGCACCAGTGAAATCTACCTCCGCCTTCCGGCGTACCGAAAGAGATTTTTTTTTTTTTTTAATAATTTAGACCCGGATTTAAAATGCAAAAAAAAATTTTTATTTTTTTTTAGTTTTTATTGAAAGGGGTGTTAGATTTAGAGAAAACTTTACTTTAGAAAATTTGTTAATTTTAACTTATGTATTGAATATTTTTATAAATTTTTAGAAAAATCTATTATTTTATTCTGCACCTCTAAAAAATATATATTCTTTTTTTACTCTTAACTCTTAATTTTTATTATTAATAGCCTGTAAAGTCATGCAATACTTTGCCAACATATTTTTTATAAATTTTTTTTTAATTCATCGTATGCTCTAAATTAATAAGTCTCACCTTATTGTGTTATTCTTTATTTTGTTTATGAATAACCTATTTTCAGAAGTACCAGCAACATTAGTTTTTCTTCACTGGATTCAAACTGGATTTGTAGTTAATGTGTGAATTTGTGTGCGCATATGTGTATAACATGAAATTACAATTAAATACTAAACTTCTAACATGTATTATCGTGCTTTTTAATTCTAAAATTTAATAAATATAACTTCAAAATTCATTTAAAAAGGAAAGAAAAACCAATTAAGTTATACTGTATTTTACTTCTCAGTTGGATTCATTGATTTATACATATATATATATGTTAATATCTGTTCATTAATTTTCTTTTTTTTCTATTGTTGGAAGAGATGATCCTACTGGTTGTAAGATGCTAACAATAAAATACAATACTGTAGTGTACTCAATTTTTGTTTAAAAGTTTTCTTTTTTTCATCTGTAAATTTAAAAAGAAAGGTTTACACGCATAAAAAAACTAATTTATACCTGCAGAGTCTATGCTTAAGCTAGGCACTCCCTGGGGGGCTGATGAGAGGACAACATATACGGTTTGAAATGCAGGCTGTAAATGGATGGTTATATATTATTAATGTAAAATATTTATTTGTAAATAAAAAATGATATTCATCCAACTCAAATTCTATTTTTAGCCTGCAGTTTCATATAAATTCCAATATTTGTCATTTTGTTAAATTTTATAGGTTATTTGAAGAGAAAGTAAAGTTACATTTTTCTCCTAAGTAGTGTAACAAGTATTTATATATTCTTCCTGATCCACGTAAAAATCAAAATTATATATTATTCCAAATATTTTATAGTATCATAAATCTCAGTTTTCAAAGTTGATAAAATGAAATTGTAAAATATTTTTGAAAATATCTTGTGTGTTAAAGTCATTAAAATGTAAACGTTTGATTAGATATAATTTACCGATGTGTTTTTGAATTGGAAATTTGTTAAATAGTTGTTTGTTAAATGCTGTGCTTGTGGTCTAGTAAGTTAGTTTTTAAAATGTTTTTGTCGTAGGTAAACTGAAAAATTAGGCTTATTACAATGCGCTCGGCTAGTTGAAAATGAAATATAAATATTGTATTATTGCTTATAAATATAATCTAACCAAAATTAACCTACGCTTGCTTCGCTCTCTAACCTAACTAGCGAGTTAAACGAGTACATGTTTGGTTAGATTGTATTTATAATTTCCAATTAGCCGGGTGCGTTGCAGTACTCGCCTACGACAGGAAAAAAGTTTAACTGTACAAACTTCTTTGGGAGATAAAGTTAAATAAATGAAACAAACAATTAAGGGTAATGTATGAAGTAAACATTTTGAAAGAAACATTTTTTTTCAGAGAAAAAAACCCAAAACAATCCTTTAAATTTATTAATAAATTTCGGCTTATAGAAATATTTATCAAATAAAAGAGCTAACCTTAATTTTACTAACGATTTCAAAAAGATGAAACTTAAGATGGATCCATAAAGAATCATTTTTGTGCTTTTTTATAAAAACTCAATTTAATTTTCTGATTGTATTAAAGTTTTTTTTAAATTTAAAATGGATGGATATTTAAAAAAATATCCGTATGTAAATAAGCCGTTCACAGAGGCGAGTACTTAACATCTGCTACATTTTGATATGTTTAACAATTCTTACGTTTTTTGTTTTCTTTCTTTTTCCTGTTTAGCCTCCGGTAATTACCGTTCAGATAATTCTTCAGAGAATGAATGAAGATGATATGTATGAGTGTAAATGAAGTGTAGTGTTGTATAGTGTCAGTTCGACCTTTACAGATGTGTGGTTAGTTGAAATCCAATCACCAAAGAACACCGGTATCCACGATCTAGTATTCAAATCCGTGTAAAAAAAAAACAAAATCCGTGTAAATCAGAGTTCCAGCGTTTTTTGTTTTAGTTTCTTTGGTCTTTACTCACCATTTTACTCAGACTCAAATTTTCTACAAGTTTTATTTAAAACTTTTGTGTTTATTACTCATTTAACTAAGATATTATTCGTCAAATATAAAATAGTCTGCTTTTCGACACCAATCTTCTGTCTTTTATCCCAGATTTTTTAATACAATACTGAGATCGATAAACATTTAATTTGGGTCCAAAGAAATACACACTGACAATTTTACCGAAAGCGCAGAAATTAGGATAATATCTATCGCTAACAAAGCGTTTCCGAAGCTATTTTTATATAAATTTTCTTCTTTATTATCACCAGTCGAACGTGTCTTAAAGGTTTATTACATTCTTCGTGAATCACTCTACATATCCAATATTAAACTACGTAGGCCGACCTCCATAGCTGAGTAGATAGCTTCTCAGCATTTCTTGCGGGGTTCCCGGATTCCAAACCCGGTCAGGCGTGGTATCTTTTCATACACTACCAATTTCCACCGGGCTAATAACCATAGCTGTTGATGCAAGATTTTTCATAAGAAAATTAATTTAAATAATGACGACAAATATAAAATAAAATAACTTCAAATACTTTATGCACATAATGCACTTTTTCGATTAAACGTGTTTTATTTAAATTTAATAAGAAAATTCAAATGCAACCATCAGAACAATTTCCTCTACATAAAGGATTCCATAAAAGAATCATCAAAATTTATTCATTTGATGAAGTGGTAAGTTGGACTATATACGAAATAGAGAAATTTCTTCTTTTCTAAATCTGTTTAAAAAAATGCACAGCCAATAAAATTTACTGATGTATGAATTTTTTTTTAATAAAAAGTTTAAAAATTACTATGACCACTGCATCCGTTTTAAGTAGTTATATTTTTACCATAGCATAAAATAAAATAATCTAATTTGCATAATTACAAATATTATGGTGGTAGAAAATAATTTGTCTGACGTTAAATATTCCTACGATGTTATTCGGTCGATGTATGTTATAAATTATATGAATTGAAATAAATAACCATCCTTTTCGAAGACGAAAAAGCGAGTGTGTCAAATCAGATATGATAGAGTTCAAAAATGTTTTTTGTTTGGCCGCATCTCTTTTATTGTGGACAGCATTTACATTGAATGGTTTTATAATCTCCAGTCGACCTTTTAAAATTATTTCCTTCTCTTCTTTTCTTCATCTCTTTCTGTATAGATACAAGCTCGAACGTGTTTTCTACCGTTTAAGTGGAGCACGTATCGATTGGTAAAAAAAAATAAAATAAAACAAAAACAAAAAGGTAACCGAACTCTCATATTTTAGTCGATATGGTCAGAATTGTAGGTAGTTAGTTACATGAGATCATATTCAGAAAAATTATTTATGTGATTTTTTTTTTATTTTTATTTTCATACATTGGATCTAGTCCTGCGACTTAAAATTCTTTCATATAATTAGTTTGTGGTTTTTTTTATTTTCAGAGAATACGGGATTGTATGTGTATGCTTTATTTCATAACACTTAGCGAATATATGTAAATACTTTTATACAAAAGCATAAAATTAGTTGTGTAATGGCATAAAAATTCCTTTGTTTTTAATCTTTCATTCAAAATTTTTCTTTTATGATAAATTTATAAGCTATATTTGTTAATAATCATTTCTTTATTCAATCTAGTAATTATTAACTTTCTGCATTACTTTTCATTGAAGGAAATGCATATCATATAATATGGGACAATTGTACAATATTTCATTTGATTTTAATTTATCATGTACATATAAGCAAGCAAGTTGTCAAGTTATTTTATGATTAGTGTTTTGTTATAAACATCAAAAGATAAATGTCTTTATCTTCGACTGCACTCTTTTCTCTAACAGACGGTTGAGGTTTCCTGCATTTTCAATTGAAATAATTCTTTTCTTCATGTGCGGAAATCGAAATTATTTCTCGATTGCTCACCAACATTTTAAAATCTATTTAAATACTTAAACATCAGATGTCTTTTCATTAAAACGTCTTAAATTCTTATATCTTAAATATGTTTTTAAAAGATATTTTAATGAATTAAAGTTTAAATTGCACCGAAAACCGATGTACAATAAAGAACTTAATGCCGAATTTTCCATAAAACAGATTACAACTTTTAATAATAAGAAAAAACAAAAGATTTTATTTTTGAAATTAATTTTTTTTTTCGATAATCCTCCTCAAAATATTATAAAATCGTAAGAAAAATGCTGAAAAAAAGGAAATCATAATAACTCAGAGATCTAACTGATGTATTGAACAGGTAATGGTTTAAATCATACGGAGAATCAAGTCACACCTAATGAGGCCTGGCCCAAAATTTTATCTCAACTATTTAGTCGAGATATGAACCAACATTTGTTCTCCCTATTATATAACATGAAAATGCTGTTCGTGAAGCAGCGACCAGGGGGCGCAGCGCCCTAGTGCAACAGAACAGTAGTCCCCCAGTTAACAACTTAGTCGGTTAAGCGAAAAAGTCGGTTAAACCGAAGAAATCTTTTTATGAATAACAGATGCTGTAGGTGGTATTTTTTGTATAGAAATAACTAATAATTAAACTTCTGTGGTAATACTGTAACAAAGGCATGGCATTTTTCATACTCTACAAAATTTCCATCACCTTATCCCACGGACAAACTTCAAGCTTATGTGGCGAGATAATCAGGTAAAAACAAAAAAAAAAAAAAATGAAGACCGTACATCACATATACTTTTGAATATAATTAACCCTATTAAAACTAAAAAGCAAAGTATAATGGAGACTACCCTTTGACCCATAGGTTGGATCAAAAGCGATACATTAGGCGGTAGAAACTTAAGTCCTAATGTTACCTTCTGCAAGCTCGCCGGAAGAAGGTGACAGCATCGTCTAGGAATAGCACAGACTTTTCAGGAAAATTTAATTTTCTAATTTGTTTTACTTTAAGAACAAATTCGTAGTGAGACCGTTCTTTAAATAACGAAGCACTCATCCATGCATTTTTTGTGTTGTATAATACACCGGTAACGTCTTTTTATTAATGTTTTCAGCGTTCTCGGATTTTTAGATTTTCCTACTAGAAAAAGTAGAAGTTTACGAGTCCAACTTGCATTACTGTAGACGGCTATAGTTATCTGGTCTTTTGATTTTTTTATATCCTGGAGCAGCGTGTACATACCGAACGGCCATTGTTTTATTTGGCAGCGACTTATACACGAGACCCGTCTCATCGGCAATTAAATTTTCCCGGAGATAATTTTTCACCAGAAGTATTTAATGTATGGACTCTATAGCGATTTCTCCAATAATATAACCATCTTTCACTTGCTGTAAAGGAGTCGCTAATAGTGCTGCTGCCAAACCCGTTTTTCTGAAACAATTTTTCCATTCACAATAATGGCTTTTCTTTTAACAGAGGTCTACTGATAGTGTTCCTCGTTCATTTTCTTGAAGGAACCGCATCACAGCGCCTAGTTTAGTAAATCAAACGCAGGTATTTTTAATATAACATCGACTGAACAGCCACCTGGCTGCCTTGCTAAATAAAATATGCTTAAATCTGTGAACGGTTTTTTCAATCTTTAACAGTGGTTTTACCAACACCTAAATCTATTACCGCTGATTTACCGATTAACTTTTATCTAATTGTTCTAACGCTTTCAGTTTAGTTTCGATCAAAACTACCACGTATTTTCTTTTAAAACTCATACTGTAGGTACAGGTAAGAAGTAAACTGCACGGAATTTTGAAGATTACCTAAACCTAAAAAATTTGCAGCTATCGGTACGTAAGAAACTCACTACTCTTTACTGCATAGGCGAAAATGAAAAGGAATCTTAAAAATTACTGTACTGTACGGAATTTAAACTAAATTTTAATATACGCGAAAACAAAAACTCTATACACTGGATGCCCTTTACTTAAGTGGTTATATTTCCCAATGCTATAATATGTATGTACGTGCTGTATAAAATAATTTTTCATTCTATAGACGCTACTTTATACCACACCATTCAAAACGCGACCGATGTGATGATTTTATAAGATCTCACTTCGAGATTATAACACAGTTATGACATCAACATATTTAAAAGGGTTTTAAAGAAAATCGCTTAATATTCGATTTTATGAAATTAATGTGTGAGATGCAGAGTAAATTGTTTGTTTATGTTTAGGCTAGTTGAGTAAATGTACGAATCAGACTTAGTGCCACACAGTAAAGTATAAAGTCTACGCGTGTACCGTATTTTACATTTCATAAACACCTTTCCTTTGCATGCAGGCCTATTATATTATTATTGCACATAACTAATGTAATATAGTACTGACTGTATAGGTCCTATTTACATTAAATATATAAACTAAATTATAAAAATAAGTTGAAAAATTAATTATTTTATAAAAAAAAGAGGGACGTTTAACCGAAGAGTCGGTTAAACGGGAGACGGATAAGAGGGGAACTACTTTATAAAAATAAAATTTTTTCCATAAAATGCTATATTAAAAACAATTTTTCAATGCAAGCTTTTTCCTTCATGACGTTTATTAAACGTTATTAATTTACGAACAAAATATAAGCTGTTTACAAAGGTAAGCCTCTACTAAGTATGTAGATCCATAGAGATCCATTTTTATGACAGTTTTTATTTGTATTATATACTTCATATATCTTTACCATTACAAAGTCTAATATTGTGAGGTTTCTTTAAGTTATAATAGAATCTCTTTATTGGTTAATTTCAATGAATACTTAATACCGCAAATGTAAAACGACTATTAAACAATATTTGATAATGCTGATAATAATTTTATTAGAAAAATAATTAAAGATAAAAAGTCCTGTTTTGGCCAAGATATGTGAAATAAATGTAAAATCAATTGTAAGCGTGTTACACTATGGGATAAGCTCTCATAGATGTTAGCTTATGGTTGTTCTTGAATTCGCGACCAGTTTGTCTAATTATACTTTAAAGCAAATGGTTATTCATTGGTAAATCCGTATCACTATTCAAACTTTTTTTTCCGATTTACTACGCAACCCTGCTTGGCGACATAGGATGTAAAGGAGTTGGAATCAACAATCGAAGAAGAGACTAATATCTGTAAGCTATGTAATAAAAAAGCGACACTAAATATTTTGATATTTATGGAATAAAAGTTCATAGTTTAAATTAATTGTAATAAGTTAATAAATTGCTTATTTAACACTATTAACGCTCAGTAATAAAATGTATGAAATTACATTTTTAATTAAAAAATCTGATGTGGACACACATGACTTCCTTGTACGCCTATTAAATTACATATACACATTTTTTGCTGTATTTCATTTAAACTTAAATTATTTAAAAGTGAGATACGATCCTACAATTCTTTAATAAAGTAGACAGTTACACAACTGCTGAAATATTAGTTTTTATTAACATGAAATATTAATACAATTATTAATTCAACAATCTTACATTAAATATTAGGATAGAGTCAAAATCCCTTTATTAATCGTATTACTTGATCAGTATTATTTGTATGTTCGTGAGTTGCTGATTAACAAAAGTTTCAGATTTTTGATGTGTCAAAAATAAAATTATAAATAAACGTTTATATGAAACTATTTCGTTTAGTGAACAAATGTTCAGTATAGTATACTGTTACGTTTAGTATACTGGTTACAAATGTTAATTTCGACCTTGCGGTCTAAAATATTCAGTTTTTATTATTGGATTATTTGGTGAATAATAAAAAATAAACAATCATACAGGAAAAATAAAGATAACATGACGAAATATATCTCATAAAAAACTACAAGATGATTAAGAAGAGGAAAAAATCTTAAGAACAAGAGAAGAATAAAAAGATTGAGAGATGATAAATATAAAGAGGAAGAAAATGTTAAGACCAACGAAAGAATAAGAAGATTAAGAGAGAATGATGATTATAAAGAGAGAAAAAAATTTGAAAACTTTAGACACGTTCTCTAAAGTTTTCAAATTTTTTTTGAACTAATTAAGATCAGAAGAATTATATCAAACCCAAGAGCGATTAAATGATGGCAACAAAAAACAAATAAACGAAATGTTGCTATGCTTTTGTCGTTATTGATACCATGTGGCTGCAACTCCAACTTAAAGAGAATATTGTCCGACAATATCAGGGAGTAATGAACTAAAAGATAAGATTTTTTTTTGCAATTTATTAAAGATCGGGCATGTATGCCTCCGTGTATATGTTGTTCTTGTGAGAGTCTATTTCTCAGTCACCCTCGATATTTTACCAAATCTATTACACATACACATATAATAAATTAAAAGGCCATCTGCATGTTTACATGTATGTATAATTATAGACATTAGCAAGGTTAGTTTGAGCTATTTAGAACTATTATCAGTACCCACGTAAAAAAAATGTAGCCACTACAAAGAATTTCTTGACCAATATTTACGTGTTAATGGTCAGTACCAACTAACAACTTACGCATTTACCGGATTAATAAATGTAACTCTCCCATATTCAAATAAAAACATAGATCAAACGTTTATGGTCAAAGAAGCTTAAAATTATACTAGTTAGTTCTAGGAAGCAAACAATACAAGGTAGCACATTTTAATTTTATCAATAATCATAAAGGTTAAAGGAAATTGTTAGTTTCTTGTCTTCATGTATGACAATGCGGACACGTGCTTACGACTATTATTTTGCGTTTTATATTATAAAAACCTGAATACTAAATTATATCTCTTCAAGCAAAAATAATAAAAATTAAAAAAAAAAAATTAGTAAGTATAAAATGCAAAACTCGTATCTCATAATCATGAGATATTCTAAAAATAAGGCAGATGCATGTAGAGATTACAAAAATCCATTTATTTCAGTTTATGGTCATCGATTTCTTTTTTTTATCTGCTTCATTTTCCTTTGAGATTATCTATCATTTGTATCTACCAATTCACTCTTTTGTTTTATATTGATTCTTTGATTAGTGCCTTTTTTTTATTCCTTCTCCCATTACATAACGTAGTCGGTTATTTGAGTTCTCTATTGAATTGAAACAAGTCTTTCTTTTCCGTTTATCCATTGCTGCTCTTGAACTGTTGCTTTATTTCGTTTTTTATTCATTACCTAATTTTTTTCTCCCTTTTTTATACTCATATTTCAAATGCTTTTTAACTTATTTTTTCCTACTCGCTTAACGTTCACGTTGCGTGTTTATAAAGTACTTTACAAACATCACACAACTTTAGAGTTTTCTATTTTAAATCTGAGAATTCATAATACTTGTATTATTTAATGTAATTCTAAGTAAGCTGATGTAAATTTGATCTGGTTGTTACTAACTCTTTATGTATTAAAAAAATCATTGTTTGTTAATTTGAAATACATGCTCTTCATTACACCTGGATTGATATATAACAGTTTTTTTAATTGTATTTTAAGATTTTTATTTCAGAGAAAATTTGCAATTTTTCAAAATTTATAAAAATTAATTATTTTTTTATCGTATAATAGTAACTATTATTAATACACAAAGATTTTATATTTGTGTAATCAGAAGTTCTTAAATTATTAGTTATTATCAGACCAAGATATATTAAATACACAATAAAATCGCTTATGTTGAATTATTTATTTTTTATACGATTAAATATATTTTATAAATGCAAACTCTTTCTATCCTTTGTTTTTCTTGTAGAACAAAAATTTACAATTCGGTTCTTCTGACGAAACCATAAGTAAATAATATGTTAAAATATTACACGAGAGAGGGCTATTCAGTGAGGAACCTCCCGCACAAAACAAACAGAAAATGATTCTAACAACAGTAGAGGTCCACGTTAATAAAGATAAGAACAGTAAAAACAAAGATTCAGCAAACCCTAATTATGTCATAAGCAGTATCATCAGTGGGTTCTATAACTTGTCCAATCTATGGACCACATGTGTCCAATACATTTAGTTTTTTTATCTAATAGATCTTCTTGCATTTATGAAAACAGGTAGATAAAGAAACGAATAAAAAATTAAACTCAGGCATAAATAAGATTCCGATAAAATAAACGAATATAGGAAAATTCAGAGAAAGAAAACGACAGAGTAATAACATTAAAACAATAAGTGGATAAAAATAATGGAAACAAAAAAAACCGGTAAATGCATACAGTACAAAAAGTACCGAAAAAAACAAAAAAACATGAAATTAGAGTTTCTTCAACGACCATCACTAAGGTCCAGCACATGAACTCTTTACGATCGTCTAATATCATCACCGTTGTCTAGCAGGTTCAAAACAAGGGAATTTACATATTTATTTAGCCTAACCGTGAACAAAAAACTGTCAGACTCATCCCGAACATATGCGATCCCCAGGTATTCATGCATTTCAGCATTTCTGACAAACCAAGGCAATCAATGAGTCCTGACAAATCATGGGTCATATTTCTCAATATCTTGTTCTGAGACTTTTGGATCACTTAAGTATTGTTGTCACTAGTCGTTCCCCAGAACGGAATCCCATACTTCCTTATCGGTTTCAATAAGGTCTTTTATAGAGGATCTTGATAGAGAGACAACTGAGAATCCTTACTTATTAGCCAATACATACATTTGAATTTCTGGTCACTCTAATTATTTCTTTTACCAGTACATGACCTCTCCGCCTCTTAACGTCGGTCTACGTGTAAGCCAAAGTAAATCATACTAGTTGTATGAGGAAGTTCAACTTTATCCAAGTAGAATGGAGTGCAGTTTTCTCTTAGTCGTGCACATAACGTGGGTAAATTTCACCAGGTTGACTTTTAATTTTCCATTTGGACAGCCACGAACTGATTGCATTGAATGTCAATTAAAGCTTCCACTACAATTCGGTCATCGTCAACTGCTAAGATCGCCCAAATATCATCCGAATACGATGCAATAGCAACAGATCCTGGACAATTGAGGTCAGCATGTCAGCAGTTAGTTTTTGTAAAAAGTTTCTGGTTTTACAAATAATTATTTTATTTACTGCAGGTTAAATTTCTATTATTATTTCGTTTATAATTTTTTTTATAAAAAAAAATCTAATGTGGACACCACATGACTTCCTTGTACACCTGTTAAATTACATATACACATTTTTTTTAAATGAAAAGTACATCAAATTTTATTTCATTAATAACTTCTGACTTTTTCATTTTTTTTATTGTTTTATTGTTGTTACTGAATTATTATTTATTGTGAAACTTTTTTTTACAATCAGAGGTTAATAATTATTAATAAATCAATATATTTACAAAAAAAAAAGTCAAAAAAAGGAAATGAAGTCTGATTCGAACCGATGTGCCTTCCCCTTGTAAGATCTAAATATTGAATTAATTAAAATTTCATTTCGCTATATTTCTGGAACCGATGAGAATAAGTACCAATTATGATATATCGTTAAAAATCTCTCAATGAGAGCTTAGTACAGTTAAGAGAAACGTCAAAATCTAAATCTTTGGATTGTTGGCTTTTTTGGACACTTTTTGTCCAATCGATTGCAATCAAAAGGAAAGGTGCACTACTAAATGTTACAACTGTCCTAAATCCAAAATTACAACACTACGGCTAATCGTTTTTGAGTTATGCGAGATACATACATACGTACAGTAGTCACACCGAAACTAGTCAAAATGGATTCAGAGATGATCAAAATGAATATTTTCGTTGAAATCTGAAAACCAAAATTTTTCGCGACTGCATTTTTCTTACTTCGTACAAGGAAGTAAAAAGAATTATAGGTGTTGGTCATGGAATTTTAAATTATTGATAAGAATTTTATTCAATATTTTATTATTTTATCGAAATAGATCATGTCCTATTATTTTTCAGATGTTTAAGAAAAACGTTTTTCAGTATTTTATTTTCCGTTGAAACTCCTGTACTTACTGCAGCGTAAAATTACATGTTCTGAAATCAAAACCTTTCTTTACCGATCTAAGTTACGGCATACATGTAGGTTATACGTATTATATACCTTAGAAGAAATTGTAATTCCGCTATCGTTAAAAGCTTTCTAAAACAAATAAATAAAAGAGCGTCAATCTTTTATTTTTGTATCTTTTGTCAGTGCCACTGATCATATAAAAACTACGCTTTTCACTGTTTTTAAATGATTTCTTACTTGGATTGTAGTGTACTTTAATAATAAGTCACTACTAACCGATTAAAATGTCTCAATAAAATTTAGTCAAAAAATGTGACTTTATACGTGTGAAAATGTGTGGTGAAAACAATTAATTTTATGACAAAAATAAATTGATGACTGCATCAATCAGCTAATTAAAAATATAAGCATTGCAAGCAATATCACAGTTGTATTTATAATAATATTTTCCAAAATATTATTTTCAATATTTAATCCGGGGTTAACTGGATATTGATTTTTGTTTTTACTATATAATATACATGTTAATTTAATGATAATAATAAATGATATTGTTTTTCTATAATTATTTTAGTTCATTCGTGATGAAAACACCAATACATTGTTTAATTTATATTTGTTAAACACTGTGCAAAACTTCAATTTGTGCTATCTGATAATGTGGATGAAAGTATAATTTTAATGTTAAGTACGACTAAAACCCTTGATCTCCAAATATATTTAAAATATTAATTGTAAAATTAATGAATTGAATGGCCTTGTATGTACTATCAACTTTTTATCGAGGTGTATATTATATATATTTATATCTACGATCCGTTTTTTTCGAACTTATTTTTATTATTATTTTTTAATATTAAAAGCACAGCCCGCTTTATAGTTCTTATAACGATAAATTTTTTTAATGTTACAGGATTTTTATTTTTTTCTCACATATATACTCGTACTTTTTTAAAGATATTCGAGAAGCACAGATTTAACAGGGATCCTTTTGTAACCATTAGCAGCTTAAAGTAAGATATATTGCTTTCTTATGAACGGTGACTACTAAGAAGTGAAATTATGACCTTCTTTTATCGCATAAGAAAAGTTTAATGTATTAAGCCGACTTATTTCCAGGGGATTTAACTGGAAGTAACAGAAGCCAAAAAAGAAATAAGAGAAGAAATATTTTGAGATATATTAGAATTAATTTAAGGATTTCTATTATCCATATTCATTTATTTTATATGGATGATATTTATAGAATCGTTTATACATTATAACGTGCGCACACTATCTCATATAACAACATTATTACGTTTTATTTCTGTATGTAGATTTATTTAAATGTTGCCATCCATTCCCGTTTCTGTCTTATAAGTTGACCTTTGGTGTTCAAAGAAGTTTTTGCTTAATAAATTCTATTTTTATTTTAATTCAGTCGACACGAAGTGTGTAAAATATTATAATTTTGTATTTGCTGAATGGTTTCGTTATTACTCAAAACAACTGGAGCCTGTTTTATTTATTAAAAAATCCAAGGTTTTTATGGTATTTGGATCTTAATTGGAGTATTGCCAATACTCAGCTATTAATAATAAATAAAATAAATACCCCATTGTTTTGAAAAGAATTTATTTATCTTTATATCTTTGTACATCCTTCTTAATTTTTTAAATTCTTTCATTTCTTTAAGAACACGTCATTTAAAGTAGCACATCATTTTTAAGTAAAATTTAAAATAAATTAAAAATTTCCGTCTTTAATTTTGTTAAAATTTAACATACTTATTGAGTACTCTTCTTTTCTCTAGTATTTTTTGATCTAACCGTTTGTTAAGCTTTTCAATTACATCCGCTTTTTCCTTCCTTCTTTATGTCCCTCTTTCACCATTGTGATTCTTCAAGATGATTCTTCTCTTTTAGTTCTTTTCCAATAACCATCATTGTGCTTCCATCTTAAAGACCTCCAATTCACTGCTATTTATTTTTACGTGCTCATCAAGTACATAATTTTCTTCTGATTTTATAGTCCAATTTCTGAACATATCTAAGTATTTATTACGGCCACTTAAATACTTTATGGCTAGTCTACAACAAAGATAATTGAGAAATGTTTTTATAAAGTAAGTGACCACGGGTATAATATATTTTCTGTAAAAACAATTGCAGCATAACCTACAATTCTAATGTAATTGTAGGTAGTTTTGGTGATGAATTTCCCCCAATCGGCATATTACAGTTTCTTTCTGGACATGGTGCTTTTAGAGATAGTTTGGCCAGATTTGGTTTGATTAATTCAGGCTTATGTTTGGAGTATAGGGTCAATGATGATGTGCGCCATGTGTTATATGTCTGCCCCACGTTCGAAGTTGAATGTACCAGAGTAAGTAGGTGGTAGCTTCTAGCTTCAGGATCAATTCTGGTTTTGATCTGAAGGTAATTGGAAAATTGAAAGGGAATGGAATATATCCTAATTGCTAGCTTCCTTTGATTCTTAGTCCTGCGGAGAATGGGTGAGGAGTCTGTTGCTGTCATAGATTGAATAGAAATCCGGGTAGCTAGAGAACCGCATGGGTACTTACTTCGCCAAGAAAGGCATTTTAGTATCGAGTCCGTTTTAGATGAGATATTCGCTGTTACGATGGGAATGGATGTGTGGAGAACTCTGATGGAACTGTAGAGTGGGGGAGTGTAAACACTGATCTTGCTTCCGAAAGCGGGCCAGAGAAGAGAGAAATAAGGTATATTTACATAAGAGGCTTATTTAATTTGTGAATCTCTTTCTTTTTAAGTAAATCGAGAGATCTTTGAATAAATTAAATTTTAGGACAAAATTGTCGTTGTTGCGATCAAAACTTTGTTTTGTTGGTATAAGGATATTATTTTTGGTGTTTAGGGAGTTAGTGAAGTAATGATTTGAGTGCATAGTTTAACTGAATTTAAATATAGGAAGAGTTTTTGTGTGATATCTTTGGTGTTAGAGGAGGGCGCGGGGATCGCGCTTTCGCGAATCCGTTAATAGTTAAGGGTTGTAACGTGTGAGGGATAGGTTGATCGTGGTTGGAGGAAGCCATATGAAGTCGATAGTAGTTGACACTGATGAAAATGTCTACTGAGTCATTTGTATTGGTGACATCCTCACAGAGGCCAAACTGATGACTGTGTTGTTATCAAGTTTAGAGGGTCTAAAAAAAGATCTCCGGTAAGGCCCAACATGACTATTGGGCCTTACAGGAGCTCATCTTATCATCTTATGAGGCCTGGCTAAGGAGGTCAGGATACTGTAAAACCAAAAAATTAACCACTGCTAAGACAATATGAATTAAACTTTAAAGGGTTGCGTATGGTTTTCCCTCCCGTTCATTGTGGTTTTCGAATCACTTAACCCCTTATCGTACCTAAAACCGGGTTTAACAGATTTTTACCTGGAGTTACCGGTCAGTCCTAGGTAAATATTAATTGATGTTTTCGCTGTATAAAAGGATACATAGTCAATAACGGGGCTTTTTACTCTTTCTCTAATACCTTAATACGGTTTGACCTAAAATGTGTAATTTGGACTCCTACGTTTGTCAGACATAAATAATCTTTTTCAAATTTATCCTTTTTTGCAATTAGTATGACATCATATGATACACCTTATCATAGCTTTTTTTTATTTATTTTTTACGTTTGTCTAAACCAACTGCTTCCATATTTTTGTAAGTTTAATTCGGTCTTTTCTTGCTTGATTTATAATCGTTTATACTCTGCTTCATCCGTCTTCCAATTAATTGCTTTTGATAACATAACCATGTAATGGTAGCAGGAAATCTGACATGAATCATAAACCATTTCCAAAACACGGCATAGCCGTTCCTAGATATAACAAGAACCCAAGCCAGGCATACCAGGCAAATTAAACTTGAAGTGGCTTCCTACCGTCTTTCTGTGAACCACATATTCTTGCAGATTAGCACACCAAGTCCACTTAAATGCAGATAATATTCAGTATTACAACTAATACTTTTATAGAAGTTAATATAGGGATTGGCTGTATAGTAAACATAATTATTCTTGGAGAAAGTAATTGAGGACTGATGTCTCCTCTCCCTCAGGTATATTTCATGCATTGCATTTCTATGAAAGACTGAAACGAATGTGTAAATTAACAATTAATGTATTGAGAGTGCATTACGTGTATCTTAATTCACTAGATAAGTCTGTCTTTGTAAAACTTAGTATGTTTTAAACGAAATTAATAATTAGTTTTGCATGTGATAGTTTCTGTAAAGTCATCTTTTATTAGGTTGAAATTGTAATTTCAACGATAACGAATAATTTTGTTTACTTTTCAAACCATCCATTAGTGGTGTATTTATAAATAAAGATATTCAAACATAAGTTTTATATTTTCATAGTACGAACGTATCACAATCACTCTTCATAAAAAAGGATGGTGCATGGTTTGTTTGTTGTTATGCTCACATTTTTATTTCAACTGCTATTGGCGCAGAACGGACCAATGGTGGTGCGCCGGGCGGCTGCGCGTAACGTACGAACAATTTATACTTCTTGATACGGACGATTTATCTAAAATTACATTTATGTTTTGGGGATAAAAAAGGAAAACATTGGGTGGGGTACAGCTTCGTTAAAAAATCACAACTCAACAGCTATATATGTTCAGGATTTTGAAGCTTTTCGTTGTAAAAGTTTTTGTTGTTGTTAGTGGGCTAAACTCATGAAGTTATTTACTTTCATTTGGCAAAAACATTTAAAAAAATTATATGTATTGAAACATAAACCATGCAACTTTTTCGCGGCCTTTCTCCTTGTTTTACTTATTAAAGATGAGAAATCGATTTTTATATTTTTTGATACCATTTACTTTTTTAAATATTCTGCTTAAAAAAATATATATATGAAAGAAAATATTGCAAAGCGGATGGAAGTATTAGCGGAAGTCTCAATCATTATCATAAATTATTCGAAAAATTCTTCTATGTGTCTTTTTCTCAGTGTTTTAAAATTGCAATGAAACTTGAAAAATCATTAATGATTGTTTCTAAAAGTTATGAGAATTATATTTTCTTCTTCGATTTAAAAAAGAAAAAAGAAATTATAAAATAATTAGTTGTTTTGGTTATAACAGTTACAGTTTGTTTATTTTTATATTAATTTTAATCAGTGTTTTAGGTTATACTGGTCGAAGAATTTTAAAAACATTCTTGTATAAAATATTTAAAAACTTTTTTGTCATTAAATATTTAAATTTAATTTAAAAAATTCAGATTTTAATTCACTTTTTTACGAATAAAAAAAAACAAAAAAAAAAAAAAACATTATAAATAGCCAAAACCGGTTTATTATTTTGAGAAGGCTTGACTGACACTTTTATTGAATGTAAAGAGTACACCTCATTTTATACACCTAAAATATTTTTATTTTCATGAAGAAATTTTATTGTTTTTATTTTTAAAATATCCAGTCGGAATTTATCTAATGTACTAAATAGTGGTGCTTCGTGTTCAAAATTCCTAAGTATTTACTAATAATTTAAAATTTATTTATTTATTTAAGATTTGATTTTTCTTGTAATTTTTTTTTCCATCGTCGGATAATTATATAATTGTTTCTCATTTAAATAATAAGTTATATAACAATATAAAATACTTACGCACGCGGGAATAAGTTGCAATAAGAGAAACCATAAACAAAGACGACTACAGGAATTTCCAGTTCTTGGAGTGTGAACGCTGTTGTTAAGTAGACAGCACATAAGTCAACGGGCTGTTCTACCTGTTATCAAGTGTCCCATCTGATGTAGCTCGTCTCATGATATCCGAATTCAGATACCTTTTCCTTATTGTATTTATCATCCATTTTAATCCCCATATATGAGAAATACTGATCTTTGTTGTATAAGAAGTGGTTTTAAAATGCCACATTCAAAAATTATTTTATATACATTTATTCTTTTTCGTAAAACATATTTTTTATGGAATAATTTTTTTCTCTTAAGTTTTTGTAACACTGTTTTTCTTTCTTAAATTTAATTTTACGATTAACGATTATATGTGGTTATTAATCACTTTTTAAAATTTAAAAAAAAGTTATTAATAATAATTAATTCGTTTATCATTTTCCTCCCTCCTTTTTTTGTCTTTTTACCACAACCTGCTATTTTTCCCCATTTTTTGATATTACTGAAAAGGGTAAACTTAGAAATTTTATTGATTTTCAAAAAAATAGATGATTCGGTAGATAAAATATCACTTTTTTCAATATTAAGAGAATTAGGTTTAAATAACCAAACGGCACACTAAATCAAAACAACATTAACTAACTCATACTCTAAAATAAAATTTCTCGGAGGATTATCAGATCTTTTTCCCATCGAAACCGCCGTAAGTCAAGCAGATGGACTTCCTCCTTTCTTTTTCCTGTTTAGCCTCCGGTAACTACCGTTTAGATAATTCTTCAGAGGATGAATGAGGATGATATGTATGAGTGTAAATGAAGTGTACGACATTCTCAGTTCGACCAGTTAAGAAGTAGTGGAGGATGAACTTGCTCCACTACTTCTTACCTGTGCTGTTGAAAAGGTAGTTAGAGAATAGAACCAAAAATTTAGACAAAATTAATGGAATAAGACTGGGAACTAAGGGACTAAAGATTAACTGCTTAGCTTTTGTTGAAGGTATGGCATTATTAGCTAAAAACTGGAATGAAGCTGAAAAACAAATTATACAATTAGAAAAACAATCTGCTTAAGTGGAACTAAAAATCGTGTTTGAGAAAACGAAAATTTTGACTAATGATAAAAACTGCCCGAACTTCCTTATTAAAAATAATCAAAAATAGAGAAAGTGGATAATTTCAAATATCTCGGATAATGGATTGGTTTGAATTCTTTAGATAAAAACGCGTTAACAGTTAGAGCTAATATAATGGAATTAGGCTTCCGGCGAACGAAAAACATTATAACAAACTGTCTGTATCATGAAACTCGAACTTTCGACGCTATAAATCTGTGATAAAGCCGGAAAGCATTTCATGCGAGAAAACCTAAGATCTTGCAACAAAAGTCTACTAGAAAATCAATAAAATAAGAAAGGAAAATTATAAGAAAAATTCTAGATCCTAAATTTCGAAATAATCCGGTAAAATTAATTCCAAATGGCAAACTTTATACTAAAATTGAAAACCTGTCACACATGATAAGGAAAAGATGAACTGCCTTTTACTTCCATTTATTTAGAATGAATAACAGAAGATTGGCAAAAAAAATGTTTGATTTCTTCCAAAGTAAAAATCTAGTGGCAAATGTTTCACGCAAGTCCAAAAAGACTAAAAGAACTGGAGATAATTTTATCTCCAGTTCTTTTAGTCTTTTAAGAAATCAAAAGAAAGAAAAATTTTAAAGAGAATATTCAAAGTTGAAAGTAAAAGTCCCAAGAAGCGTCAAAACGCAAGAACAGAGCTGAACTTTCTGAAGAATGAAGAAAAGAGATATTCGAAAGAATGAAGTATAAAACTATTTGTGCACATAGAAAAACAGAAAAAAAGAACCGCAAATAAATAAATGATCGAACGTGTTCCAAGGTGAAGTATTCAGAGAAAAAAAAGGATAAACATATTTTTTTTTGAATAAGGTAACTATACATTTTTATAAGAATTATAAATTTTCTTACCTGATTGTCCTTAATTTAAACTGTTTTTTGAGAAAAATATGAATTTCAACTTATATTAAATAATGCTATTGTTAATATCTCCATGTTTCATCTGCAAAATTATTTCAAATGATTGAAGAAAGTACTTAAAAATGTTTTATGTGAATGTAGAAATTTAATGAAAGCAAATTGTAACATATTTTGTCAGCTTCAATATAGATTGATTTCCTTTCCATTATAAGTCGTTATCTCGTGTTGTTATTTCGAGTTTTCGTACAGTTTTTTAAATTAGGAGAAATTAGATAAAAATATATTATTATGAAATTTTAAATACATTTAATAAGTTAAAAATAAAAAATCCAATAAATTAAACTTAATAATAAAAATGTTCGGTATTTTTTTTCAGTTTATGATGTATTTTAAATCTATATTTATATACATAATCTATACAGTCGTAGAAGATTAGTATCATATATAAATAAAAAAGTGATGGAAAATAAGGATTTTTAATAAGAGGATTGTTGATAATCTTTAGTTGAATCGATGTAACCCTTGACGGAAATTTGATAGGAGCTTTGTTATAAGTAAACTGCTAACTTTAAGAAAAGTAAGTAAAGGAGATACTGTATTATTGTACGTAAATAATAAATGTGTTCGTTTATTCGTTAACTATATTTGTATTTTTACTTATTATAGAATTTGTCTAATTTAATGTTAAAATATATTTAGTAGATTAATATTTATTCATCAATAAAATTTAACAGTTTTTATGTATTAAATAATTGCTAGAATATACGTTATAAATAACGAGTATAGATTATTCCCAAATGTTATGAAAAGAAAAATAATAAGAGTTATAACTTCAGAATATTTCTACTGACAACGTATTTAATTGGTTGCTATTAAGAAACGATTCCTTGTAACGAATTCGATATAAAATGTTTTTAGTTTACTTTTTTGAATGAACAAATAAACGGTTGTGATATTTATGTGTACTGTCGATGCAGCGTAACATTTTTAAATTGTATCGTGTGTGTCTGAATATAAATTAAGTAATTTGATTTAAAGTTTGAGTTGATCAATTAATCAAGAAAATTACTGATGGTAGAATATGTTAGAACTCCTTTTATATCGAATTTATATTTCTTTTGCTTAGTTCTTTTATGATTGAATGCGTCCTTGACTTTAAATAATAATAAAAAAATACAACCAAATAATTTCTTTGTGTATATGTTGTATTTATTTCGTATGCACGTGTTTCTTAATTGTTTTGGTACTTATTTCTCGTATTATTAAGACATACGTCTTTACAAATCATTAATTATACCTACATTAAAATTGCACTTTCTTGAAGTAAAGCACTTTCTTTTAAATATGATTTCAAAATCTTTGAATCGAGCAAATCAAGTTCCAGTTATTCACCCAGATAATAGATTTAGTGAGCTTACGTTCAAAGAAAAATAAAATCTACTACGTGGACTTTGCGTATTTCTTTTTAGACTGATAATAACAATCTACCCACTCACTTACGACGTTTTTGATAGTGTATTACTATCTCAGACCAACTTATGTTGTTTGTCAATTACTGTTATCTTAAACTTCTTTACTTTCATCCTCAATTCTTTCTACATTATCTAGCAGAGTACATCCTTTAAAACATCAGTAATCTCACCACTTAAAATTTAATTCCTGTACTTTATTCAAGATATAAATTCTAAACCCAACAATTACGGTACTTTCCATGAAGTTTTATTTATTAAACTGGATTTCCTTTAGTATATTAATTAGTTATTATAAATGCTTTCAAAAACTCTGCGATGTTTTATGTTGTGTAATAGTTTGACATCAGCTTGAAAAAAGAATCATAAAATTGCCGAATTATAGTATTATCAACCGTTATTAACTCACTTCAAATATTATCTATTTGTTTTCTACAGGTGCATTCCAAAAAAACCTATATATTTACTTAGGAATTAAGAAATTGGCCTCCACAATTGCTTAATTGAAAATCTTTTTAGAAGTCGAATTTCACTTTTCTATAAATTCATTCATTTTTAATTACATTATAATTGAGTTCATCTTAATAAAGTTAGTTTCTCTTATCTAATTTATTTTGTAACACCACAAATAAATTTCGTGATAAACAGACGATATCACATTTAATTTTATAATTGATTAATTTTTTATTATATTTAATCCCAAAGATTTTAATCCAGAAATGAATAAAACTTTTTGTTATATAAAACTTATGCGCACCACTTAGTATATTAAAAAAAAAATTATATTACCTGTAAGTAATAAAATGGTATTATTTTATTAATTCTATAAGTTATTCCCGTATTATTCTGAAGGGAACGATGAGAGGGAGTGAGGCTGCATCACAATGACTTGCCCTCTCCAACTACTATTTATAAATAGTTTAGATCAAAACTCGTATACTTGTATACGTTGTTGATCAGTAACATTTTTATTGACAAATTCAGTATGTAGTTTTTCATGATTATCTCAGTATAAACAATATTCGCATAGAATACAGTTTCCCATGCCTGTGGATGGGTTAATATCGAGCTGACAGACACACATAATAGTCATCCTACGTACGAATATATAAATATCCTAAAATCATTAATCAATCATCATCTTCCACCAACTACTTACATTATAATTATAATACTTGAAAAATATTTTGTTCTAAATATGAATTGAAAATCTTTGTACCCTCTTTGTTATGTTACCGGTAAAGGTAATACAACTTTGATGAACTGTAATATCGAAGAAAACTGACATCGTGTACAAATCATAAAAAAATTTTCTAGCAAATTACAACTGAATTACCCGTGTAAATTATAAATTTAAAAAATTTTAGTTCTACCACACAATATATTAGTGTATTTTATTTAGTAAATAATACATTTTTACATTCATCTTTAACAGTTCTTTGGTTATTGTAGCCCATTTTATAAAAAGAAATTGTTATTAAAAGTAATAATTTTAATATTAACAGTTTTTCAACAAAGATTCAAAATTTTAACCTATCAACACAATTCAGCTACATAGAAATGATTATAACAGTTGCAGTTTAGACTATACATATAAAAACAATATGTTTATGTTACATATATTTTTATGCAACTTTAAAGACAACTAACTCTCTTCTTATTTAAATTGTATTGAAATAATAAATAATAGAAACAAGAACAGATGTAATTTTTCTATACAGTGAAATGATTTTTTTATTTCAAATAACCCTTTTAGAGGTTACGATAAATCAAATTTGGTTATACTTCCTTTGTGTTCACATTTCTTTTATCCCTCGAGAATTTCGTTCCTTTTCTTGTTATGTTCACTTCCTTCCACTGGTTGATTTTTTCTTTTCCTGAAATCTGCTTTCTGAATTATCGTATGCATTTTGAATTACGTCTAAAAAGTGTTCTGCCATTTGATTGTATCTGTGTTGATTCTAACGTTTTTAATGTTTTTTTTTATTCTATTTCCGAAAACGATGTTGGCTTGGATTTGTAACTTCTTGACAAGTCAAAGATCTGTTTAGTGAATCTGTCATCAACAATAGTATGTGTCCACAGAATAATGCAATCTTCTTTTCAGTCAGTTTTTCAACTTTCAAATATAGTTCTCTATTATGTCGTAATTTTAATTCCGATTAACGGTTACTTTTAGGTTCTAGTATTTTTCTTAGAATTCTTCTTTCGATCTTTTCTAATTTTTCAAGATCCTACAGTTCCGGTTAATTTAAGTATTTCTCCTGCGCAAAGTATTTTGGGTCTGATAATGTCTTAGTTTTGTGTTCGTGATAGAAATTTCTTGTTGTATGTGTTTCTTGTAATGTGAAATGCTCATGCCAGTTTTTGTATTCTAGTTCCTATTGCTATATTTTCTTTTGTGGTGTTCGATATCTATTCTCCAATCCGTAATTAAAACAATCCGTGTTAGATACGTTTTATTATTTTCCTTAAATTATTGAGGTGTGTCGCTGATATTTGTGTTTTTTCAAAGGATATGTGTAATCCTACTTTGGCTCTTGTTTTTTTAATTTTATGATTTGTTCTTGTGCATTTTCAAGTGAGTCTTTAATTAATGTCATGTCATCTGCGAAAGTTCAGCAGTGCACCGTGATCTTATATGAGTTTTTTCCAAGTTGTATGCCCTTAGTCTTTATGGCTTTTCTCCATTATCTAACCATCTTCTCTAATGCACAATTGGAAAGAAGGGGGTATAAACCATCTCGTTGTTTTATACCTCATGTTATTTCAAATTTTTCCGAGAGTTCCCTCATAAATATTAACTTAGATGTTCTGTTTTAGATTGGTTTAATTATTTCAGTTGTTTTATTGTTCAGTCCCAATTCTTTTAGAATACTGATCAGCGCCTTCTTGTCAATTGAATCGTACGCCTAATGATTTTTATTATGTCTGTTACTGAATTATCAGCACAAATTCAGATATTTTTCTTTCGTTAGAAAAACTTAAATTTTATTCATAGTTAAATGTCGTTGTTTGGTTGTGAATATTATGAAACTTTAACTTATTTTTAATTTAGTCTATATATAAAATTTTTGAAGTCGGTTATTATTTCCTAATAATGTTGCTATTTATTTTACAAAAGATATTTGGAAGATTAAAAATTTTCTTTTTAATTAAACTAAAACAAAAAATAATGTACCGTGTACTACATAATAGTTTTTTTACACACCGTAGCCCATTTAGCAAACAATAAAGCTATTGTCATTGCTAAAATTTATTAATTTTTGCCAGCATTATTATTATTATTATTTTTATTAATTATTATCTAACCGATATCCTGTTTATTCAATTTTGTATGGTTTTAATTGCTTTTAAATTTGACGCATATTAAACATGAATTATAACATAATATTTTATAATTTTTAGGGCATATTTTATCGGATAAATTTTTATAAAGCTTATAAATTAATCATGTAGGTAACAGGTTATGAATGCAACATAGATATTCTAACCTACATTAAGACAAATAATTTCGTAAATAAATCTGTTATTTTCCTAACACGCCGAGTTTGATATTAAAAAAAAAAGTTAATTTTGTATTCTTATAAAATTAAAATGAAACAAAATTTATAATAAAATATGAATTTAAAAGTTAATTAGTATAAAGTGACAACGAATTTTATGCAATAAAATTTTCGATTAATTAAAAAACCTTTGTTTCTTATTTTGTTTATAACTAAAATTAATATTTACCATTTAAACTATATAAAATTTAATTTATGCTTAAATTTATTTTAAGAAAGTTTTTATATCTTACAGTTAAAAAAAGGAATTTCACTGTCTAATTTTGACCTTGAACTTTATAAGGTTTTTAAAACTTGTTAGGACATTCTTCACTATCCACGTTTACTGCATTTTTATACTAGATAAAAAAAGTTCGAATACGAATAATCTAAACAGATAATTGTAACAAAAAAAATCAGGTGTGATCTCATCTAACATCGCAGAATCTTGTTGTTAGTCCTTTTATTTATTTTAAATAACAAGCATGATGTTATAATGTTAATAATTATATAATAATATAATTATTATATTTTACAAAATATAATAATTAAAATTTTATTTTTTTATCTAATTAAAAACCTTTATTTTTTAAGAAGAAATTTACTGATAAATATTTTTAAATTTTAAGTTAAAATTAAATTTTTACTTCCGCATCAATTTTTAAATATGTATTTGTTTATCCCTTCTAGTAACAAGGAACTACACCCAGTTACCGGTGATGATACAGATAAAATTTGTTTGAAAAATTTCAAATCTTACCGGGGTAAAGTCTCTCTCCCTCACTAATATTATAAAATGATTACTAAACCCCCAAAGCAACCTACCAAAAAAATTTTTTTAGCCTAGAAAATTATCCCGAAAAAGCTACGATATTCGGTGAAAGCATTATGTAGACTTATTCTTTAATGAAAAAATGAGGTTGAATAAACCTGTGAATTGACTCGGGGTTAACCTCCTAAATAACAGCAAGGATGTTAGTCGCCTAAAGTGACTAAATGTATTAGTTCTGTAAATTTTCCGAGATTTGAGGTGAATCGGCTACTTTAGGGTGTTATGCATCATACAAATTCTTCATTACCTTTTGTCACTTACTTTTGTTCGTTCTTTGATTTGTTTAACTGTATCTTCGTTTGATTAGTTATTCTTTCTGTATTGAATGTATTTTGGTATTTTCTTATGTTTGTGTGTTTAGAAACTTGATCAGTGTTCTTTGGACTGATCTTTTATGAACTTATTTATATATATATTTATGTATACTTTTATAAGTTATGTTACCGTTGTTCGGGGTATTTAAATGCAAACCCTTTCTGCATGTCATATTTTTTTTTATATTCAAATCTACTAATAATAATTACGGAAAATAGGAACCGATTGTCCAATAAAATTAAAATAGGTTTCAGTTAAAATTGTTTTTCTCACATTTTCCCCCAGTAGATCGATGAAGTTTTACATGAATTCGACAGAAATATGAATTAAACTGTTGAAATATAAAACTTATTATTCTGAAAAAAAAACGTTTAAAAGAAACTTTTATAATTTCTTAATTACTAGAAGAAATTATAAACAGGGAGTATGATCCAGAATTTCATAACATTTATCACGTCATTTTCTAAGGTCTATTTTAATTTATTTTATAAATAAATCGAGTATCATTAAACACAGAATATTGATTTATAATATACTTATTTAGCAGTATTATATATTTATTTTCTAAAAACCTTGTAATATTTATGCAATTTATAAATTGAGGCCATAGATATATATTTACAAAGAAGATACCTTTATAAAACAATATTCGGAAACAAATTACTATGTTATATTAAATAAAGATGGTAGTTGCGGTTTCACAGACGTTGTAAATATGGTAAATATTGCAATAATTTAAATACCAAATCACCTTCCTCTATAACAAACTATTGAGAAATCTTGCTGGTTAATATTACGTAATGTGTACTGGAATCATCCGCGTAATATCTATCCTGGATAAATTATTTAGTTAGTTATTTACTTGTTTATTGGTTTTAGTTTGTAGATATGTTTGTGTATGAGGTTAAACTGTTATACAAGTTCTTTCTAATGATTATTACGCAATTGAGGTAAAATTAATTTCCTACTCTTTAACAGCATAGCTTTCTATTCGAACATCCTACATTCCATTTCTGGTTGCTGATAATAAATTACTTCTTTATTACCGCATATTTTTATACCTTTTTGAAGTCGTCTTCTGCTAATTTTGCTATTATGCAGTTGCGGTTATTTGTTTAATAAAAAGAGTTTGGATTACCTTCGTACGTTTTAAACGCTTGTAAAAGTTTTTTTTTCTAAATTTACATCACAATTCCAATGATAAATTTTCAATAAGTATCATTTTTTTTAAAAAAAAGCGCAAGTTCTGATTAATTTTTGCATATTACGTTTTCCATTCAAGGCCTTTTTTTTAAATACGTAATCTCAAAAAAACAAATTTTTAATAACTTTTTCCGGTATGATTTTTTTATGTTGAAAATACTTTTCTAAATCATTTAAAATAGTTTAGAAAATATAAATGACGATAACTATGTAAACGAAAATTATTCTTTATTTTTATTTTAACAAATGATTCATGAATATTTCTCTCAAACTGGCTAATATCGTGGTTGATACAGAGGTTATTTACTTAATATTTTCATTATTTTATTGCTATCCTTTATCTTCTAATCCTCTTAAACCTAATCATCAATCTTTCTGATGTCCAATCCGCAATTTCGTTTTCTTCAACTGAATATATTTATGAGACATTAAAGGAAAAAGAGTATCGAGACATATCAAAGACATATCAAGTATTTAACAAAGTATCGTTGTTTTAGTTGAATCAGCTGAAAGCTTTAAGTATTGCTTCAGAGGATGAAATGGAATGGTAATTTTTGTAGCTCGTGAAAATGCCAATGTCTGACCGGGATTCGAACCTGGGAGCTCCGGATGAAAGGTCGAGACGAACTCAACTTCCCTACCAGAGAAAATTGAGTTTTATTTAGAAAACAGAGCCTTAACAGTAAAAACAAAAATAATTATGATATTGTACCTTTCGGGTTTCTTAATTACGGAATCTTATACACAACACATAATTCAAAAGAAAATATCATAATTCATAAGAGTATTAAAACAACAAACGAACTCAACTATAACAGCTGACTCATATTTATACGATTTTCTTATAGTTTAGTTATTTGGAAAACCGATAGTAAATAAAACAGTATTAAAATATATATATATATATATATATATATATATATATTTTATATTTATATTATATTTATATATTTATATATATTTAGGTTAATATTAATTTGAACTAAAATTAGTCTTTTTTTGGAAATGCTTATGTAATAATATAAATATTAAATATAATATTAAAAACAAAAAATTGTTTTTAATATAACTACGTATATTATTTGATTGTCCCGTTTTTTACTTTTAAAACCGAACGGATGGCTAACTCCTTCAATTGATTTATATCAGTAAAAATTACTGTATAGAATTAAAGAATTAGATAATATAATTAATAATAAATGTCGTGTATGTGATAATTCTATTAGTATTGTAAGCATTTCAGTTTACACATAATTCAAAATTCTATACCGATTTAAATAAGTCTTACAAGGAAAGAAGGGTTATATTTAGTCATAACGGTTGTAAAAGAAGAAATTTTAACGAGAAAATGTTACTGAATTCAGAAAATATCACATTAAAAAATCTTCCTTTGAAAATTCAGATTCAAAGACTGTAATCAGAAAACAAATCATAAGTTTAAAGATCAAAGATTTGATACAAGTTTTTTGCTATATCTCAGTAACTTTATTTTGTTTCTTACGAAAAAGTAATTTATGTTTTGTTAATATAACAATTCTGAAAACTCAGCTTCTTGCGTTTCATGCAATAAATATATAAATAATAAACATTTCTTTATTTGAAATAGAAAACAATAATTTTATTACAATATTAATCAACAAGAAAAACTTAGCACGCCATTTTAATGAAAGCATTTCTTTTTGATATGAGCATTTTTTATTGTAGTATGGAATTCTTAACTGCTACATATTATTTTTATACTTTCGTTATTGATGTACGAAAAAAGTATAAAATATATCTTAGATCAGAAGAAACGGATATTGAAAGTGTGATCTGTATTGTAGTCTGGCGTTATTAAGTTACTTTACTGCTACACATACAAGCTTCTTTGTATTATATTGCACAAAACCTTATTCGTTTAAAAACATTTTATATGTTTGACCGTACCCACAGCGTTGTGTGTGTCTCATGTTTAATGAAAATGAATTTATTAAAAAGTCTATTTCGGTTAACTTTTGTAGAAACTTGAGAAATGAAAATTAAATAAAAGTATTACGCTCGAGATGAGATTCGGGAATTTAATAAACATCATGTTATTTCTTACAAATGTCCGTTGCGTGGGGGAAAGGATTCTTTAATTTCACTTTATATTAACTAGAATTCTCGTGATGAGGGATAGTTAATAATTCTTGCTATTTTAGTTTGCAGCCTGTAGCAAAATAAAAATTTGTATTTTAGTTAATATATTTAAATTTAAATGTAACGCAGCAGCGGTTGAATTACAGAAAAAAATCCATATAATGTAAATAGTCAGTAATAATGAAAAATTGTAAGATTATAATATTACGCTAACGAACTGTTACTTAGTATTGTAACTGTTAGTATTGTAACTGATAGTATTGTACTGTTAACTGTTACTTAGTATGGTTACTTAGTAACTGTTACCTTAGTATTTAATTTTAAAGACTAAATAATATTTGTGCTGTAAAGAAATGCAATCTGTAATTTCAGATTTTAATAAATGGAAGTCTTTACTAATTACCCTTTTTACTTCCTTGTACGAAGTAAAGGAAGTTGATCGCGAAACATTTCGGTTTCAGATTTCAACGGAAATATCCATTTTGACCATCTCTGAATCCATTTTGACTAATTCCAGCGCGACGTCTCTACGTACGTATGTATCTCACAAAACTCAAAAACGATTACCCGTAGTAAGATGAAATTTTAAATTTAGGACTATACAACATCTAGTTGTATACTTCCCCTTTTGATTGCAACCGACTGAACCAAAAGTGTCCAAAATCCAAAAAGGTTTGGATTTTGGGCTGTTCATAACTGCAGTAATAAGTCCTCATTGAAAGCTTTTCTACGATATATCATAACTGGTTCTTATTTTCATTGATTCCAGAGTTATAGCCGACTAAAATTTTAATTAATGAAATATTTGGATCTTACAAAGGAGAAGACACATAGGTTCGAATCAGATCAGACTTCATCTCCTTTTCTTTTTTAATTTTTTTATTTAAGTATATTCATTTATTAATAATTATTAACCCGTGATTGTAAAAATAATTTACAATAAATAATTATTCAATAATAACAATTAAAAAAAAAAATGAAAAAACAGAAGTTATTAATGAAATAACATTTTAGGTACTTTTAAAAATGTGTATATGGAATTTAATAGATGTAAAAGGAAGTCATGTGGTGTCCCCATCAGATTTTTTCCTTTAACTTGTCATAAAAAAGAATTTACTCAAAAGTGAGTAATTAAAAATGTGTTTAATAGTTTCTAGTACAATAAGGATTATTTCTCACTTATTTAGGTCCTTTTGAGCTATTGAGAAAATAATAAATTATTATTATTCGTTTTTTATTTTATTTTCCTAATGTAGTCGTTACAATCTGTTCAACTAGTGAACAATATGCAACTCCCCTCATTGGCCAGTGTGATGAGGATGATATATATGACATGTAAATGAGATATAGTTTTGTACAGACTCAGTCCGAGCATTCCTGAGGTGTATAGTTAATTGAACCCCTACTATCAAAGTACACTGGTATCCATTGTCTAGTATTAAAATCTGCATTAAAGCGAGTAACTTTAACTGGGATTTGAACTTCAGAACCTTCGACTTCGAAAATCAGCTGTTAAACAAGTGATTTGCGATGAGTCTACCACTAGACCAGCCTGGGGGATTAATAATAATAAGGTAATTTTTTTGCCGTTTTCGAATAAATTATATTAAATTTATAATTTGTTCATATTCTCACATTTATATAACCAGTTATGGTAACGCGGTGCATTAGGGTAAGACTATAATTTTTGGAATAAATAATTTCTAAAATAAAACATGATGTTACATACTTTTATTTATTATTTTAATAATAATAATAAAATAGAATAATAAATAATTGATGAAATTTTACACAAAAAGTTTCTATGCACTTATCTATTGGAGATATCAATCATTTAAAGCATTGTATTTCTGGGAATTAAAAAAAAAAATTGTTAAAATATACGAAATGACAACAAATGCGATATGTTAAATTTTAATTATGTGATTTAATCTTTGTTTATGAGGGCATTGTGTAATGCGGAGCCATAAATAAGGCGCCCAAAAGCGATCCAAGCAACGAGCAAACGAGTCTTTTGAGGCGCCTGCAAAACAAAACGCTAACGGCCTTCCCGCCACCACACACCAAGTTCTGAAATCACGACTTGGTCCGCATCTTCTCTTTGGTCGTGAGTCGCTCATCTTCTTAATAACTTCTACTCCCTCAAAAGAAACAGAAACTAAATTAAAACATATTAAATTGCTTTCAGTACAGAACTCAAGCTTGGTGTGGAGAAAATTTTCCTGCTTTTCACTGTAATTTCATTACTATGTCATCTTGTAGGAAATTTACGCACAAAATGAATACAGATTTTAAATTGGTATTATTATAAAATTACAAGAACAATAGAATACTTCTTTAAGAATTTCTTTCATTACCTATAATTAACTTATTAATACATCTTCTTCTCTCTTTTATGAAATTATTTTCTAATTATAATTATTACCTTTAATTTTCATTAATGTAAAAGTAATTTCAAAAAGAGATTGTATGTTTATGGTGATGGCAGGCAATAACGTTATACCGATTGGTGACATCAATTTTGTTCAATAAAAAAACAAAAACCTATTAATGTTGTCCCTTCTGTAACAGTCGCGCTTTAACTTTGAGAATGAGTTTGAATCTTAACTTGCTTTTAAATCATTTACACACACGCGCGCCCGCGTGCGCATGTACACAAATACATATACACGAAATGTACATTTGGACATCCTGTGTAAAAATCAAAACATAAAAGTAACATTTTCTCATTATGTTCGTTCATTACATTGAATATATAAAACAGTAATAGTTATTTTTTTTTTAATATCCGAAATCAAATACATTCTTTAAACATTTTTTACACTAAGTATCTTGTTTGTTGTTTTGAAAAATGTTAAGTAGTTTCGGGTGCTAAAAAAATTCAACTATGTTTTTTTTTCGTTTTGTTTTTGTTAAATTTTATTTTTATAAATATGGTCGTTTGAGGAATAAAATCCTTGGTTATACTAAGGATAATACTAGGACACCAAAGATTATTACTAGGATTATACAGCAAGATTAGTCTACGCTGAGATCCTACAGATAATTACCTAACGTATTTTTTAAAGAGTTGAATTTTCCTAATGATAAAATGAATTATTAACTTGGTATCGATTCTTGTGTTATTCTAAAAATAATAAAAAAATAATTAAAATACGCAAAAGCGTATTAATAATTTTAAAAATTGGGAGCGCGTTAAAGCTTGATTTAAATTACATCTGAAAAATTTAGTATAATTCTCTCTCAACGTACCATTTCGGAAAACGTTTGAGCCCCAAAAATATTACATTGAGGAAAACGTAATTTTCCCTTAAATACTTTGTATTAACACCTAGACCCGTATGATTTAAATTTAAAATTTTACGAGATTCATTAAATTTATTTTAACTCCACAATACTTCTTAATATTTTCGAAACCAATTTACTAATTTTTCGTTACTTTTTCCTGAGTAATGCTCCTTGATAACCGTCCCTTATTAATTATTTTTCTAAAATTCTGTCTACATTTAATAATGTATATTTCTGGTAGAATTAAACTCTTGGTTTTTTCTAATGTGTATGTTGCAATCTGTTAAGCAAGTAAACAATACCCAACCCCCCTCCCACGGCCCAATGAGATGAGGGTGATGTGTGACATGTACATGAGGTGTAGTTTCTTGTATAGACTCAGGCTGACCATTCCTGAGATGTGCTGCTAATTGAATGCCAATCATCAAAGTACACCGGTATCCATTGTTTAGTATTTAAATCCGTATAAAAGCAACTAACTTTTACAATACAATGTGTAATCATTTGATATTGTTGGATTTTCAAAAATATTAATCACTTTCTACTTATTTTCTTATAAATTTTTGTCGTTTATTTCAACATTAATATTTACAAAATACTATATTTTGTTTTTTATAAAAAAAGAAAGGTTTCTGTATCACCTTCTTGAGATTATTATACTAAGATATTATTCTGCACATTAGACGGAATCGTTTGAATAACACTTTATATATTTTAAAAAACGTGTTACTTAACTCTGTCATCCGTAAAGACGAGTAGGCAGAGTAGATCTGTTATTTTATTAGAGTTACCATTATGAATTTAGTAGGATTAAGTCCTGAAATTGTTCATTTATGCGGAATAGAGGTCTATTTTATTTGTTTTAAACTAAAACTACGAGATTATAAGCAAATGAAACTTATTTTGTTTCCTTTTTAAACATGTTATATCCATCCATATCATATAAATCCTTTAAATAAAAACACCTATATCTGATTTTTTTAAAAAAACAATTCAGTGTGTAAAAATTACTTAAATGTAAAAATCAAACGAGTATACTACATCTTTTTGAATTCACTAACCAATTTTGAATTTTTTTTCTACAAATTTGTCGCTAAAGCCCTGCTGCTTACCTTCTTTATTGCAGTCTTTTCTGTAATGATCTCGCCAACTTATTCTGAGAATTTTGTATAACCTTAATTTTAGCCTTGCTCGTTACCTCACAGTTGTAATACCTTATGTTCAAATGGGTTTCAGAATGATCTTGTATATTAAAAGCTAGAACAGAGACAAATGTGAATTCCTGCTTTGTAACCAATAAACCTGATGTTTAGCTGTTTTCTCTTCTCTTTCACATGGTTAAGCAGCTTAAGTTAAAAAATATAAATTTTGAACGAAACAGGTTTAGTGTCATAAAATTCTTTGTACTATAAATCTATTGTTACTTGTATTTTTTTGCCGTACAACTGTATATTGATATCGATTTACATGGATATCTCTACGCACAGTTTTTATAACCTTGAATGTGATATTTTGTGTCAAACTATAGATATAAAATTTAATTTGTAACAATTTTATTTTATTTACATTATCGATACAAATTTAAAACGATATTATTCTACATAATTAAAAAGTGATTATCGGTTTTTATTATAATATGATTTATTAAACTACCAATTTTAATTCAATCTTAAATTTGCATTTTTCTCTTCATAATAAACTATCTGAAATCTTTGACGGTTTATTAGAATTAAAAATTATTACGTTTTTCGTCAGATTTCTAATACTATGCAACTTGATTCATAGGTGACAAAATTTTTGTTCTGTATATTTGGCGTACCTGAAAGGACATTGTTCGTCTTAATAAATTTTTTGGCATATTTCTCGGTATTTCTTCTTTTGGTCACTTAACAGCATTAATTAGAAGTTTGCTCCGATATGCTGCGCAACAATATTAAATATTTTTAAAAAATTTCAAGAATGGAACCGGCAACCATACCCACATATTTATTCGCTTCATGTAATTACGGTTAAATATATATCCATTAGATACCAATTCAGGGTTAAAATCCATTTATTTACAGTTTAAATCAATTAATAAACTACTCGAAATAAAATTTATATTCATTTGAGATGGTCATCGATTCAATAAATATATACGTATCATTTAATTTTGTTGTTTTACATTAATGAAATATATAAATTCGATCATGAATGGGTGTGATTTTGTACCTACGTAAAGCCTTCTTTTAAATATAAAATAGGAATGATGAGGTTAATTAACAGTCCACCTAATAAAAGAAGTGTGGCTTTCGATATAAAGCCTAATCATTGTGAAAAGTATTAATTTGTAATTTCAGAATAATGGTATACTGGTGAAATCATGATGCTGTGGCTGGACAGGGCCTGGGCAATTATTCTGCTTACATGAAATTTAGAGGTGTACCATCTGTTAAGTCCTGAACGATATAGTGGTTGTCGAATGAAATTTATGTATTTCAACGAATCAGCGGTTGTCTTGTTTATTTACTACACCACTGCTTCCTCAAATCAGTTACGTCAACTTTATTACCAACAAAATTTCACCAGTTTTTTCGCTACGCTTTACGTTATTTTCAAATTAACGCCATTTACCCCCCTCAAGGGCAACAAAATTATAAGTTGCCCTCCTCAACACAATTGTGATAGAATATACTTCGACTTAGTCCTCTTGGTACAATAAAGCATCAATACCTATTTTTGTTGAATATTCGAAAATAAAAATTAAAAACTTATTCGTTGCAGTCCAATATAAGTATCATACACAATAATATAATTATTAAATATTTTCTATATGAAAATTTGTCTTAGACTTTATGACTATCTTTTATTGATCCATATTCAATGTATTAATAAGTTTTATTATTTATTTGGGTGTGACATAATTTATACAAAGCGTACATGGCTTAAAAAATTAAAAGATGATTATTTCTCTTATTTGCCGTACTCACAAGAAATATTTACTTAAATAAATGTAAATTTAAATTTACAATAAATTTATCTGGTTAAAAATATACAGTATAACATTAACGAGTCCTTTTTATAAAAAAAATTAAGAAAAAACGTATTGACTTTTGTTTTTTATTGAAGAAAGAATGGCTGTGGTACGATCTGTAATATTTTTAATTAGTGTATTAATGAAAAGAAAAGCCATGAATTTAAAAAAAAAAAGAGTAAATAATTGTGTTTAATGTAATTTCACAAGTAAATAAAAAAAAAAGTTGTTGAACTTTTCAATTAAGTTTTTATAATCATAATGGTGATGTTGAATTGCACTTAAAAAAAAATAGAAGTGGCTATGTTTTTATACAATCCAGTCACAAGTCATTTTTATTTTATTTTCACAGTGCGTTCACTCTTTTCTGTTACTTTTTTTTTTATTCAATTCCTTACAATGCGTAAAACTGTTTTATATAGTTTTATTTTATTCAGTTGATTATAATTAATTATAATAATATAAAGACACTTAAATTTTGCTTAATTTCGACCAGTGTTAGAAAACAATTAGATTTGCAATTAATTGAAATAATTATATGTTAATGTTTGCTATCAGTGAGAAAATCTAATTTTGAAAATGATATCGGTTATTAAGAGACCTGTTCACTAAATAATCTATAAATAAATTGATTATATTCATGTTTTATATAAATAGATATGCGATTTATGTTGTTAATAAACTGCTGGGTAAACTTTGTTCAATTTTTTTATTCGTTATCAAAAGAAAAAAGTACGGTGTTTAAAAACATAGGTAACACCAATTTTGATAATGTATATTTGAACTATCTTTCTCAAATCATAAGATTAAAATTACACAAATATTCAAATGTCCAGTTGACTCAAGTGCAATTGCGTACCCATGTTTGCAAACATTTAATCTACTTATTTAAATAACAATGGTAGGAACATAAATAATACTACAGGGTATTCAACCTAAAAGAGGGTTTATCACTCAGAAGTTTATACTAAATGCACATTTTCGTTAAAATCGATGTGTTGATGTGAGATGGGTAAAATAATGTGGAAGATGGTACGGATGGTAGTGGAGCGGGGAGGACTTTTTACTGCCTGCACATTTGAGTATTGTCAGTCTTTGTCGAGCATTGGCTTTTGATGAAGGCTGCGTAATCTTAAATTGCTGTTTGTTAAAATGCGGTTAGCTGTTGAAGAACGCGTTTCGTGATGGAAAATTATTTAGAGACGAAATTACATGTTGTGTGCTGGCGAAAGTTCAGGAAGAAATTTGAAAAGGAAGCACAAGCTAAAAGTGTTATTCGGAAGTTAGTTAAAATATTTCATGAAACGGGAATGGTATTAGACTAGCATGTGCCTGAAACAAGTCAATTTTAATGAAGCAGGTCATGCAGGTCACGGAGACTATGAAGGGAAAAGAATATTTCACTAGGTTCAGCCCACACTGCACTGGGGCGAATGCTGAAATGGGATACGTATCGAATGCAGGTTTTCCATGAGCTAACTAATACTGAATATATTAAAAGGGTTCACTGCAGACAATGGTTCAAGAACTTGAGGCAACATTGTCATTTAGATCAAGTTTTTTCATAACTGAAGCGTGGTTTCACCTTGACGATTATGTTAATAGTCAGAACTACGTGGGGTATGAAAACCCCACACATTTTCTTTCAATCTCCCCTACACCCAAAAATAAGGTTTACCGTTTCAAGGCGACGAATAATAGGATCCTTGTTTTTTAAATAACTGTGGATGCTGCCATCCATCAAGTTATTATCCAGCAGTTCATAGCCTTACTGCAAGAGAACGAGCGCGACTGCTGGTTGCAGCAGGACAGCGCCACTTGCTAAACAGCTCGCTCTACTGTGGAGATGTACGAGATATTATTCAGTGGAAGAATCATTTTTAAAGGATTGTAGCCACCACGATCCTCTAATCTGACTAGTCATATTTCTTTGTTTGCGGTTACTTAAAAAAAGTTATTTATAGGAGCAATCCCGCACCCTTCAAGAATTGAAGACAAACATTACCAACGCCATTATTCACAGACCAAAACGCTGGTCTGTGAATAATGGCTGTTTGAAAAAAAAAAATCATTGCAAATATTCAAAACGTCTAGGAAAATCTGTATAATATATTTAATGCATTGCAGTTATTATCTGAGTGTAATATTAAACGTTACACAATGTCCTTTGAGTAATAAACCTTGAAACTTCTGTTTGTGTGCCAAGTTTCTGATAGATTTTTTTTGGATTTAGAGCTATCCCATAAAAAATACCATCTAACTTTCCCTCTTCAGAATACATCGCGTTTTTGACAGATTCAGTTTCCGGAAGTTATTGATCAAGTCAAGCACTGCTTTGAGATCTGGAACACCAATATCTGGAAACGGATGAAACATTTCCTTAATGTATTCTGGGTGCTCATCGCACCATAACAAAAAACATTTTCAACCAAAATAAAGTGAGCTTTAAGTGTTAAAACCATTGTGACATAAACGAAACAAAAGAGTAAATAAAAGGTTCAATGGTTATGGAAATAAAAAGTATTGTCAAAATGAAATCCGGAAATCGAATGTGATTAAAGTCAACTATTAGTTTGACTGCTGACAATATTAAAAAAAAACAAATTAAATCGTATTTTATTGATTAAATTCTTTTCTTTAGGCGCACAGTTAAATTTGGGACACCGGTATTTTATTTCCTCAGAGCTGATCGCAGCGGTTCTTATGATTTTTTAAAAAATATTTTCGTTGACTTATTTCAAATATTATTTGAAATTGTTTTTGAAGTGATACAGTATCTAAAAAGTTTGGGAACCTAATCTCTCTCTCCAAAATAATTTAGCTATTTTATTAATAAAAAATATGAAAATCAGTCACTTTGGAAATATATTTTCTGCTCCCCAGCTTGAAAAATTCTTAGAAAGTTATTGTCACAGATTGTGGAATGTAAACTCCCTATGGATTCACTCCCTATGTAAACTCGCGGTTCACTCCCTATGGATGGGACATCCGCCCAAAGTAGCAGCAGCATGACAAAATCGGCGACGGTCAAGAAAACCGATCTAAAAGGGAAGAAGAGGCTCCGTCAAGGATCTTCCGAGGAGGAAGAAGAGGCACCCGATACAGTGAGCAGTCTAGCATACCAATTGGGTCTGATACTGATATCGTTGAAACAGCATTTAGGCCCAGGTTTGAATAAGTACATTGCGACCCATGAACAGGATCTAAGGCGAGTATACGAGGGACTGAATGCGCTTTCCGAGCTGTCCTCTCCAGACACAAAGACTTCCCAAGCTACCCAAACGGACCCTATTGCGGGTGACGATTACATGGAGTATATTTTGACCAGCGATTTGAGTGATGAAGAACTCATTGAGCTCCTCCCTAAAAGGTGGCCTAACTCACTTAGGGGCAAGCTAAAGTTGGTTACTGACCTTCCACCTGAAGTCAAAGACACTTGTACTCTTAGAGATTTAAAGAGAGTAGGTGAGCAGGATATAGGTAACAAGCTCGCAGCTGGTGACATCATAAAAGACGAAATAACTCTAATAGGAGACCAAACCGTTGAAGAAAAGAAGAAGAAATTTAAGATACATTATGACTCGGGAGCCCCGGAAAAGGAAACCCTTTCTTGTTTATTGAAGGCGTTCAAAAAAATAGCTATACAGTCACCAAATTCAGCGTACATACTGCCTTCGGGCAGTATGGGAAATTTTGCCAAGAAGATCATATCCTATATCTTCAGAGCAAGGGAAACACCTGTATATGTGTTAACTCTCCAAGGGGATGGTGGGACCAGGCACATCGGTAATAATCAAATCCCGATAAAGAAGGCTACTCCACCGGCGGAGCAAAGCCGAACAGTGATTGTTAAGGCGGAAGGAAAAACGTACGCGGAGCTCCTCCGGTCTATGAAGGATGCTGTCACCAGCGAGGAGGCAAATAACGTCATCTCATTGCGAAAGGGCCGTAACGAGGAGCTCCACGTTAGGATACAGGGTGCAGAGAAAGCGGAACAATTTACATCTATCCTGAGGGACAAGGCTGCCGACCTTCACGTTGATATAAAAAGCAGAGCTGGAAGGAGAACTGTTGTGCACATCCGAGATGTCGAGCATGACACAACAGAGCAAGAGGTTATGGCTGCCATTATAAAACGCGTGGGTTCTAGCGAGGAAGTCAAGATAACATCCATGAGGAAAGGTTTTGGCGAGACACAAAATATTACGGTCATGACCTCTTATAGAGCGGCATGCAAACTGGTCGAGGAAAGAATAAGAATCGGATGGATTAGTTGCCGGGCGTACATCCGGGAAGATGAAGACAGGTGCTACCGTTGTTGGGGCACGGGCCATAGAAGGCACGAATGTAAGGGCCCAGATAGGCTCGATTTGTGCTTCAACTGCGGTAGCAGAGGTCACAAGATAGCGGATTGTCTTGAACCTAAGCAATGCCTCGATTGTAAGAGCGGTGAACACAGGACTGGAGCATGGCAATGTAAGAAAAAATTGCATGATTAGGACTATGTTAGCGAATGCCAATAGGAGTATTCTCGCTCACGACTTAATTAGTCGTGTTGTTGCAGACAAGAACGTAGACCTCCTTGTGGTCACCGAACCCAATAAATATGAAGCTGCCAAACTTGGATGGACTGTTGATATGTCGGGAGATGTTGCCATTATGGATGTAAGTCATAGTATACAATGGAATTTCAAGTTTAGAGGTAGTGGCGTGGTGTCTGTTGAAACCGAAACAACTCTATTCGTGGGTGTGTACATTTCGCCCAACATTGCGATCACGGACTTTACTAACTTCATCGACACTTTACAAGGTGTGATTACCAATTCAACCAAGAGGATCGTAATGTTGGGTGATTTTAACAGCAAAATGGTGGCGGCTGGCAGTCGACACACCAACAGGAGGGGACAGATTCTTGCCGATCTCCTGGAAACTGCCGGCTGCATCTGCATTAATGACGATACGCCCACGTATGTAGCGAGAGGTCATCGGTCGGTGCTTGACCTCACCATCCTGGACTGTAGGTGGAGGAGGGATCAGTACCAGTGGATGGTTCTCTCAGAAGATATAGCGAGCGATCACCGCGCCACTATCTTGGATCTGAAAGACGTAGATTTCAGGCGTGAAGTGCACTCCCCCCCACCGAGATTCTCATCAGTACAAATAGAGCAAATCGTCAACAGGACTGCAAGTAGACTGTCTGATAGACATCAACAATCACCTGAGGCTTTATCTAATATAATAAAGCAGGAAATGGACAGAATGGCAGCTAACAATACAAGGAGGCGCTCCGTATATTGGTGGACTGCTGAAATTGAAGCAATGAGACAAGAGCTCCAGTCCCTTAGGAGAAGGAAACAACGTATTCTTAGAAATAACAGAGAAGGGTACCAGGAAACAGCCAATAGATACCTCGAGGCAAGAAGAACGCTCAATAAGGCTATTAAGAGACGTAAAAAGGATTGCTGGATCAGGCTCTGCGAAGAGCTTGACAGCAATCCCTGGAGCCAGGCATATCGTATTGTGACCAAAAAGTTCGGGAGACGTATGCCTATCCTCAATAAGACCAGTGTTGCAAGGGAGGTAGCCAGGTTGTTCCCGCATACAGTGCCTGATATCGTGAGATCCACAACTTGCGACAATAGAAGATTCACCATGGAAGAGCTGCAACTTGCGGCGAGGAGTTTGGCAACCAAAAAGAGCCCTGGCCCGGACAAGATTCCCGCGGCAGTGATCAAGGGGCTGGTTCAGAAGGCTCCCTGGGAGATGCTCGAGATTGCCAGCCATGGCATGGAGAACGGAGACTTCCCCGACTGCTGGAAGGAGGCCAGAGTGGTATTCCTACCTAAAGGCACCTCTTCGGAGGAAGATATAACCTATAGACCCCTGAGCCTCCTTAACATGATGGGGAAGCTAGTAGAAAAGATGCTGGCTCGCCGCATCATCAAAGAACTAGAAGAGGGAGCCGGAATCAGTCCTAACCAGTACGGGTTTATGCGGGGGCGATCCACCGTGCAGGCTATCTGCCGAATTTCGGGATGGGCCGACGAGGTGAAGAGAGGCACTTGGCGAACCAGGAGAATTCCACTGATGCTATCACTAGACATAAAAAACGCGTTCGGGGCTATTGGTTGGGGTCATATTAATGACGCAATTGCGGCTAGGGGCCTCAGCCCGTACCTGCGTAGGCAAATTGAATGTTACTTGTCCAACAGAGGATGTCTGGTGGAAGCACAGGAAGAAACAGTACATTTTCAAATGCACGGTGGAGTTCCGCAGGGCTCTGTTTTGGGGCCGTTGTTGTGGCTGGTGATTATAGATGAACTCCTTCAGAAGGAGTTTCCTGTCGGCGTTCAGGTGCTGGCTTATGCAGATGACCTTGCAGTCCTCGTAGAGGGAAGGACGGTCTTGGAGGTGCGGGAGAGGGTGTATGCGGCCATCGACACTATACAGGAGTGGTTGAGGTCCAGGGGTCTGCAACTGTCTACGGAAAAATGCCGGTGTATTGCCTTTACGGGTAGAAGAGTGCTAGAACCGTTCAATATTTCCATCAACGGTCATGCTATAGAAGAAGCGAATAACATCAAGTACTTAGGAGTTATCCTCCAGAAAAACGGTAGATACACCGAGCACATAGTCAATGTATGCAACAAGGCAGAAAGGATGATAAAAAGTCTAAACATCATTATGTCATCGCAGAATGCCCCTCGGGCCTCAAAGCGCCGTTTACTGGCGACCACCGTCGTGTCTTCGCTTATGTATGCCGTTCCGGCCTGGTGGCGCTCTATCGCCATCAGGCGCAACAAAGAGAGACTGGCGAGGACGCACAGGTGTGTGCTCCTAGGTGTTGTGTCCGCATACAGGACAGTGTCCTATGCCGCCCTGTGCGTGTTATCGGGTACACCTCCTATTGACCTAATCGCAAAAAAGAGGGTGGAGAGGGCACAAGGCAAGCCAGAACAAGAGGTCAGGGATGCCGTTTATAATATCTGGCAGGAAAGATGGTCGCAGGAAGCTGTGGGTCGATGGACGAGAACCCTCATCCCCAACATCAAGCCATGGTTGTCGAGAAGATTTGGTGAGGTTGATCATCACCTATCGCAGTTTTTTACAGGACATGGTTCCTTCAATAACTACCTGCACAAAATAGGCAAGAGAGAAGAACCAATTTGCAACTACTGCAACGAGATAGATGATGCTGAGCACACCTTTTTTGAGTGCAATAGGTGGGACACACTTAGACATAGTAAGGCACTCACAGGTATAACTCCAGAGACAACAATAGACTACATGCTAAGAAGCGAGTCAAACTGGAATAATTTTGCTAGTTTTGTTAGACAAGTTGTTCTACAGAAATACTCCGATGAGAGAAGACAAGGTGTTGGCTAGAATAGGACTGGGTGGACAGCCTTGCTGGTGAGGTCCAGCATGCTGCGGTGTGTTGGCACTGATGAGCCACCAAGGACTCCACGGGTAACAGTCAGGCAAGAGCACACTGAATACTGAAGGGACCCGGTACCGCGTCGCGGCGAACTGGGTCTGGCGTGGTGTATTAGTATTGCCCTTTTGGGTCCCCAAGGGGCCAATATTGATAAAGAACTCTCAAAAAGAGCTAACCGGTAGGCCGACCTGCCTTGCCGGTATATAGCCGGTAGGTGGGGAGGCCTATTTGAGTTTAAAGACACTCCCCTGGGCGGCGTAATACCAACAAGTCGGTCCGGCCCAGGGGAGCTGAGAGAAAAAAAAAAAAAAAAAAAAAAAAAAAAAAAACGTCGTTTTGCTACCATTACGATATGCAAAGCAAGCTTGATGAAACCAACATTCTCAGTCCAATAAATTGTAACTGTAAATTTACATTCTGATTCTTCATTAAAAAAAGTGAATTTGTTAAATTTCTCTAGAGAACCGTCTCAAACATAACTTTTCTTATGATATTTTTCTTGAAATTGTACGAAATTTCATTGCTCCGGGTTCGGCGGCTACTCTAACTGTTCGTTCATACAGTCATACTGGTGAAATTCTACTACAATGTGAAAATAAATATTTCGTCTCATTATCAACAAAATATCGAAACAATAGAAAAATATAAGATTTCTAACGGTTTTTCTTCTTTCCATTCCTAAAAAAATCACAAATGCAGTAAGCGTATAACTTTTACCTTTTTCAAACTTCGAAAATAGTACTTGTTTACATTCCACAATCTGTGACAATAACGTTCTAAGAATTTTTGTATGTTGCACAATATCACATAAGGTCACAAAAGAACAGCCACAAGTCAACAACCGACATATAAATTAAAAATACAATATTCAAAACACAATAATAATAACAAGAATAAAAATAATAATAACAATTATACAGTCAAATACAAAAAAAAAAAATAATATTTAGAACTTTAAAAACGGTAGCTATGGAGTGATAATAAAAACACATAGATGAAAACATACAAAACCAAAAACACAATATTACTAATACTTTTTTTTAGTCTTCAGTCATTTGACTGGTTTGATGCAGCTCTCCAAGATTCCCTATCTAGTGCTAGTCGTTTCATTTCAGTATACCCTCTACATCCTACATCCCAAAAAATTTGTTTTACATATTCCAAACGTGGCCTGCCTACACAATTTTTCCCTTCTACCTGTCCTTCCAAAATTAAAGCGACTATTCCAGGATGCCTTAGTATGTGGCCTATAAGTCTGTCTCTTCTTTTAACTATATGTTTTCAAATGCTTCTTTCTTCATCTATTTGCCGCAATACCTCTTCATTTGTCACTTTATCCACCCATCTGATTTTTAACATTCTCCTTTAGCACCACATTTCAAAAGCTTCTAATCTTTTCTTCTCAGATGCTCCGATTGTCCAAGTTTCACTTCCATATAAAGCGACACTCCAAACATATACTTTCAAAAATCTTTTCCTGACATTTAAATTAATTTTTGATGTAAACAAATTATATTTCTTACTGAAGGCTCGTTTAGCTTGTGCTATTCGGCATTTTATATAGCTCCTGCTTCGTCCATCTTTAGTAATTTTACTTCCCAAATAACAAAATTCTTCTACCTCCATAATCTTTTCTCCTCCTATTTTCACATTCAGCGGTCCATCTTTGTTATTTCTACTACATTTCATTACTTTTGTTTTGTTCTTGTTTATTTTCATGCGATAGTTCTTGCGTAGGACTTCATCTATGCCGTTCATTGTTTCTTCTAAATCCTTTTTACTCTCGGCTAGAATTACTATATCATCAGCAAATCGTAGCATCTTTATCTTTTCACCTTGTACTGTTACTCCGAATCTAAATTGTTCTTTCACATCATTAACTGCTAGTTCCATGTAAAGATTAAAAAGTAACGGAGATAGGGAACATCCTTGTCGGACTCCCTTTCTTATTAGGGCTTCTTTCTTATGTTCTTCAATTGTTATTGTTGCTGTTTGGTTCCTGTACATGTTAGCAATTGTTCTTCTATCTCTGTATTTGAACCCTAATTTTTTTAAAACGCTGAACATTATATTCCAATCTACGTTATCGAAAGCCTTTTCTAGGTCTATAAACGATAAGTATGTTGGTTTGTTTTTCTTTAATCTTCCTTCTACTATTAATCTGAGGCCTAAAATTAATTAATATTAATATTAATAATTACTAATACATTCCAAATAAAATAAGTTATAAGCAATAATCCTTAAAAAAAACAACAATAATTTTAAAATCATGAAAGTGAGCATTACACCAAGGACAATAATCCATCGCCACGTAACCCTCTCAAATTTTTAATGAAGGTTGTCTCATCTTCCCAAAAGCTTAGTTTATCCTGGAACTCCACTGGAATAATAATTATAATAATAATAATAATAATAATAATAAGCTGCATTTCCTTTTGATTTCTTTTCATTTTATTTAATTGATAAGATACCCCGCTAACAGCATCATAATATTTTACTGAATAGAATTGCTAATGTACACTTGCCTTATATTAGTGGTCTAATGGTCCCGCCCCCAAAGTATAGCATTTTGTTATTACTAACTAATCTATACTTTTTATTTTATTTCATTCCTATTTATTCGTTATTATGCTATTTTATATTACAATTTATGTAAAAATATATATTTTGAAAGAATATAATAATGTTATGTTATATAAAATTTTATTTTTTCTTTATTATAGTCTTGGGAGGCAAATAATAATTTTTTTTTTTCGGGGGAAGGTTGAAATGCATTTACTCACGGAGTGCCGCGTTCCCACTGGTGATCAAACCGTCATCAATAGACTATCGGCTAAAACCGCCCCCCTTTCTACCAGGAATCGGCCCGGAACCGTTTTAGCCTAAGAAGTCGCTACCTAGTTTTCACATAGCTCAGGACTATTCAGGTCGCCCTTCTTGGCTCTGAGAATGTCCCCGACAAAACGGGTCACTATCTTCCAGCTGCTCAGATCAAGGAGCATCATCGCAACCATGTTGTGGGGGCTCAATTCTCTGAGATCCGTCTCTAGTATCTCTCGATCTGTCGTCTACCGACCCACTTTAAAAAGGTGTGCTCGGCATTGTCCCCTTGTGGTAGTTTTGGGGGGGCGCTGTTCCTATGGTAAGGAGATAAGCGCGGAAGTACCTGTGACTCGTTAAAGACAGGGTCACGTAGTACTTCACCTCTCCCTATCGCCGCTCTGTCCAATGTCTGAGCAGAGGGATAAGCCTTGCGGTCCATTGTTCTTATGACCGAAAGTACTTAAAAAAAAACACGGACTAATTTTTCTTAAAATTAAATTTTAATTTATATTATTTAAATATAAATAATCTTATATACCAGCGGCGCCATGATTGAAAAATTAAACTGAAATTGTATGTTTTAACCAGCCGTGGGGGTCTAAAGTAGTTTTGATACTGCTAATTCACAGTAAATAGGATAGCGTACCGTGGAGGACGTCCTCACGGTGATGAAACCTGAAAGTTTTATACACGTATGATATGGTTGAATCTAATGTCATGTGGTTAATTGTAACTGAATACAATATATTTAGGATTTAAACGAAAGTATTTGCTTTAATAGAAATGAAGTTGATTCCATGATCGTATACAATAAATGCAGTGAAGAATTTATATTTTTAATGTATCAGTAAATCTAAGAAATTGGGAAAAAAACGACTAAGATAAATAAAAATTATCATTATTAGATTAAGTAAAACAGTTACTTTTTATTTCTTTTCTTCTCAATTTTCCGAAAATTGCTTTTCGGTGGTTTTTACTTTTTCAGTTTTTGTTTAAGCTCTAGTGAAATTTTTGTTTATATTCCATTTACACAGACTCAAGATTGTACAGATTTTTTTTTAAATAAATTATTTTTAAAAATAAGGCAGAAACCTTTTTTATTTTTGTTCAAAAATGTAATATAATGAAGTTCCAATCATGAATGATAATACTGAACGTAAAAGGATACATTTTTTTTTAGAACAAAAAAATATTTGATGTGAACACCGACTTCCTTGTACGCCTAATTAATTACATACATCAATTTATTTTTAAATGAAAAGTATATAAAATATTATTTCGTTAATAACTTCTGATATTAACTATATCATATTTATTTTATTTATTATTATTGAATTATTATTTATCGTAATTTTTTTTACAATCAGAGGCTAATAATTATTAATAGATCAATATATTTAAATTAAAAAAAAAAAAAAAGAGCTGTAGACTGATTCGATCCGATGTATCCTTATAATAATTTAATTATTTCAACTAATATTTCATTAACTAAATTTCATTTAGCTATAAATCTGGAACCAATGAAAATAATTACCACTTATGATATTTCGTTGAAAAGCGGTCAATGAAGGCTTATTACTGCAGTTCAAAAAAACCCAAAATCAAAATTGTTTTGGATTTTGGGTTTTTTTGAACACTTTTGGTTCAGTCGATTGGAATCAAAAGGGGAAGTGCACAACTAGATGTTACAACAGTCCAAAATTGCAACATCCTACAATAAATCGTGTTTGAGTTATACGAGATACGTACATACGTACGTACAGACATCACGCCGAAACTAATCAAAATGAATTCAGGGATGGTCAAAATGGATATTTCCGTTGAAATCTGAAAACCGAAATTTTTCGCGATCACAATACTTCCTTTACATCGTACAAGGAAGTAGAAAATAAAAAATGGCAAAAGTGAGGAAGAGAAAAATTTTATATTAAAAAAATCTATATCTTGCTTGGATTTGGTCAAAGGTAGAAATGTAACAATGAATTAAATATGGATCCAGACTTCCCTTAAATGTGGGTTACTCTAATAGCAGTAAATAATTCATTTTGGGGCAAACTGGAATAGTATTTTTTAAATATTATTTTATACAGTTAAAAAATAAAGTATTTTATTTCTGATGATGTTAACTTTGCGCGTTTTTGTAAAAAGATTATTTACCGATTCAGGGAAAGGAAATTTTACAATCTCCTATTTAAACATAAGATAAGGCAACCCACTGATTATTTTTCTTGCGGAAATTAAATATACATTGCCTATAGCTTTCTGATACCAAATATTGAGTGACATACTTTGATGTAAAAAAGTTTTTTTTAACCAATCAACAGCAGCATATAAAAACAAAATCCTTGCATCTCTAAAACGTAAACCGTATGTTACTTTTTGAAATTGCTATTACTTAAAACTTTACCAATAACTGAAAACTATTGTTGAAAAATGTTCAAATTAGGTGAGGAAAATGAGAAGATATGAATTATTAGGAAAATAATAAGTTTTATTACTTATTATGCGCGTTCCATATTGATGTAAATTTGTTACATTAAAAAACGGTTAAAAAAGGTTACTTATGTTTTAGTTTTTTTTAAAGTAGATTTGAGGAAATGTAATTGCGTAAAATAACAGGATAAGGTCAAGAAGCCGAATGAAAGCACCGTAAATATTTTAGTTTATTATTTTAAAATTATGTACTTTAAATTCAAATCATAAAACTACTAGTTATAATATTTCAGACCAGGTTATTTTTTGTGGACGGAAAATATATTTCGGACATGTTTGACAGTTCTCTTTAGTCTTTTAGTCTCTTTAGTCTTTGGTGTTTTTAAAATTTTAAACATTAGCCAATGTCGTCTGTTTAGTAACTAACATAAACCTACTTTTTGCTTTTTTTACAATTTTAATACGGTAACAAAGCCGGTATAATGGACCTGAGTAACGGATTCCTACCAATCAAGAAGAAAATAGCAGAAAAAATTATAATGGAAGGAATCCAGAAAGGGTTTAAAAGAAACCCTTTTAGTAAAGGTAACAGGTCCGTTCAACGATCTTCATTTGTATTACTATCTACAGAAGAGTATGGAAATAGGGGATGCTGCAGTTCCACAGTGCCTATACGCGAGCCGCCACTGGTTGCCAAATCTCATAAAAATTGATTCAATAGCGGTAGCATAAAAAAACGGATTCGATGTAAACCGTGATTTGTAAAATAATAAATGCGGTAGATGACTGATTATCGTTTAGCAGAGGATACGCCGTCACGTTTACGGTTCCAACTTCCCGCCTAAAAGCCTACAGTCAGTAATAAAGAACGGCAGCAAGCGACAGCTGATAAACAATCCATTTGGTGTATTCTATCAACCAGTTAATCGTTTCTTAGAATTTCTATACACATCATTTGAGAATAATCTTCAGTACCACGAGTACCGTGATTGGAAGCCGTAACAGTTTTCGTTTTGTCATGAGCATTTACTGTTCTAGTTTCGCGTTTTGATTTTCAACATATATTTAGAATTTAAAAATAGGGCTTGATTATTTTTTTAATTTTAGAAAACTATTTTATTTTATAATCGGTAATAGTTCATTTTGTGTTTTTATACATTACATAATGATCATTTATATAGATCGAGAAATGTATAAAAAATATTTAGATCAATCTATATAGATTAATGACCATTTATAAGATAGTTTATATAGAATTTATATATAAAAGTACCAACAGGTAAAAAAAGGAACTTGCCCTAGCATTTGCCTGGGTGGATAAAGGAAAACTATGGTAAAATGGTTGAAAATGTTGTGAGCTTCACAAAACAAACAATTAATAAAAAGCAGATGTGATTGGAGTCTATATTAATTATTTAAAATACGGATTTGAATAATAGATCGTGGATACCGAGCTGGGTTTCAATTAATCACACATCTTAGGAATGGTCGACCTGAGACTGTACAAGACTACATTTACATTCATACATATCATCCACTGAAGTAATACCTTACGGTAGTTCTGGAGACTAAACAGAAAAAGAAGGTAGCATAAAACGTTAAAAATTTTAAAAAACAATTTGTTTTTTTAACCTTTAACATATTAAAATTTAAAAAGCGAAAATGGTTTTCAGATATTTATCTGAAAAGTATTTGCAACCCCAGTCAAATTTTTGTGTTTCTTTGATACTGGAACAATATCTGCTTTTTTTCACTGCTGCGAGTGCATTCCATTCCGCCATATCTGTTTATATAGTTCTAGCAATCTGCGTTTTGCAGTGGTATTCAGCTGCCTAATCATGTTATAATGGATTTCATCGGGACCAGCAGCTGTGTTGCCTGCTTTCTCCAATGCTTTCACGAATTCTTCCATTTTAAAGGATACATTGTGTGAGTAATTATACTCAGTTCTGAAATTTTGAAAACCTTCAATTTCTGCTTTATCGTCCGGAAATCTTCATCATAGGTAGCCGTTTTGCTGGCCTTCTCGAAGTGATTGGCTAATAAGTCTGCAATTTCGTTTGGTGTGTCCTTAATTCCATCTTCATTTTGAAGGCTAGTTATGGGAGCAAAGTTTTTACGCCCACAAATCGCCGTCACTTTCCTCCAAACATCTGATGCAGTAGTAGTTCTGTCAATGGATGACACGTATTGCTGCCAAGATCGTTTCTTTGAATCTATCGTAAGTCGTTTTGCATTCGCCCTGCATTTTTTAAAGGCAGTTAAATTATCTATAGTGGGACTAAGGCGTTATACTCTCATTTCTTTCTTTTTATAGCTTCACTTATTTCATCGTTCCACCACGGAACGGGTCGCTTCGTAAGCTTCCTAGATGTTTTGGGAATATATCTCGATGCCGAGTCAAGTATCGCATTAGTTATAGCGTCGACATCGGCTCCGATAACTCCAGTTGTTTCGGGGAGTATTGTCCTAGCTGTGAAGCTCGTCCAGTCTGCCTTATCGAACAACCATCTTTTAGAGATGGGATATGTTTTTCTTGTAACATCAGTTACAATTTGCACCGGGATATGATCGCTTCCATGCAAATCGTCTAAACCATGGAAGCTGTACCTCGGTGCTATCGATCCGCTTGTAAGTGCAAGATCTATACAGGACGTCGATCCATCTCTGGCATTGAAGAATGTTCCTGACCTATCGTTTAAAAGAATAAGATCGGAATTCATCAGGAACCTTTCCAATTCTCTTCCGAAGGGATCTACTCGATTCGATCCCCAAAGAGAATTATGAGCATTAAAATCATCCACCAATAATACAGGTGGGGGAAGCTGAGAAATTAATATTGCTATGTCATCCTCTTTCCAATCAAAATTCGGCAAGTATATGATGCAAACAGTGACCTGAAGCGGACGCTTCATTCTAATGGCGATCGCCTGTAGGTTTGTATTTAGATCAACGGCGGTAGCTCTAGTCGATGTTAATATGGCTACTCCACCTCTAACTCATGTTTGGCGGATGATCTCGCCAAAATATACCAATTCCTCTTACTTGAAAATTTTCATTTCGGCAGAAACATTTTTCTTGCAGACATCTACAAATTGGGTCTACATCATGTACCAAGCGTTGGAGCTCATGGATGTTTGAAAAACATCCATTAATGTTCCACTATCAATCGACTCGCTTATTTTAAATTAACTTATGGCCTTGGATTGCCTTTCGGCCACCCTTTTTTCCTCCATATTACGAACAGCTTCGTGTTCGCGGAGAACGTCGTCGCCCATATAGCTCCCGGCCTCCAAATCGGAGACCACAGACAATGACGGACATGGATCGCCGCCTGAAACAGGCGCCGATTGAGAGGCAGAATCCTGGCCGACCCTGACACGAGAATCGGATCAGTCACCGTCCCTGGAAGGGAGGAAACTTGCTCCACCTGTGAGGTTTTTGTGGCCTCTGAGGTTTAGAGGCCATCCCAGTTGCAGGAGGCTTGGGAGCCTCCATAACAGACTGCGAAGCAGTCACTTTCTTCCGATCATCATCTAATATCTCTCTATATCGGACGTTGCCTTCTGGCTTTGCATCCGTGTTCTTCTGTTCAAGATAAATTTTCGGTTTCGAAGATGTAACTTCAGGAAACTATTCTAATATCTTTGGCTTGACAGGTTCTTTACTACTGAAAGGCTTTATTTTGTTTTCTATAATCCTTTCAATCATGCTAGCCAAAGTGAGCGCAAGTTTATTGATAAACTGACTTTCATCGACAGCAACTGGAGCAGGAGCAGGAACAGCAGTCGCAGCCTGAGCATAAGTTGTTATTGATTTAATTTTGCGGGCGTTTACTATCTTTTTAGCTTCAAGGTAGCTGACTTTCTGCAGGGTTTTACTTCCTGCCCAGCTACTTCGTCTTTGTAGACAGGACAATTTCTAGATCTACATGAATGCGGTCCTTTCCAATTGACCACATGTAGGAGGCTCGTTACATGACTGTCCTTCATGCACCTCATCACCGTACACGCATATTTGCGGTCTTTTGCATCTAAGAGCAGTGTGGCAAAAGCGTTGGCACTTAAAGCATATCATAGGCTGTGGGACAAAAGCCCGCACAACCAATCGATGAATTCCTGCTCTTACCTTCTCCGGCAAAGTTGGCCGGTTTAAAAGTGTGGACATGAGAGGCTGAAGGTAGGACCTCGCCGTTCCTTCTCATGTTCAATCTGCGATACTCTATTACTCCCTGAGTTGCCAATTCTTCAACAATTTCTTGCTCCGTACAATTTAGGAGATCCCGACAGACTACAACAGCCCTTGAGGCGTTGAAAGTGCCGTGGGGATCAACGCGTAAAACAAAAATCTCAAATCTTCTTAAACCCTAGGATCTTCTGAGACTGAGCATCATTTATAGTCTCCACATGAAGTCCAGTAAAGGTTTTCCTTATTTCCTTAACAGGGCCTCCAGCACATTTAGTTATTTCTCGAGCAATGAGAAAGGGACTCATCTTCGAGAAATTACCGTCTTCCTTTGTAATAACTAAATATTTTGGTTTCAGCAAGTTGCTCTTGAAAAAAGCTATTTGCAAGCTCTTTCTAGCCTCAACTTCTGTTCGACGAGATTCCACACTCTTTCTCCGTTTCGACTCAGGTGAAACGGCTGGTTCTAAACGAGGGTGCTTACGTGAACCCTCTGCCACGTTTGTTGGTTGTTCAATTTACATGTCTTTTAATCCCTTCTGTAGTAAGGCTAGCCGCCGGGATAGACCCCCACTCCAAGGCTACTAACCCTGGAGGTCTGTTCCGGTACTCCGGTGGAACCGGCATATGTCTTGACAGAGAACGGATGCGCAGTCTCTGCACTGATTGTAGGTCCTTACACACCAAGGTTTTCAGGGCTCCCATGCGCCGAAATACATGGGCACCTTAACTACATGCTTGCTATCGCGACGGGCATGTGGACAGCGAAAGGCCTACGTTACACCTGCAATCACTTTGACCGTGGCCGCCACATCGCCAGCTCTAAAGGTGGTATCAATCCATGTCCTTAGTTGTCAAAATTTTCGTATCTGCAGGTGGCCTGAAAATCCAGTTCTTAAATACGGCCTATAGATGTAATTCGGCCGAAAAATAGCATCTCCGACAAGAACACTCGGAACCCCGTTAGCCAGCTACATGTATTGTACGTAAGTACAGCTGTTGCCGCCCTGGACCTGGAACGTTCCGGACATGGAGATTATCTACCTCAGGGCACTGTTTGTTATTATTATTGTTGTGATTGTGATGACTATGGTTATGATTTGTTTTATTATTGTCGTTTAATATTATTATTACAATTGTCATTATTATTACTGATTTATCTTATTTTACTTATGTTTTTAAACCAATAAATTGCAATTATATGAACATTTTCAATTGTCAGTTTCTCAATATCGTGAGCCGCGAACACGCGACAGTACCTGATTTATTAAATATTGTTTATAATTCCTGTATGCTAATAGAATCTACACAACTATCCAGTTACGGTGAAGTGGAAGCAATTTCCAATGCGTAAGTTAAATAATTTGTTCCGCCGATCTTCTTGACGGACTGGTAGGGTCTCGGCCTTTCATTTGGAGGTCCCTGGTTCGAATCCCGGTCATTCATGGCATTTTTTCATACGATAGAAATTTCTATCGGGCTAATGATCATAGCAGTCGATGCCCGTAAAAAATCAACAAAAAAAAAATTAGAATTAAATCAGACATTACAAAACTGAAATTAGTATTGTATTTTACATTGAAAATAAATTTAGATTTCTTAATACCGTACAGTTTAGACAACACTCAGTTGGAAATTACAGTTAGACAGTTGGAAATTAGATAACTCTAGGGGCAACCTTCTTTCAGAGATTACCAGTAGCATAAATAATTAATATAATAGGATCAAAAATAAGACATCAGTTTAATACTGCCTTGAAAGAGACGACATGTGGTATTCATCATAAACTTATCGTATAACTTATTTCCTGTTGAAGAAACATAGAATTCCACTCAACTGATATATTGACCATTGTTACTGCAATCAAATTCGAACAATAAAATATTAAAATATAGAAGAAGAATAATATCATATGATGTCACGATCGATAGCATCACATCAGTGTATATATATGATATATATTGAAGAACATGAAAAGCCAGAGTATTCTTCAAACAACTCAAATATTCCTGTAATAAAGTCACAAACCAATCAAACCTCATAAGCATGGCAATTAGTCAGTCGTCAGGAAGAAACGGATTATTTTATCCAATATTTTATTCAAAAGGGAACTTTTTCTCGCGGAATGATTTCCAACTTCCTTGATATCATCAGGTATTAAGTTATACATTTTAGAAGTCGTATAATTATACAGTCTTTTGAAATTACCACTTTTTTGAAAAAGAACTAGGAAAGGGAAAATGTTTTTAATTTTTCCCTTATTTTTACCAGACTGTACAATATTGTGAAATAGAAATTATGCAATAATCTGAAGATGCATAATTGTCTTATACGAAATATTTTTAATATCCTAAAAATACGAAACGATGAATCTAATCTCGACTCATTAGCAGTCAATCTCACAATATGTATTTGTATTATAATTAATGGCCGAATAACCTATTTTATATGTACTTGCCCAACATGTTATTGCATAATGGATTCTGGATTGTAGAAAAGTATAACATTTTCATTATATAATTTAGACACATTTTTTAAATAGTAAAACTTTCTTATATAGAAACCATTAAGAATCCTAACATAATAAACACGACTCTACCATGTCAATTGTCTTTCTAATGTCATTCCAAGATATTTAACACATCAACATTAATGATAGATGCACGTTTACACAAGCTTAAATTCACACAATTTACAAAATAATATTTTAAATTATTATTTACATTAAACTAATTATACAAAATTCGTTGTTAAAGTTTAAAGTAATTCCATTCAATGTTAGCCAAGCCCTTATGTGTTCGAGATTACTGAAAATATTGTTATTTAATTGCTGTATTCTCAGTGATCGTTAGCAGATGATATGGCTGTATCATCTGCGAAGACAACAACTTTTTTTGTAAATTTTCAATTACAAAAATCATTCACATATATAAGAAATATGATAAAATAGTGTGTCTTCTGGAGATTAAGGCTAAAATAATATGTTTAAATTGTTCAGCGTTAATTTTTTATACATATTTAATTTTTGGTATCGTTTATAAAAATAGTATAGTATAGTGATATTGATCACAGAATTTTGTAGATATGAAAACAAAAAATAAGAAAAAAGGTTTCTATTTTATTCCGTTACCGTACGCACTTTCATACCCTTGTATATTGAAAACACAGTTGTTATTTATTTCTTTTGTAGTCTATAATGAACATACTCCTTTATCTTATTTCTATTCTTCTATTGGATGTATTAAAATTTATTCAGGTCTGAATGTATGTAAACATCGTTATGTATCTTTGAAAAAAAGTAGTCTTATTTTTACTATTTTATTTTCCTTTTTCATTCTCTTTTCTTAATATTGATTTCTTTTACTGTTATCAACCGTCAAGGTACAAGAGAAACGTTTTTTCTCATTGTCTGTTCACTGTAGCAATTGTCCGTCATGTTATAAAAATTTAGGAAAAACAGAAACTTTTATTTCTTTGAAATTTGCTGTGATATACAGTATTATTTCATTTATTTCTGGAGGCATCGTTTTTTGTTGTTTTAAATTCACTTTTTTTAGAATTAAAATAAAATTATGATGATGCTGAAATAATAATAATTGAGTTATAATTGTTTTTATTATTTCTATTCTTTTTTTGTAAATGTTTATTTTAAATTTAAAAGTATACTTTTTTTACAATAGAGTGCTTCTGATATTTTTATACGTTTTTTTAAAATTTTTTCTTTAACAGGTCATACTTTTAAAATAGTGTAAAAATGTTTTAAATACTTAATATCAGTGAAATATTTTGTAATTATAGAAATATATCTATACTGTTACATAAAGAGGAAGGGGTATTTTGTTCGTGGTTAAACAAAAAATTACCCAATCAATCGGATACAAATTTATACCCATGTTTCTTGGCATAACTGAGAAGGTTGATAGATATATTTTATCTCAAAAATGTAAAAAATTGACAATTTTTTATATTATTACGGAAACTTATTTAATCATTATTGTGTTGACATGATGGCCAAAATGATCACTGAAAGATTAGTCTTTATTCATAATAACAAAAAAAAAAATTATTTGCTGATGATTACGTTCATCTTCCAGTTACTGTCCACAAGACACCAATGTTAATGCTAACAATATGGGTCAAATTGTCATACTTCCCTCATCTTTTACTGGTTCACTATGGTATATGCATGAGAATTTCAAGATGCTATGACATACGTTCGAAAACATGGGCGTCCAGATTTATTTATAACTTATATGTGCAATCCTGATCGGCCAGAAATAAAATAAACGAACTATTCACTGGTCAAAAATCTTCTGATAGACACGATGTTATATCCAGAGTTTGCCATTTGAAAATGTAAAAACTCATAGACTTTGTTAACAAACAAGAAGTACTTGGTTCGGTCAATTGCTACGCGCTAAATGTTGAGTGGCAAAAACGTGGCCTACCTCATTGTAACATATTAGTTAGTAACTAAAATACGACTTGACAAAATTGATCTTATCATATCTGCTGAACTCCCTGATAAAAATGTTGACTCATTACTATAAGACATCGTTTGTAAACATATGTGTCACGGACCATGTGGCGACATAAATAAGTCATCACCATAATAAGTGGAAAATATTCAAAAAAGGTATCCTCAAATATACATTTGCAATAGTCAAACATATAGACTTATCGCAGCAGAAGTCCGAGGACGGAGGTCATACGGCAACTTTAAAAATACAAGCTAACATAATTGATATTGATATTAAATCGATCGTCCAATGTTGTCCACTACTGTTGCGTTGCTTTAATGCCCACATAAATGTTTAATTTTGCAGCTCCGTGCAAACGATTCAATATATCTGAAAATGTGTTATCGAAGGTTCAGATCAAGCAACTTTTTCAGTTGAAAATCAAAGAGGTGATTTGAATCAGTACGTGGCGATTTTTTGACTTTCCCATATCCTATCCTATCCTATATACGTTATCCTACTACAGTTCACTTAGTAAACTATCAAGGTATTTATTTCCTTGAACAAAATCTCCAACGAGTCCTTGAAAGTCTACAGAAGAAAACTCTTATTGCTTTTATTGAGATTTATCTGTCCGATTTCTTCACTAAGGCACTTTTATATCATATACTGAAGTTCCTAGATACAATACCGATAATAATATATGTAGCAAAGAAAGCGCGAAACTGACATTGTAGGATTTCCTGGAATTAAAAAGGATGCTGCTCTGGGTAGACTATAAAAAATCCAAACCAAAGTGAATGCTTTCATCTGCGTATGTTATTGGGACCTTAACATATTTTGATTACATGAAAACTGCTGATGGTAGCTACACCAACCATATAAAGCTGCTTGCGCTCCACTTGACTTATAGGAAAATGATAATCACTGGAAATACACGCTTGCTGATCCTTCTATCAGTCAGTCTTTGCCTAAATTCAGAGAATAATTGAATTTATATTAGTTTTTTGACACCCTGCCCAACCGAACGTATTGTGAGAAATGTTCCAAAACATTTTTGCAAAGATATTTTGTATCATATCCGACGTCAAACTAATAACGTTGAGATTACAATTTTAGATGAAATATTGAGTAGAGGTCTCAATGGGATTTAAGATATTTTCGTTACGTCAAGTGAAAAATACTTATGTGATTTCGGTTTAATAACACAACATGTGATAATCAAGAAGCTATTAATGCTTATGATGCAATGTTAAGACTTTCTTTCGATGTCAATGAACAGAAAGAATTTGTATGTATTCTTCCTAAATTAGTATCATCTTCCTAAATTAGTACCAGATCAACGTCAGGCGTTTGATGATTTAAATGACAGTGTTGCTAGAAAAAACCCAATGATTTTTTTGTTAGATGTTCCTGGAGGCACTGGGAAAACTTTCTTAATCAATCTGTTTCTTGCTCAAGTTCGTTCAACTAAAAACGTTGCAATCGGAATATCATCATCAAGAAGTGCTGCTACATTATAAATGTGTGTGAGAACTGCACATTCCACTTTTAAGATACCGTAATGATTCATGTAAACAAGAATCTATTTGTTCTATTCGTAAAAATGGTCAATTTGGAAAAATTCTGCAAGATGCTAAACTTATAGTGTGGGATGAAAGCACAATGACTCATCGATCTCATATTGAAGCCATTGGTCGAACCCTTTGAGATATGAGACATGCTGTAAATTAGTGGGTAGTATAACTTTGGTTGTTTGCTGGAGACTTTCGGCAAATATTGCTTGTCGTCGCAAGAGGAACTAAGTCTGATGTTGTTCAGGCATACCCTAAATCATCATTTTTACGGAAATTTGTCCTCACTATTATCTTAAGAACTAATATGTAAGTTCATCTTGGGGATGGCGATGCTAACTTTCCCTTACAACTACTAAACATTGGAAATGGGACTGTTCCTCACAATGATGTTTACATTGCTGTCGATGAAAATATTGGTACCGTTGTGCACACAATGGATGATCTCATTTCCAATATTTATCCAGAAATTAGAAATTAGTCAGCTTTTACAAAAAACGTAAGAGTGGCTTTGCGAAAGATCTATCATAACTCTTCGAAATATTTCTGCATTTGAAATTAATAATATGATATTAGAAAATGTTGAACGCAAAGCAAGAAATATCGATCTGTAAATTCTGTAATCAATACTGAATATGCAGCCCACTATCCCCCAGAAATTTTGAATTCTGTTAATCCTGCAGGTTTTTCAGTTCGTAGCCTCAATCCTAAAATGGTAGTTCCGATTAATTTACTACGAAATCTTAACCTTCCGAAGTTATGTAACGTGACAAGGTTGCAAATCAAAACTATGCAAAATTACATCATTGAGGCTACTATTTTGACAGGCCCAGCTACAGAAGAGGTTGCTCTTATACCCCGCATCCCAATGATCCAAGAGACTTACCATTTCAATTCAAGAGGCTGCAATTCTCTGTAAAACTTTTGTTTGCTATAACAATTAATAAAGCGCAAGAACAGACATTCAAACACATTGGTATTGATATACTATCAGACTGTTTTTTCTCATGGACAATTATATGTTGGACTTTCCAGAACTGGTAATTCGGAAGGCAATACATTCTGCCACCAGAAAATCAAAACGCCACACAAAATGTCATACACCCGGAAGTTCTATCAATTTAATATTGTTAGGAAGTGCGTTAGCTACATTATAATCTAGGGCGAAGCCGAGACGGGGGATGATATATATATATATATATATATATATATATATATATATATATATATATATAAAATAGCATGTGAGTGATGATTGCCCGGCAAAAACTACTGAAGATAAATTGATGAAAACTTGTATACACTTTTTCCTTACGGTGCTACTCCATACTAAGAAAATCCACCTTGAAATTCCGAGTTTTTAATGAAAACAATGAAATTATTAATTTATTCTTTTGATTACTCGGTAACAGACGTAGATATCAACTTAATTTTTGGTGTGTGTAATCTTAATTTAAATATCGAAAAATTTAATTGTACATTTTTTGAAATTCAAAGATTAAAAGTGTTAAAATGAATTTTTGATTTTTTTTACCCTGTTATTTTTTTAATGTCTCGGTAATAAATGAAAAAACCAACCTGATTTTTAGTGAGAGTAATCAATTTTCATATCAATAAACCAATTTCTAGATTTTTGAAATTCGACCTTGATAGATGATGAAGAAAGATAAAAAAATATTTTGAACAATGATTGTAAATTTTCCCAATTCCGACTTTAGTAAATTAGATATTCAATAGATTTTGGCTTGCAAATATTCTTCAGATAAATATTTCAAATTCGTATTAGAGTTTTTTTAATTCCGATTTTTTTAAGGGTGCGAAGGTATACGGCGATGTGACTCAACCAACGCAGCCACTGCCACCCTTTATTAGTTACTTACATGACTAAAGAACATAAAATGAAAAAGGTTTTCCGCGCTGCGGGAAACGCAAGTAACCAAATAGCGCAGTCGAAGCTGCGATGGGGAGCTAGTATATATAGATAAATATTCGATAATTCATTGACAGAACTTGAGATAATTGCTGATGATGTAATATTTTAATTTATTTTGGTAGCGTTAATAGTTATAATTGTCCAAAATGTTTAATATTAGTTTCATTTATATAAAATTAATTTCCAGTGTATAATTGATTCATACCGTATATACTGCAATACGCAATTTCGATATGGAATTTTAATTATTAACAATTTATTGTTTGTGCAGGTGTTAATTAAATTATTATTGATTATTGATGTATCGATTTTTGCTAAGAGTAACTGGATAAACTGCAATGTTAATTTACAAATACCTATCTCATATACGTGTATCATAAATCTATCAAAATTATATATGTTATAATGTCTGTATTTTTGTAAGTTATTTATTTTTATGGTCATTTAAAAGTTAAACTTTAACGTTTAAAAACTTTCACGTTTTATGAATGATTTTTCCCCGAAAATTGATGCTAGTTATTAATTATAGAAAAATATATTTTTCTGATTAAGGATATGATTTGAGACTTACTCCATTATATTACATCATTATGTAGTTAGTACATTTCATTAATTGAAATAGTTTTGCATCGCGAATTAAAAAAAAAATAGATTTTAATTCACCGGATTATAGATCATCATAGGATCATAATTACAAATAAACTGGAAAAAATAATTTAAAAAATTTGTAGTTATAAATTCTTTAGTTGCGTGCGAAGAAAATCCACTTTACATTTGGTTACTGTGTAAATGTGGTAAAAAACAAACCATCTTAAAATAAACTATTGTTTATTTAAAAATTTATTATATTTTTACCATTGGGCATGGATACACCTGTACGGGCGTTTATTGTATTATGAAAGCATAACCAGCAGTTGATCGAGTTATTTTATTAAATTTGTAAGAGTTTAAATCTATGTATACTTAATTTATAAAAGATACATTTTTAATTTACTTATGCAAAACTTATTCATTATTCAAAAAAAACTTTCGATATGTTTTCTTAAAACAAAAATAAAAATTTTATTTAAAAAGTTTCTTATTTAATAAAAGATCTTCAAGTTGTTTTTTTAATTTTTATTTATTTTGTTTTTTCTTATTCTTTAGATAACTACGTTTAATTTCATCTCCAAAATTATGGGTGAAATGACTTGAAATATAATGAGTTTAAAGTTAAAAGTTCATATTTTAGCTTATGCTAATTACATAATATATGGATTTTCTTTTTATTGTTAAAGTTATGGTGTTTGAAAATAAACTACAAAACCCGATGAAAAAAGTAGAATTTTTCTTTGTTTTTTTTAAAATTGTTTTAAAGGAAAAGTTTGAATAAGACATGTTGTTTAAAAGATTTCTTAACAAACTAATGTAGAAATCGATTGTTCTTAACTTGGTAATGACATTTTACAAAATGTTAAGTTTGTTTTTCGTTAGTAAAACTACAGTCTGCTCGGTAACGAGAAGAGGGATTAATCACAAACTGTATCCTAGACAACCACATTCTTTTCTGTACAGTCCATTTTTAGGCAATTTTCTAAATTTCTCGGCGGTAATAGAGCTAGGTAATGAACGTATTATCGGTAATATTTGATCTTAATTTCTTCATCATGTACCCGTACTACGATATCATTTTCGGTTTTGAAAAATATTTTCTTTGTTTTGCTATTAAAGTAAAATTATATTGTTTTGTTTAGCAGGTCAATAAAGCTGATGAAGGAATTATAATTAAATTCTCTATCTTATTTTTTTTTCAAAGCTTATTTACGTTTACATAAACCTTCAATAGATTGGATTACATCCCAATTCATATGATAACGAGTTCTCAGCGAAACTGCTCAAAAATTACGAACTAGTATAATAAAAACTTTTATGCCAAGCCCATAAAATTAGCAATTATTAATGACACGCAACACTATTAGAACAATAGAAAGCAAAATAATATATCATAAGTAGAAGTAAAAAAAGAAATTATGGACCAGTGAAAAAAAGAAGGTATATGTAACAAATTTGAAATTAATAGTCGAATAGATAATGCACAACACTCATATCCGAAGTTACTATAGACACATTAAGATACTAAAAGGACACTTCGTTCTAGAACATGCAGTCGGTTCAACTTTGTAATATCATTTTCATTGTCCAGTAGATTTACTGCCAGGTGATTTATGTTGTAGCTAAACTGAAGTTCGTACTTTGAATTGAAACGTTGTATCTCCTCCCGCACAGAACGCAATCGCAAATAATCCTGGACCTTATTGTTTCTTGTAAACCAAGATGCTGTTATACACCTCGCTAGCTTATTCTGAAACCCCTAGAAGATGTCGACATTGCTTCTGTTCGCGGTGCTCCATAGTTCGACCCCATAGGTCCAGATAGGTTTAAGAATTGTTGAGTATACCAGCACGTTATCTGACAACAACAAACGAGAACGTCTGCCCAACAACTAGAAATTTCCTTGAACTTTATCTTAAGTTGCCTTCTCTTGTCTCTTATATGAACTTTCTACGTTAGTCTACGGTCGAAGTGTAGACCTAGGTACCTCGCACTCTCAGTTTGCAGAATAAAAACGCCATCAAGGAGGACCCGTGGGCAGTCACCTCTCCTCATCGTGAATGTTACATGGGTTCGGTTTTTCTTGACTAACGCGTATTCTCTATGTACTCTACTATCTGTTGATTAAATCCAACTCGAATTGTAGGATATTCGATGATATTGTTCGGCTGGCATCAACTGCGAAAACAGCTGAGACATCCGCATAAGAAGCGATAGTAACCTCGTCTGTAGAGGGAAGGTCTGCGATAATGATGAGTATAACATGGACCCCAAGACAAAGCCCTTAGGAATTTCCGACTTAATCTCGAAATTTGCACGAAACGTGCAAAATTCCTGGTATATTTCATCTGAATAAAACGCCCTTCTTGATATACGGCTGTTGGATGTCTAAGAAAGCTACCGAAAAGTATTTTTTCCCTTCAAGACTTGTGGATTGCATTAATTCACCAATGTAACCCAAACGTATTTTAAGTCTATGCACAAATACAACCAAGTGTAAGTGTTTTTTTTCAAGTTTAAACAAATGAGACGCTTAATTTCGTTTATCAAAATTTTGAATTATCAAAGAAATAAAAAAAGTAAATCTTACCTATTATTATTATTGTGGAAAAAGCTTTCATAATACATTAACAAGTACTTTTTGTACTTAAAAAAAATCATCTTCCGTTACTTGCAATTTCAGATCGAATCTAAAATTCTAAAATCAGACCCCCGTTTCTCAACCTAGGTGAAAACACTTCAGACGATAATGTTAACCTAACCTCTAACTTAATATAATAGAATTAAAAACAGGTTACACTGTAATATTGATGTTTTAATAAGTAATAATATTGATATAGTAATAATAATATTATCATTATTATTAACAGACTAATTGTTTAATTATTATTATTGTTTAATTATTATGAGCGCTATTGTTATTAGTATATATAATTATCTCGGTAATATTTAATGCTGAATTTATTTACATGTTCAATAATCATAAAATTAATATTATTAAAATTTGATATTGACGTGAACACTACGTTATTGATATATTAGTTGTTTTCATCAAACACAAACTTGGTTCATTTTATTTACTTTTAATTAAGTATCTTTGTTATTGCTCAGTAGTAAATCATTGCGTGTTATAAAATTGTGTGCAAGGCTATTCAATGTGTGATTTCTTTATATTTAAATTTATTTATTTATAATTCTCTCGATAATAACAAAAAACCGTAACAAAAGGATGTACAATAATGCAAAAGGATCGCAGTACCTTTTAGTATCGTCGACATAATATGTGGTATTCAAATTTATTTGTAATTTAGCGCAATATATAGCGCATATATTCTGTTTAATATATATGTTGAAGATATTTATGCTTAAAAATTCTCTAGATGAAAATTGAAGGAATCAGTATAGGAGGAAGAAGGACCGCAAATTATATGATTTTTTTTTATTTGATGAAGCACAGGTCAGTAAACAGATGATTTCAAAATTGAGAGATGGGATAAAGATAATGTGATGAAGACCAAAATAATTAAAGTAGGAGAAGCCCAATAATATTTGTGTAAAAGAAGAAAAAATCAGTAAGACAGTACAGATATTTACATATACAGATTCTTTAACAGTGATACGGTTAACAATATCATGTTACAGTGTATGTAATATTTGGAGGCGGGTCTGTATTATTCTAAGGCATTCCGTCCACTGCTCTTTACATTGCACTCAGCGACATCCTCACACCAGCAGCCAAAGTAGTATTCCAAAAAAAAAAATACTACTTTGGGTGACGTCACTATTATAGTAACGAAATATGTTTTGGTAATTTGTTATTACAAATAAAATTTTTATTTTGTTGAAGATGTATATGTTTTTATGTTTATGTTTTTAGTTTATGTTTTTTTTTTTTCTCGTATGGTAACCTAAAGTTTTGCTATAAATAAATCGTAACAATGTTATGATTTTTTTTGACGTGGCGTAATTATTTAAGAAAATTATTTCTAAACAGCACTACGCCCGAATAAATAATATTATTTTGAGCATTGTAGACATGAAACTACAAAAAAAATATTAAATTGTACAAAAACAAAATACATAAAGTGTTAAAGAAACGTCAGTAGAAGTAATGTAATTTAAATCACTGTTAAATTTATTCTAAAAAAAAATTATGAATGCTACAGAGAATTCGTACTATAATAAAAGCAAAATTAATTAAAACGTTAATTCGTACTGTATTTTATAAACTTAAAACATAAAATGATTACATACAAGATAATTTATATAGTAGCTCAAGTAAATAAATAAATACAGTAGAATAAATAAATTAATAACAGATGAAAGAAATAACTAATAATTAAACGACAAATTTAGATAAATAAATAATAGCAAAAATAAATGAATATGGTAGAATAAACAATTATAAAAAATAAAAATAATAATAAATACAAGTCTGTATCATTTTGAGTTCTTATTTTTATCGCAACCAATAAAACGTGTTCCGTATGTCGGGTTATACGAGTGGGTAGAGGAGGCATAGAGACGGGCAGTAGGAAAGATTTTACATACACTATAATGAAAGAAAGTTTGCTAAAACGAAATTAAAAAAAGAATATAATAATGGCTAATAATAAGCATTTAACAGAGAGAAATAATTATTATGTAAAATAATATCGAATTAGAAGTGTTAAAACATCTTTTGAAATGTTATGTTTGGAGGGACTTAACATTATGGGTGTGAAAAAGAACAATTTGAAAAAGAAATAAAGAAAGCGTGGAAGTATTTGAAATGTGGACATGGAGGGGATCAAAGAAAATTAAATAAGAGAATTAAGTGAAAAATGATGACGTAATTTTTGATTAATCAGACAAATAAGAAAATTGACAGGAACCATGAAAGGAAAAGGATTGCGCTAGAATGTGGAAAAAAGATGGTCAAAAAAGAGTAGAAGATATAGATGGTCAAATAAGAAATATGAGGTATCAGGATCTTAAAAGTTTTAGCCGAGATTACAGGTGGACATGGTGCAAAATAACTACTTCAAGACAGATAACCTTATGATATATGTTTTTTTCTTAAATAAGATTTAAGAAAATCTCGTATCCGAGAGTTGGATTATCGTCCAAACCGGTTTTAGAATCACATTGTACAGAAGTGGCTCGTTAGATAGGAATAGTAGCGATTTCCTGCTTAATAACCAGTACGGCTCCTTAAATTTGATATCTAACTGTTTTATTTTTTTCATAAATGTGTAAACCTTCCATGATAGACGACGACCTAGAATAAAACCTAAATTCCGTACACTTTCAGCTCGTGGGATGGAACTTCCATGTAAATGGATTCCTGAGCAGTCACCTCTTCTCATCGCCAATGTCATATGAGTCGATTTTGCTTCATATATCTTTATTTTCCATTTCTTCAACCACTCTGTTAGAAGGTCTAACTGAGATTGTAATTTAATAGAGGTTTGAGTTGGATCATCATCGACAGCCACGATTGCATATCGTCGGCAAACGATGCAATATGGTATTGTCTGTGATTGTTAGGTCCGCAGTAAAGATGGAGTAGAAGATAGGTTCCAGCACTGAGCTCTGAAGAACACCCGAGAAAATATCGAAGACTTCAGATAACTCCTCCTTGATTTGATCTGAGAGAAGCGTCCGTGCAAGTAACTGTATAATAATAAATAAAATGGTTGAAGCAGATTTGCAATTAGTTTGTATATCAAATCATGATACTAGTTTTTTCTTGCATTACAACTATACAAGTCAACTATGTAAGGTTTATATCTTTTACGATAGGTTTGAAGCTTACAAACTTGTTTTATATTAAGATAATTAAATGCTAAATAATTAAAAAATTTAAAAAGTAGTATGTTACATTAAATGGTAAATGTTATGTTTGTATTAATATGCTGAATAACTTAAAGTATAGAGAATGGAAAACACAATGATTTTACGTCTTGAATAACGTGACATTAACAATTAAATACAAATTGTGTAGAATAGTCCTACTTAATCCTTAATTTAATTTGTAAGGTAAACTTTTCCAAAATAATTGCCGAGTGGAATGAAAATCAAACCTTAACTCAGTTAAGTTATCTAGCCTACATTGTACAACTTTTCATATGATAAGTATTTCAGTCAAAAATAATTAACGAATTTAAAAAACAATATGTTTGTATTAATACGCTGAATAAGATAAGGGTATATAGCAAGGAAAACAATGATTGTGTCTTAAATAACGTGATATTTATAAATAAATAAAAAATATTTCGCTCCTGTACAGTCGTTATACAGTAACATTGGCATTAGTTTAGTAACCAATATCTTTGTCTAAGTGTTAAGAGTTCACAAAAGCAGAATTGTGTTTTCAGTAATATTTCCAATGTGGGCGGTCATCTGCGCAACAGTTAATAGGAAAGTTTTTTAAGATTAATTTAAATATCACTCGATCCGATGTTTCCCTCTTAAATTAGTGATTGATTATTTACGTTATCAAAACTAGGGTACCGTTATTATTAATTTTTAAATATAATGATGATTGATAAAACTTGAGAAATAGTTGATAATCGAATAATTGTTATTATAAAATAGTCAAAATTAGCACGAGTAATGAGAGAAAATGGATTATACAATTAGTAAGAACGGTTTTAGATTTTATCTGCGCGTTCCACAAAGAGCGTAAATTTTGTAAGGTTTAAAAAGTATTCAAAAACGGTAATTTTCTTTAGTGGCTCGACGAAAAGTTTCAATAAATGAAATAAACTATTCATATAATTTCCTTTTTTATTTTTTTTTCTATTAAAATATCGGTTCAAGACATAAAATTATTATTCAAGGCCGTTCATACTGTTTGCCTGTTTTGAAGATAAATTAAATCGTTTTTAGATAAATTAGTTGATTATATAATTATGGTTAATATTTGAAGACAATATTACAGTAATTTACAAATTTGATACTGTAAACTTTTTAAGTACTATACTGAAACTTTGTACGCTAAATTATTCGTCATAGTTATATTTTTATTTTATTGACTGCCTGCCAAAATGATTGACATCTGATTATATTGCAAACTTCAAATAACAAAATTATTTATTTCTAATTAAAAATAAATAACAAAAATAGTTTATGAAAATAGATAAAATTTTCTTCTCCTATCGGTTTCTATACTTAATGGGTTTTTCTTTCTTTTTTTTGACATAAATCCTTTCACAAGTTACGAAGTTGGATGAAGAAATGAAAAGATAAGAATTTGGCCTAAAATTGGGGTAGAGGACATAAGCACAAAAATTAGTAATAAATAGGACAAAAATACAAATGAGAAAAATAATTTAGAACAAAAATACATATCAGAATTATATATCAAAAGCACAGATCACTCACCACGGGTAAAAGATGGCAACGTCGCATTTTAAAAAAAAAAAGAAGAAAGTTTTATGTATCTCTTGGAATGGTTTTACGGCCGAGGATTGTAATATCGTAAGCGGGAAGTCCTTCGTTAGTATGTTCGTACCAATTTTGTTTCAGTTTTGCCAGTTTCCGTTTTTATTTAGGAGCCAGTGACTTCATTCCCTTATTAATTTTTACACATGTTTCACTTTGTAACTCTTTGTAACTGAAATGATTAAGGAGCATACAAATAGATTGAGTTTTTGGGTGGAATAATAATTTGAAATGCTGCTGAAAAGTTTCAGCTCTATTTGTTGTTCTGGCAATCCTTATCAGTAGGCTTAGTGGCCCATACTCAGAAATTGGTAAATACCTGTTAAATTAAAAAGATAATTGAAATTATAATAACAATAACAACAATAGTAATAATAATTACAATAAAGATATTTTGAAAAAATAAAAATAAAAAAGACGAGAAAAAAAATTCACCATTCGAATGTGGATTTTCTAAAATATCATCACACGAAAACCACACAAAAAAATCTAGGTAGCAAATCTAAAAAAAAAAATATTTTGTTGTATATTTCTGGTAGATTCTGGTTAAATGGAGAATTGGAGGTGTTAATATATGTGTCTATAATGTAATCCGAGAAATCAGTAATGCATTTGTCATTTGATAGGGCTGTAATAATTAGTTCAGTGTTAGCATCCGGTGCTTCTGCAGTTGGTAGGAAAGATAATCCAAAAGATTTCAACCAGTCCCTCGTTTCATTATTGTAGTAGTAATAGATATCGTGCTAACCTATATTTACAGTTTTTCTGTACCAAGATTGTCCCAAATGAACTACACCCGTGAACTTGTGATATTGGGATAACAGATTTAATTGCAAGATGAGCACTGGACTTAAAATCTAAAATCAATGTAATAGGCTTTAATTGATTATCACAAATTTATTTACAGATTGCCAAATTTCTATCACTTTTTATCTTTCTTATTCATTCCGATTTGAATATACCCATAACCACAAAGCATTTGAGAATATATCCGTTACCGGAAATTTTAATTCTATTATCCAATAATTCTTTCGTTAAAAGTTGTATTTTTACTGGAAATAATTATTGGTTTACCAGATTTCATCACTTAATATATTTTTTGAAAGAATTTTGCACATTTTTATAAGATTTTATTATTGATAAACTTTTTAGTAATCATTCTAACTCAGTGTTTTATCCCACAGAATAATTTTTATTTATAACTGATACAATAGCAGTAAAATTTATAATGTTTGTATTAAATTACATCAGTTTCTGTAAAAGATATTGGTATATCAAATATTGCAGTTTGATCAGTAAATAATCTAATTTAATCTGTGTGTTACTAACATAAGCAAAAATGAAATATAGAATGCGAGATAATCGGTTAATCTTAGTATTAATCTCTGATTGGTTGAATTCCGTTTTCTCATGTTCTTATAAATAATTAAATAACCATTCATTTACTGTTTGTTTTTATTCCAGCATTATTGCAATTTATTAATTAAACCAGTCGTAATTCACTGTTTAAGTGTAGGTCTTACAGATGTTATTACTTTATTGAATATTTATAGACTATGCTTTTTTCATGTTTCAACCTAGTGAATGAAAATTACGACAGATAATTGATATAGTATTGCTTTCACTTCATTAGTTTCTATAAAATAATAATAATTAATTCTCTGGATTTGTGTGATATTCATTCCTAAAATCAAAAGGATAGAATTATAAAGCAGCTGCACATTAGTATCCTTTGCTATTTATTGGTTGGATTTCATTATGTATTCCCAATAAGTATCGATAAACTTAATGAAATTTTTTTATTGGTTGAATGTATTTCATCTTTGTTTGTATTTTTATTCCCTTTTTTCGTACGCTTAAGGACTTTTCATAGATAAACTGATGAAAAAATATTGCATTCTTTTAACAACTTAACCTTAATTAATCTGATAAGGTTAATTTTGAAATAGTTTTATGGTTTATTTGATTTACATTTCGATAAAATATTCGTAACCGCCTTAATAAATAAACAGTTCATTTTTATTTTAAATTAAATTTCATAAATTAATAATATTATAATATAATTTAATTTAATATTTACACCATGAAGTTGAACAAAGAATTAGAATTAAGAAAACGAAGAAATAAAATAAAGATAACTTTTGAACTTGAAAATATAAAAGTGTAGGGTAACGTTGAATCCTGATTGTTTGATATTCGTTTATTCTTATTGATTGACGACTACATTATATTTATCTACTTATTTAACACCTCATTAGTTGAAAACTTAGCTCAATAACGATAGCTGCTGTATATCGGTAATTAAGCTTAAAACGTTGTTTCAATAACAAAACTGCTATGCAGATATTGCAAAGATTTCCATACACTGTGACCCACTTAATCCTAGAGTGTAGTTTTATAAGATAAAAAGTAAGCGTTTTTAATAAATTCATATTTTGTCAGTTTTACGATTTTTTATCATGTCCTTAACAAAGATTCATATGCAGGAATGGAGAATTATTCATTTGCTTTGTTTTTAATGTCTTTATCAAAAATAAATTTATCTAAATTTATATTAGTTGTGTTTCTTATTAGTGATCAACCTTCTGCATCGCAAAATATGTTGTTTCAATTACCAATCAAGTATTAAATTACTTTTTTAATTTATAATTTTCATTGTGTCTAAATTAATATACAAACTTCTGTATCGGAGGCTGGTTAATTGTAACCTCTTAGCCTGTATCACAATAATGTAATTTAAAAGAATATTAAATTTCGGAAATAATTTAAAAAGATTTATTTACAATAGTTACTTTTAATTTCGAATTGGTATTTATATAAATGTGCAACTTAACGGTATAAATTCTCATTACTGAATTCCGTTTAATATTAAATAATTTAACAGCACTTTAAAGGATCTGGTACTAAATGATACGTTCTATTCAAGGATGTAAGTAGTTATAAATGAAAAATATTCCTGCATTTATTTATTTAATATATATTTTACTCTTTTGTTTGTATGCTGTTTTAACTCGTATTCTTCCTGATTAGAGTAAATGAATATTGTTAACACGTTCCAAGTAGAAAACATTAACCCAGATGAAGTGCAATTTATAAAACGCTTTGTAGTTGTTCATGGAATTTCTGTGCAGTAAGGTTTATTCTAAGTAAGGAAGATAAAGGTGTTTAGTAAGCTCCTAAATTTAACGCGCCTAACTCCACTGATGTCCTAATTTGTCGGCGCGCTTATGCAAGATTAATTGTCGGAATCTCTGTTCGCATAGGCGATGATAAATCGACCGTCGGCCACACACGTCCGCGCGTACACGCACGTGCGCCACTTCCCATCTCCGCAGCAGAAAAATGAAATGATAACTACGGCCATGTTATGATTTCTTTTGTTAAAAGATTTCACGGTGGAAGGCAACGCGTGTTCGCTAGCATTGTTGCCACCATCGGCAGATATTTTTGAAATGTTTTACGTGAGCCATTGTAGAGTAATAGGGGACGTGACTTAAGGCTCGGAGATGTGACGGCTCTAATTGGCTGAGATAATCCTATCCCCCTTCCACATTCCATATTAACCTCCAGACATCCATCATCTTTTAAACAACTCGCTTCGAACAAAATTCATCGCTTCTTTTTAACAGATCCTTGACAGGTTTCAAAGATAATGACAAATCGTTTGTTCGGCCTTAGCGTTAATTTGTCAGGTGCTCTGACTCGTCTTTGCTTCTGGAAATTACATATTACGTAGGTAGTTTTGACCGGGAACAAAGTTATATTTTAAAATAACATTATCCTATTATCTCGACGATGACTTTCGAGAAACAAAAGGTAAATTATCGTGTCATCAGTTATGAATTTACAGTCTTTAGTTGTGTTATCTTCGTTTATGTGTGAGTAAATATGTACTACGCCTCTGGTATTTTTCTCTGACCCGTTAGCCTCAATTAAAAAACATTAATTGTTATAATTTTTTGTACTACCGTTTTACATATCGTGAAATAAAGAATAAATTGATCTAATTATGTTAAATATAGCAACTTCTCTTCAATTGTTAATAGAAATTATAAAATTAAAATTATCTAATTGCTAAATCCTCTGAAAATATCTGCTTAAAAAAAAATAATTTTTGTTAAATATTTAACGAGTACAAAAATGTATTTTGTAAATCTTATTTAATTTTTTAGACTAAATTATGAATTATATATATAATTTTCTTAATTTTTTACGGTCTTTTAAAGTCAGAATTTTAAGTGATATACCACTGGGTTAAATTCAAATCTGTTATTTATTACTTTTGTAATTAATATACCCAAATTATTTAAATAATATTTTTGGCAAGACATATCAATCTCATTAATTACAACTCTTTTAAATAATTTTAGCAGTATAATAATAATTAATGGGGTAAATAAAGTGAAGGCAGTGAACACATGCAGTACCAGGAGGTACAACAACGTGGCAAAAATTGTACACATAGAACTCTGCAATAAATACAAGTTAGAGTTTCAAAAAGGACCCTACTATACATATGAGCCAGCCTCCTTTTTGGAGAATAACAATGCAAAAATTTTCTGGAACCAGGGAATTGTAACAGCAAAACCCATCAACTGTAATAAGCCAGATATCGTAGTAGTTGATAAAATGGAAAAAGTAACTTACCTAATATACGTAGCCATCACATCAAGTAACAAAATCAACACTAAACGTAATGAAAAGCTGCAGAAGTATACAGAATTTGCTTTTGAAACTAAAGATAAGTGGAATCAAAAAGAAGTTTATATAATCCCGATAATTATATATGCGGAGAGAATAATGCCATCTTGCACAACAGTCTTGAAAAACTGAAGATATAGTGGAAGATCCACGCAATCCACGCGCTAATGCAAAGGAGCGTGATAATTGACACTTGCCATGTTGCCCGGAAGGCACTTAGTCAACAATAGCAAGCCTAATCTCGTTGGTATAAATTACTCCGAGATTAAGGAATGTCACCGGCAAAAATAAAAGCGGTGAAAGTAGGGAATAATAATAATAACAATAAATATTTTTCTAAAGTCTAAACACTTCTTATTCTGTTTCCTGTTTAGCCTCCGATTATTACCTTTCAGATAATACTTCAGAGAATGAATGAGGCGTGAAGACGCGTTCACCACTAGACCCACCCGGTGGGTAAACGTCTAAATACTGAAGCTCTGAATCCCCTTCCCCCTTCTATATGATTTAACTTATACATACAGATATTATACGCTTAAGATATAATGAAAATGTTCGTAAAATTTAGCTAAATATGATTAAATAACGTAAAATTAAATCTGAAACTGAAAGTAATATTCAAATCCGTATTAAAAAATAAAAAGAAAATAAACACGGTACGTTTGAAGTATAATATAGTTGTAGCCTTTACCTTATCATTTTCAGTTTGATACGTTTATTTCTTAATATTGGTCGATAATTGAAGAATAGCGAAATATCATCATGGTTGTTTTTACACAATTAATTTTACGTTCGCTCATTAAAACTAAAAGAAAATAATTACTTAACTGTTAATCGACTTGTATGTTATCAATTTAGATTTAACTTCATAATTATGATTGATTTTGTCTGATTTCGTTAAAATGGACAATCATATCTCTTTCAAAAAAAAGTTATCTTTTCTCGTTAGACTTCTTTAGTTTAAAAAAAATTTCTATTTTTTCAGGCTAATGATTTAATATATTACCTTTCGTATAAATTTCTGAAAATTGCGGCTAACTTCTAAGTTAAAATAAAATTCTCAAGTTTTATAAAAATATTTAATGAAAATTAAATATATACCCATTTACAAATAATAAGGACTTATTTTACAAACAATTTTCAATTCGTTCAATTGTTACTGAATAATCGGTTATCTAAAAAGGAACAAAATCCAATTTTATCAAACCAGACAACAGAATTGTTTTTGTGTAACCCAACACAATATTTCAGCAAGAAGGGGCTTTATTTGGCTTCCTTTGCCATTTTTAATAAATCACCGGTGCTTTTAAAGAAATATGTATCTATCAGTTTATTTAAAATAAAATTTAACGATTTTTTTTTACAAAAACATTATTAATCTGTTAGTGTTTAAAAAAAAAAAATAAACGATATATAATTAAACATATATTTACTGATTTTCTACACCTTCGTTTAGCGTGTAAAATTAATACCAATTCAAATAATTTTCGGTAATGTCTTCCGAGTTATTTCTTTTGTTGTATTTTTTTTATTTAATATCTTTAGTTATTTTATTTATACCTATTTATAAAATTTTACATTTTTAGTTCATTTCAATACTAGCTTTAACCGTTTTTATTTTATAAATTAATTGTATATTTTGTGTCACACTTTTGGTCGAGATTTTACCACGGTTTTCCTTATGCATCCCAGCAAATGCTTAACCAGTCTTTCTTTACTTGTTGAGTAACAAAATTACACATACATGAAGTGGCCTATATAACTTTTTTAGTGACCAAAATGAAATATTTATTTTTTTAATACTTCATAAAAATTAAGTTTCGGTAAAAATTAATATTAAGAAAAAATCAAAGATTCTTTAAAAAGTTTCTTTTTTATTCACTAAGATTATCTTAATTTATTTTTATGTATTATACGTTTTTTTTTTTTTTTTATCTTAACGTAAGTTGCATGTAATTTTACTGCGTCAGAAAAAAAGTATTTCATTTGGTTAATATGCATATACACGCACATATCTATTTCCGGCACAAGCCGGAGCTCTTCATAGTAATTCATTTTATGCGCTGTATGTGACTAGCGGACAATGGATATTTCAAATGCCCTTGAGCATGTGCCAAGTACCAGAAACCTCTTTGTAATGTTACATGAGTTTTACCTTTTATTCATGAATCCATATATTTTTTTTTTTGTATTTTTAATATATGTCATAAAAATTGGTTTTTCCGAGTGTAATTTAACAGTGTATTTTTTATTTGATCCAAATAAGTATTATAAACCAGAATTGAATTATTTTAAAGAAATATTTGCTCTTGAAGATTTATTGTCAGATGTTGTACTGACAGGTTAGACTTCATATCAAAGAAATATTTTAGGTTATAGGCTGTGTTTTTAATTAAAAGGAAGGAATTGTATCAACATATTTAAATGAAATATTTCCTAAAGAGAACTAAAATTTTATAGATACTGTCCAATTACTTTTCATTATTCATTACCTAAAGTTCTTTCTAAAATAGCTAGTAGTTTAAAAATTATTTGCCTTTGATTTACTTTTATAATTCATTTCAAAACCCATTTATAAAATATATTCAGCCTATTAGAATTTGTTTTATTTTATTACTTTTCGTAATAACAAGCCAGTATTTTAATGCAATGCGTAATGAAAATTATACATGTTTTAATCGATCCTGAATGGAGATGTACAGCATGGTTCTGTGTCTAAAGAGAAAATTATTCGGTAACTTAACAAGTTTCTGCCGATAGAACCTTCTATGGACAAAGGCTTCCATTAAATAGACACACAGAATATATTCTGTGTGTAAATTTATTGAAGATGAAGGTTGGCTTAGAATATCGTAGCTCATTAACTTAATTTACAAAAATGTAATACATAGGTTGTTTTAAGGTTAGCCATTTTTTAAATACACATACGTCTACGAAAAGATTTTTTTTCTAAGTTTGTTTATTTACAATCGGCTTTCATATTGAAGTTTTAAGTAAATCGTATAAGAAACTGTTATTTGAAATAGGATCATCCAACGATGATCCTCAACGAATAGAGAAACAGTTAAGTTGAATAAATTCAAGAAAATACAAGAAAACTAATAACTATGAAATAACATGATAATATTTGATGGTGTCTGAGAATATAGTTAAATGCAAAATTAATACATCATATCTTGACACCATTAATCAAGTTGGGTACGTAAATAGAACAACAATTAATGAATGACACACTAATCTTATGGATTGACGGTAATCCGAATATAGCCTTTGAGAAATTACAATCTGCACTAGATAACATCAGCGTTTGGTAAATGGAGAAAAAGGTAATTCCGGCAAAGTCCAGCGTGTAACGTTCACGATGAAAAGAAAAGATTGCCCTGAAGTTCATTTAAACGGTATCAGAATACCTCATTCCAGTAAAAAAGTTAAGGTACCTGGTTCTTTTTTACCTTTATCGCCTATTAGTTTGGAGATCATGTAACGAAGAAGAGGAAATTGTTTGACATTAAGTTTAAAAGCATATTGAGTAAACGATATCAACTTTCTTCACCAAACAGAATTCTGCTTTACAAAACTTTTTTGAAGCCGGTGTGGACTTACGGATTGAACTGTGGAGCACAACTAGTAACAGCAGTGTGGTAATCATTCAACGGTTCCAGAATAAAATACGAGTTACAGAAGATAACACAAGCGCCATAACTTGCGAGTAGTATTGAGATATACGATTACATAGGAATCCTGTACATATGAGAAGTTGTGTTCAACTTCTCAAGGTATGTGTTCAGGCTGAAGAAGCATGTTAATCATCTGGCTTTGAATTTGCTTGTAATAGTGAGGATGTTAGGAGACTGAAAAGGCTCCATGTATTTCATGTGCTTAATGGACCATTATAGTAGATACCACTAAAATTGTTTTTCGGTTAATCAAATTTATGGATACTTATATTTATTATTTATTTATGAAAAGACTTAAAAAATTGTTATAGCTAATTTACAGCTGTTAAAAAAAGAAAATAATCTCTAGCCTTAGATCACTTTTTCAATCCTCTTCACATGATATTGCATGTGGGAGATTTAGAGAATGAAAATTGCCCATCACAAGAAGAAAAATTTCACTTATTTTATTACAGCGATATTTTCCCTGGTGGTTCAGAAATTGTAGCAGTTAAATATACTTCTGCTTCCATTCAAAATACACTTATCAAGTTTGTATAAATTTCTCTTATATATATTAATATTAATGGAGAAATAAGAAAGTTAGTAAACATGAAAATTTATTGCACGGAGAACTGAATACGTTATACAAAAATCCGATCACATTCGATTCCATTGTAATTTTATTTTCTATCTTCGTTCAAATTTAATTTTACAATTAAGGAATAATTAATTATTAAATAATACTGGGCTGTAAATAATGAATTACCGAATGAATGACATATAGCAAAGGTAGTGTGTTAAAATTTTAATTAAGATATCATTTATAAATCATAATAATAACTATTGAAAAGTAACTCATTGTAAATGACTTTAAATAATTTTAATATTTCATAAAATTATTTTTATAATTAAATATACTTTATTTCTTGACCTGTAAAAGAAATTTACAAGTTGATTACATTCCAGATTCTGATGTGGTTGTCTAAAAAGAGAAGTAAATTTGCGGAGAGGCCAACAACTAGCCTACGTCTGTATCACCAATACTAGATCGTGGATACCGGTGTTCTTTGGTGGTTGGGTATTAATTAACTGGATTGGGAAGGAAATGTAAAACCTTCCAGGAAAATACCAAGAAACTGGAATCGCCAAGTGTCGAATGGCTAAATTAATTTTTTGGTTTTTACTTTTCTACTAACCATAAGAAAACGGCGTAATTTCGTTTGCACATTTTTATTTTACCAAAATTAATAATAAAATAATAAATATTAATTTTTACTTCCTTGTACGAAGTAAAGCAAGTATTGTGATCGCGAAAAATTTCGGTTACCAGATTTCAACGGAAACATTCAGTTTGACCATCCTTGAATCCATTTTGACTAGTTTCGGCGTGACGTCTACGTACATACGTACGTATATACGAGGGCTGTCCAGAAAGTAACTTAAGTTTAGAAATAAAAAACCAACCAAATAAAAAAAAAATAAATTTTTTTATATACATTTGAAAGGGAGAATCTTAAACGATTTTTCTACGTAGCCGCCATTTAAATTGAGGCACGTATCATAAAAATGCACATGCTTTTCAATTCCTCTCTGTAGAAATCTGCCGCCTTAGATTTTTGGCACCCATCTTGCACAAAATTTGTGGTAAGCAAGCTTCTCTGGTACAATTTCTTGCAGTAAACCTCGTGAAATATGGTGAAATGAAGCGAGAGTTCGGAAATAAAAGTAACCAAAATCCATAAAATTTGGATTTTAAAGTTAATTAAATATTTGGATCTTAGGGAAAGTCACATCAGTTCGAATTAGACTTCATCTCCTTTTTTCTAAACTTTATTTTTAATTTAAATATATTGATTTATTAGTAATTATTAATCTCTCATTGTAAAAAAAAATTACGATGAATAATATTTCAATAAAAAGAAAAATGAAAAAAATATCGGAGGTTTTTAATGAAATAAAATTTTATGTATTTTTTATTTAAAAAAAAAGCGTGTAAATGTAATTTAAAAGGCGTTCAAGGAAGTCATGTGTTGTCCACATCAGATTTTTTATTTACAAATTTGAAGTAAATTCATTTCTTTAAGAATTTTGGTAAATATTCAGGTTAAAATCATAAATCGGATTGGGACAAATCTTTTTGATAGAATTTCTGTTTGCATACTATTAATGAATTGTGTAAATAAAGATAAAATTTATTTTCTATTAAAATACTTTATTATAACGGTTAAAACCAAGAAATATTTTTTACTTTGTCTCCATGAACGCAATATATAAAATGGTATTATTTTTCATTTGGTGGTAATTTTTTTTTTCTTCTATTAACGGAGGAGATAAAAAGGGATTTAAAAGTTAATCCTCATCATTAACTCCCCCACCCATAAAAAAAAAACATGAAAATCATGAATATCCTTGTTTCATATCTAATATTTTACCACATTCATTATGTATCATTACGTAATATTATTAAATCGCCTTCTCATCGCGACAAAGTTTATAATCAAATGAAATAAATTAAATGCTAAAGGTATTAAGAAAAACAGGAATATTAAAAAACATTTATTAGGAACTCAGTAATATCAGTTGAAAACTGGGACTTAATATTATTTATGAAAAGGACGTAGTAAAAGGTAATAATATTGTTTGATTACTGATTGTAATTAGTATAACTATGTGTAGAGTTGCACTCTAGAGAATTAATCTATATATATAAATGAACATATCTTGACTGATTGACTGACTGATTCATCAACGCCCAGCAAAATCTTCTGCAGCTAAATTGATGAAAATTTGTATATATGTTCTTGGTACAGTAAAAGAATGCACAAAGAAAGGTTTTTTGAAATTCTGATTTCAAAGGTTTAAGATCGATTTTGAATACTTTTTGGATACATATTGGTAGTAGAGATAATACAATGTAATAAAATAATAGTACATCATAATACAGTTAAACAACGGTTGATGTTACCCTAAAAGAGAGACTGCCATATTATAATGCAAGATTTTTATATGATAATATAATAATAATTATATTTACTACTTTCCCAGATAAGGGGACTACAATGTATATGATTATGCAATACAATCATCCTTATGATATACACCAATCGTACCCTACATCCATAGATAATATATAGCTTATAGAAATCCTTAATATATCCTTAAACAATATTCACTATACGATTTTGGTGCAGGATAATAAAATAAATAAATAATGCAAAAATAAATAGTACTATAAATAAATAATACAGATATACAAAAAATAAAATGATGTAACATAATATATAAAGTGAGCAATAGATATAAGGAAGTACGACATACAGGTGCCTCTAGTACTTTTCTGGTACACCAGAAAAATACGTGATGAGCGGTTTCTTCTTCATTGCACACTGGGCACAAGTTGAAGTGGTCTAGACCAAACCTATGCAGGTAGGACCTGAACCCGCCATGTCCCTTCAGAAACTGCGTGAGTTAGTAATCCATGTAGCCAAATATTATACACCATACATTAAGGCACATAAGAGAAGGACAGGGTCTAAAGGGTGGATACTATCCATTCATACAGTTATTGCCAAAATTAGGAGAACATTGCGTCAACGGACAACTGTGCCATAAGCGCATCGTTTATTTCTAATGGGCCAATCAGTCTTCCGCAACAGGCCGCCGTGTGACACGTAGGTGGAGTCCTCACAGTTTCGTCACACCCACGCGATTCTCAAATGTTCGAAGACCTCCTGGCATTCTGCCGGGTGCCTGTCCGCCCATGTGCCCTCCGGCGCCTACTCTATCACGGGTCTCCTCCCAGGCTTTTAGGTCATGCATGATCGTTTTGATGTATTCAGCAATCATCACCCATTTCCTCTCTGGAAATGGGTGATTTCCCATTGATGATGATTGCCATCACCCATGGGTGATGGCCATCCATGGCCATGGATGTCCATCATGACACAGTATGGCCTGCACTTCTGATACAAACATGTCCTCCTTGGGTAAAGCGTCTAGTAGCTTTCTCGTCTGATCATCATTTCTGGTACACCAGAAAAATACGTGATGAGCGGTTTCTTCTTCATTGCACACTGGGCACAAGTTGAAATGGTCTAGACCAAACCTATGCAGGTAGGACCTGAACCCGCCATGTCCCTTCAGAAACTGCGTGAGTTAGTAATCCAACGAACTATGGCGTCTGTTGCTCAAGCGCTTTATTTCTCCAAGCATCCAGTGGGTTTATTGACCCGGTCCCATCCACTACGGTTCTATCTCTGCTGCCATATATTTTCCATCTCAGTCAATACTTCAACAGATTGCTATTTTCTTTCTTCGGGGGAGGGGGGAAGACTTTGCCTCCCATTTTCTTTTTCGTTGTTCCACAACTAGATCTATGGGAAGAAGCCCCGCAAGAACTTCTGCCGCTATACCTGATACAGTCCTGTATGCAGATATGATACGGAGACAGCACCTTCTGTGATGGGCCTCCTGCGCCACCCCCCTGTATTTAGCATACACCATGGATCCTGCCCACGCTTCAGCGCCGTACAGAAGCGTGGAACGGGTTACGCTTGTAAGAAGTTTCCTTTTTTTTCTGTTTGGGGCCGTTACAGTTGGGCAACAGGCTAGCAACTAATTCCCGTACTATTGTCTGCTTTTTTACTCGTCTCAAGAGTGCGCATTCCAAAGTATAACCTGTTCCATCAATCCACACGCCCAGTTATTTCACAGCCGGCCTAGAGATGACGCGCTGTCCTTCCACGTTGAACGTCAGCCTAGGTCGCCGTCTGGCTGCTGTTATCATCATAGCTTCGGTTTCTTCAGGTGCCAAGTTTAGTCCGACTCCTCGCATCCATACTCTGATGTTGCCATTGGCGTAGTGTATTTTTCCCACAGCCTCTTTCTTGATGTTAGCTTCGACTGCCAGCGCTAGGTCATCCGCATACTTCAATAAGATGACTTCCGGGAGCAGAGGAAGCAGAAGCACAGCGTCATAGGCGAGGTTCCAGAGGATCGATCCAAGAACTGACCCCTGCGGTACTCCCCTGTCCAATATTAGTTCTAGTATGTTTCTCTCAACTTCACAAATAAATTTGCATCTGTCAGGTAAGAAATAATAGTCCTGCCAAGATATCCTAGGAAAAGTTTCGGGTCCTGTACTAACCAAACCGTTTCCCTGAAGAAATTAAAATATATATTATTTTTTTTATAAATGTAACAGGCTTTCATTTTTATTTATCATTATTATTCTCACACGCATGAATTTAATGAACAAGCGGGGCCCAAGAGGCTGAGCCCTCCGGCTATACGGAAAGAGCGATCAAAGCGAGCCATGACTGGCTAAATATCCCCTGGCCGCGATGGGAAACGCAAGTAAGTATATATTGTGGGCGAAGCTGTGACGGAGATGCTAGTACGCTACAAAATATTATGATATGTCGTTCAATATAAAATTGTGTCGTAAAATCCAAAGAATTAGAGAGACATTCTCAATTAGCACAGTAAGTATGTAATGATATTAATTATCTGTACTTATACCACGGCTTCTAATGATTTTTCAAGCATAAATTTGATTTGAGAGGGTAGTAGATTAATTTGTTTATTAAAATTTTATCAATGGTTTTTATTTTCCATTTTACAGGATTTCTTTAACTTTTTTAGAGGTATAACGAAACTTTGTTAACTTTATTGTCTACTTTCTGTTAAATTTAACTGACAGATTTTAATTTTTGTTGTTAATATAAATCGATAAATTTTTCTATATTGCTTATCCAGGTAATATATTTAATAGAAAATAACCGCCGATGTATTATTTCATTTCATTTTTTTTAATTTTATTTAGAACTTACAATGTAGCGAAAGGACCAATAAATTGACAAGTGTGAGAAGATGCAGTTAGAAAAAAAACGTTTTTACACTGATGAACAATTCCTTGAATCAGAAAGTTATCATTCTCTGTGATGTCGGATTGTCCTAGATCACAAATCCTCACGTCTGTGGCAAATGAAACGAACAAATCAAGATGACTGTGACAATGTCATTTTCGTTACAATTGGCTTGTCCTCTCCTTATAGGGTCACCAACCTTACGCCCCCTATTTCGGTTTAAAATTGCTTCATTTTTTCTTCTTATTTTTTTATTACTTTTTTATAACATTGTTCTTTCTTTGTTCCTGTTACATGTAACGCGATGGAATTAGTTATTGGTCGTACATTTCAACATATAAATTATTCCTGTTTGTTCTGAAAATAATAGAAGTTTTTATTAGAAAGTTTTTAAGGTTTACCGGCAATATTTTACGTCAAGCTATAAGAAAATTAATTTTCTAATAGTTTAAATTCGGTCAACGATACCCTGACATGTTGTATGTAGTACTAAAATAATGAAGGAATTAAATCGTAACAGTTTTACTTGTTTCTTACTCTCAAGTTTTGATTTAAAAGTTTATCTATCGTGTCATTTGCAAAATATTAAAGTAAATCTACAGTTTTGTTACAAAATTATATTAATTTAAAAAAAAAAATAAAATAATAAAACCGATATAAAAAACTAGTAACTTTAAAAAAATATAAAATCCATTTTTTTCTAACGTTTGATATTTTTCAGACGATGTGAAATAAAAGAAAATTACAAACAACTTACACTGTTAAAAAAATAATTTGGGACTGACATAAGTAAATCGAAATTATTTAAAGATTTACTGAAATAAATAATGTATTACGATTTATTTTTTATTTCAGGTTTTTTATCGGTGTGATTTTGTTTTTTTAATCATGTATTTTATTTCTTTTTTTGGTTCGGATACGCTTAACAAATGGTGCATGTAGGAGAAACATTCGTTTGCTAGAAACTGAACACAAGTAATCAGGGATCTAGTAAAGATAAGAAATACGAATTCCGTCTTGTACAGATTACTAATGAGTTCAACGGGCTGACTAGTAAGTTGTAGAATGAGAAATATATCCCTCATATGTGTTTATGCGGTAATCAGTATAATTTTAATTTTACCAACTAATTTTCTTTCATTTTTAGCTCGAAATACATTATTTTATATATTATTATGCTACTAAAATTCATTGTTAAGTAGAAGGCGAAAAAAAAGAAAATTATCTCTTAATCGTTTATAAGACACCGTAATTTTTTTTTTTAATTCCTGTTCTTTCTTATTTACGTGGAAAATCTTAAAATGGAATCACGCAGAAACTTACTTTGTAAAATAAAAACAAAATGTATTCGAATTTGGTCAGTTTGATGAACATTGACGCTTGTTGAACATACATAATTTACGAGGTATGTATTTAAGTTAGTACTCTTTTGATATACCATCCTATTCAGTAGAACTGTCACCATTTCGCGCAAGTGCACTGAGTAATTATGTCTATTGGCTTGCTTTAGACGACATTACGTGTTAGTCTTTGTTTACAGTTTCTGTGCGTGTTTAAGATGCCTGTGACTGTAGAGAGTGCCACCAATTTAGAAAAATACCTGCTGTAATTCGTTTTCTTAAATGCAAGAGATACAAAAGCAATTGAACTTCATTGACAAATTATATTAATTTCACAAATGCAATACCTCTTCGTTTGTCACTTTATTCACCCATCTGATTTTTAACATTCTCCTATAGCACCACATTTCAAAAGCTTCTAATCTTTTCTTCTCAGATACTCCGATTGTCCAAGCTTCACTTCCACATAAAGCGACACTCCAAACATATACTTTCAAAATTTTTTTCCTATCATTTAAATTAATTTTTGATGTAAACAAATTATATTTCTGACTGAAGGCTCGTTTTGCTTGTGCTATTCGGCATTTTATATCGCTCCTGCTTCGTCCATCTTTAGTAATTCTACTAAACACTGTATTGTAACTTAACGGTGTTTTGCAATGGACTTATATTTAAATCTATGGTAGAATTAAATTTTTTGTTTGATAGAATTTTTATACTAACTTACATAATAACATTAAAACAATATTTTTAAAATTAGTCATGCTTAATAATATATATGTACACACGAGAAGCGTTTGTTAGTTTTCACACATTTAGAAAGAATTATTTTTACAAGTCTGTTAATTTCAACACAATTTTTTTAGTTTTTGCATTTATTTTCTTTGTATCCTGTTTCAGTTTTTAAAATAGACGTATATGAATACGTTACAAGCTGTCTTTTTTGCAAGAACCTATCGTTTCATCGTTTTATTGAGTTGTTACTTAAGTTTTTTGTTCTTGTAAGTTCTGTTAATAATAGTGCAAGATTGAAAGGTAACTGGGATGATACCTTCATCACAGTTTATAATCTTATTATTTTATTGTAATAATTTTCATTTGGTAAATATAAATTGTTATTATTTTTTTTTAACATTAGCAACAGAAAATTTGGGTGTAAACAGCAAGAAAAAATAACCGAACTATTAAAAAGTCCTGTTAACGCATTATTTAGTTTATAAAAAATGTGAAATCATTTTGGACCAGTTGACAAGGATCTCAATACAACAGTATAAGTTGGAAAATGTAATAGTAATATTATTTTCATTCATATACGAACTTTATTTGACAGCTCTATTGTTTCAATACGTTGTCTGTTGGTTTTATCGTCGCTTTTATATATATATATATATATATATATATATATATATATATATATATATATATATATTTATTATTATTGTTATCATTATTAAATATCCTAAATAGAATGTATTACTGATCAAATTTAAAACAAAACTCAGCTGTCGCGTGCGGGATGGAGTTGGATTGTTGGATCGGCTGAGAGGATAGCTTTAACGCCAACAAAATAGTAGGCTGTGCAGCTGTTATTATCCTTCTTAATTGCATTTTGTTGTTACCCAATTTATTTATTATAATTTTATTTTATTTTTTAACGAATAGATTTTTTAAAGAAATTTTTTTTATTTCAATTTTTTAAAGATAAGGTTTTTTATTTCTTAGTTCTACAACAACCATGTTATCTGTACCCTTCTCATCTGTATCCACTGTCTGGTGACACATTTCATCGGCACTAATTTTTTTAGTTATTATAAACCATTGAATTTTAATATCGACAATTCAATCTCATAAAAATTCTGATATGTTTTTATTGCGTTTTTGCAGCACTATTTCCAATATTCAGCCGACAAAATTAGAAAAATCTTTCTTTTACTATATTTTACCGATGTTAGATATTTTCTACTACAACCTAACTATTTTTCTCCAAATCAGCTCAGTCGGGTTGAGTTCTTGGTAATCTTTGTATGTCGTGTATCTAATAATCCTGCACTATAGTCTGCACGTAGTACTCTTCATAGCGGTGCTTATATAATCGAACTAATAAGAAAATATCTTTTTTCTAGCCATGTAATTAATTATTATTTTCTGAAATTTGAATTCGACGTCTTATCCAATTTTTCGTTATGATAGAGAGCGTTATCAAATAATATAATTTAACAAGGTGGAAGGTTTTTTATTAACTTTTCTTACTAGCATTTTTTTCGTTGTTCCTTGCATTCATTTTCATCTAGTGTTCTTCTTTCTTCTGGCCCGAATTGGAAATCGAAAGTTCTAATTGTTTCTAATTGTTCTTGGAGCGCTGCCGGGATGTACAAATATAAATTTCGATTCTTTAGATACGTGGTTTATTTTACCCATTAATAGTCAGGTCATAAGTCCAACCGGTAACGTTTTACTTGTTTTTTTTTTTTTTAATATATGACCAGTTCGAAAGAATAACTAAATTAATAGATAATTTATTTATAATAAATAAATTTATTATAAACAAATGAATGACCACATTTGTTTATAATAAATGACCAAATATTTTTTCATGTGTCAGGGAGTCTATCCTGCTTTGTCCTAAAATATCTATTAGAAAGGCAAATCGTGAACTAGTAATGCCGGTGGTCATCACCGGTATAGTGGGGAATATCTTAGAGAAAAGCTTAGGTATGCATCCATACCGTTTGTAGCTGTTCAAGATTTAAATCCTGCCGACTCTACTGTGCGTGCCGAATTTGCAATCGAAAAGTTGCAGCATGATCATGACTGATTTTAAACGTATTTTGTTTGATTATGAATCAATATTTGGAAAATTTAACACATGTAATGTCCGTGTCTGGAGCTGAGAAATCCCCATGAAGAATAGGGTTATTCTAAAATAACCCTATGGAAAGTGTATGGGCCGTTCTATTTTGTTGAAGCAAGCGTAACAGGAGCTCTTTATTTGGATATTCCAAGTACGTGGTCCTTTCCTCAGTTGCAATGTGGATTAGTGAATTTTATTTGGAAAAACGTTGTTGCGCCTCCTCACTGGCATAACTCTGTACAGGATCAATTGAATGAGTTTTCCCCGATAGTTGGATCAATCGGCATGGATCCGATGACAGAGCAGTCTGTAGTGGCCTCCATGGTCACTGGATCTTATCCCATATGACTTTTCCGTTGGGATTTTATAAAGTATCATTTGTATGTGCTTCTGCTGCTTACTTATCTACTCGATTTGAAGCCATGGATTCAAGCAGCAATCGCTTTCATTACTTCAGACAAACTTGTTAAAGTATTGGACGAACTCTCCTATCAATTGGATGTGTGCTGTGTGATGAAAGGTGCTCACATTTAACAGTTGCGGGATAACAGTAAGAGCTATTCTTTCAGTTTATTTGCGATTTATAACTGTGTCAAACGTAAGAAATATTAAATAGCTTTAAAACTCGATATTATTATTTTTGTACACCTGTATTTTTGTGCGCCCTAATAACATTTACTTGTTTGGTATATGAAATTAATCATTAAATAATTTGTATATATTTTACAGAATTAAATACTTCGTTCTAATATAAAAATTACGTTAAAATATATGAGAAAAACTAGATCTATTTAGAATTTTTCGGAAATTTGTTTAGTCAATACCTCTTCAATTTAAAAATATATCAGCTTTCCTAATTTTCAACATTTTCCTGGGACATGATATTTAAAAGTTCCCATCTCTTACAATCATGACTTCTTAATGTTGATGTCTCTCTATATTGTATAGAACTACAACAATTATTCATTTTAAATCTTAAATTTATTATTGGTGACCTTAATGGCAGGAAGTCTTTCCTGAGACTGTAGATTTTGATAGACTGGATATTCCTTTTCAACATTACGCTGAAAATAACACAATAATTATATTGGAAATCTACTATTAGGGAATATAGGTGTATGAAGTTTTTAACTATCATCATCATCATCATATGTCATATGCCATCATATGAGAGGTACTAGGTAGACACAATCGTGTCCATTTCCATTTTGTCTGTTTCCAGTTAAATTGTCTTTTAATATTTTTCCGCCTTTCTTCTTTACACTTTCTACTAATCTTGCAAGCATTATTTTAATCGGATTTAATGGATTTCAACGGAAATATCCATTTTGACTATCCCTGAATCCATTTTGACGAGTTTCGGCGTGACATCTGTACTTACGTATCTATCTCGCGTGACTCAACAACGATTAGCCGTAGATTGTTGAAATTTTGGATTTAGAACTGTTGTAACATCTAGTTGTGCTCCTGCTCTTTTGATTGTAATCGACTGAACCAAAAATGTTCAAAAAAGCCCAAAATCCAAAACAAAATTGGATTTTGAATTTTTCTTAACTGCAGTAATAAGCTCCCATTGAGAACTTTTCATCGATATATTATAAGTGGTTCTTATTTTCATTGGTACCAGAGTTATAAACAAATAAAGTTTTAATTAATGAAATATTTGGATCTTAGGGAAAGGCACATCGGTTGGAATTAAACTTCAACTCCTTTTTTTTAAAGTTTTTTTTAAAATTTAAATATATTGATCTATTAATAACCATTAACCTCTCATTGTAAAAAAAGTTTTACAATGAATGATAATTCAATAATAAAAAAAAAAAAATTTTTAAATTAGTTTTTAATCAATAAAAATGTATGTGCTTTTCATTTAAAAAAATGTGTAGATGTAATTTAATAGGCGTACAAGGAAGTCATGTGTTGTCCACATCAGATTTTTTATTATTATAATTCGTATTTAAAAAAAAAAACTTATTAAAATGTATATTACTTAAATAGCAGTTGTATTCTGTTTTAATTAAAATTTTTTTTCCTTTACATTTACAAAATTGTATTCTGCATGTGTTCAGTACTAAAATTTAAATATGGTGACTTGTTTAATTCATACTTTCACTTTGTATTAATATACATTCATTTTTAAATATATATTACGATGTATTACAAATATATATATTTATGTTATACTTATATATATATATATATATATATATATATATATATATATAACCATATATATTTATTTTCTTTTGTTTAATATACAAATTAATTATCTTTTTAATAAAAGTAAATGATGTTTATGTTTTACAGAGTTGAAATTTTAAATAATTGGCTATAATACGATGATTAGAAGTCTACTTCAGAACATATATTTTGTGATTATTAATTAATGACTATTTCTTTCTAGGTACTCAAATAACGCTCATTTTTTACATTTTTTCTTTTTCTTTTTTTTTTTTTTTTTGTTAAAGAAGAGGTCCATATAGCACTGATCATTAAACCATGTTTTGTCGTATGCCGTAAAATTTACAACCACCAAAATGCATATCCTTATAACTTCAGTGGCATCATACTGTTTTTAAACAACTTAATAAATACTTATAGTTATAAAACGTAACAGCAATTATTTTATGTTAATATATTTTATTGCAAAATATAAATACTTCCAATAAAAAATGAAATGTATTACATTACCTACTTATTTATAAATTAAACGCGTTTAGCTCATTAAGAAAATATTTTCGATTAAGCATTTTCTTTAGAAAAAAAACAAAATAAATAAATAAACTCATTCGTTAAACAAACATTCACACTTGAGTTGGTCATCTTGAATTATGCAAAGAAAAAATGTTTCTTTTTTATTTAATAAAGAATGCTTTGTAATATATACAACTGAACAGTACACCATAACTAATCGGCCAGAATAGGTAGGTATCTCAGCTAAAAGCTTAGAGGAGAAGGTTCTTGTTTAGCCTTTGGGTTTGCGTGTATGTAAGGTATATTGTGCAATTAATTACATTAGATGACCTCGAGTGTCATCAATTTTAGATGGAAGTTATCTTCAAAATCGATGATGGCAACGGTTACTTGAAGCTGTTTGCTTTTCAGGTGAGACAACGTTACAGATCGATTTACGTGTCAAAGATACACTACGTTAAGTTGATGATGCAATGTCAAAGATACAGTCTACGTATCTACACTGACAGATATTGGGATATTAAAGGATTACTGTTGTGTAACAACAACCTCTCCGATGATGTTAATCCCCACATGAGCATATATTGAATATCTCTTAGTTTTTATCCAAGCCACAAAAGGAGATTTATCATTATTTTCACAGAAACTATGCTAGTTAAGCTTTAGCATACCTCAAACCACACTCATTTTTCGTCCTATATAACACTCTTTTGTTATGTTTTTTGTGTGTATGTGTACATATATATGATTTAATCTGAATCTTACTAAAGAAAATGAAGATACTTATTTTTGTCGTTATCATTGCTTAATACCTGGTATTAGAGCATAATAATATATCGTTTACTCTATTGTCATTTTGATATCGTCAGACTAAACTACATGGAAAATTTTGGTTAAAAAAGTAATAATAAATATTCCCTTATTTCAAAGAACCTTAGTTTACTTCCTCTCTTTACGTCGTTTAATTGGATTACTTTTCTTAATTTTTTCAGGAACAATATTTTTACGGGTGGCTTTTATTCAATACTTTTTTTTAGTTCTTTTTCTGTATATAAATTTAAGATTAAAAAAAAACTGAAAATATAAAATATGCTAAACATCATTAAAAATACCAATTTCATAAGGCCTACATCCTGACCTCAATGGAGAAGATACCTTCCATTGCGTTATGGTCGCCACAACATTCCCCCCGAACCTAGACCTGAGCGGCTTACCCCGGTCATCAGTACCTCAGCAACATACATCATCCAGTCCAGATTGCCTCAGTCAGGATACCACCGATGCGAATGCCAAGAATGACATTCCCATCGGTTTACTACAGTAGCCTAGTTAACTCAACAAATACTTTCATAATCTTAATTATGACCGTCCCGATTGAGCTGATAACTAACCCTAAACCTACCCGAAAACGGGAAAATGTGAGACCCACACGCAACACCAAGCGAGACAAAAAAAACAACAAACTATAAACTAACAAAACTAAACCTAAAAACATCAAATTAAAACCCAACAAAATATAAAAACATACAATAAAATAACAATAATTATAAAATTAACACCAAAACAATAAAACCAACACATTATCATAAACACATATGCAAACAAACATAAATAAATAAAAACATAAATATGTAAATAAAGTTAAACACAGAAACATAAAATGAAATCAAAAACTATCTAAACACTAAAACTAACAAAAACGTTAAGGTGGTATAGTTTTTATAAATACTATAATCATAAATCATACAATTAATAGTTTTGGGATAAATAACTAGAAAATGTATAAACAAAGTTATTTATTAAAATTATCACGTAGTAAAATTAGGGTAGTTTTATATCAAGAGTTATATTCTATGTGTTTGTTCGGTTGTTAGTATAGAAACCTTATCAATTTAAAATCTTAGGTAAAATCCGAAAAAAGATAATAGTTTTTAAACAAGGACCCCTTCAAGATAGGCAAGTGGGGGTTCAAATTACTGGATTTTAGGCCCTGAACTGGATTCTGATACCAGTTTTGGAATGTCTCTTTGTTGAGATACAGACAAAAAAGGAATGGATCAACGAACTGATCCTTTCAAGCTCAGTAAGGCGTTAGGAAGATCGCCCACGAAGGGAGAACAATAAATAATGAGTCCAAGGAAGAATCTCAGTGGTTGATGACGCCATCTACCAGCATGGAGTCGGTGAATACTGCCGAAAGAAGAGAAGAACGAGGAGGGTGTGAAGTCAGAAAGCGACGAAGACCCCCAAGTACAAAAGGCTGAGAACCTGAAGAGAACTAGTTAAGTTAATTACCGAACTAGAAGAGCTTGCTACTACGCCAAATGCTAATATAGATAAAAATACTTAGAAGGAGGTGAAACAAGTTGAGAAACATTTGTACGGCTTCGTGCGGCGTTGTTGAAGAAAAGATCCGTTGAGAAAAACACAACTGAGATAGCTGCGCAGGCTGATTCTCAGGAAGAGCGTGAGGGGTTGTGCAAAAAATGTTAAAAAGAGATCTTAGTGAGGAAGAGTTGACTGAATTGTTGCTCAGGAGGTGGCCGGCTGAGGCCTATAAGTATACGGTAGTTTTAATGATTCATGTTTAGAAATCGTGGATGTAGATCCGGTGGTGGTTGTTCACCTTGCGTCCCTAAAGACGCCGTTTGTAAAAAGTAAAACTTAGGCAATAGAAAACTTATAATAGGGCAATTGGTGGCTTTTAAATTACAGTTTACACAAATCAGCGGGTTTCTGCACAAATCATCCGGGTGCAAGGGATTTCCACACGTGCAAATCTGTTTTCTCGTGCATCTTGCTGCTGTGTGTCCAAATTTTTGAAATCCGAAATACCGCAATGGTGTTGGGATGAAGAGACGCACATCTAGCCTATGAAATCCTGCCTTTATCTTTCGGAACACTTAGGTTTATTAAAAGTTAACAAATGCGACGCAGAGAGTACAACTTTTCCGTTTCATCGAGTGTTCAGCCTTTGACATGCAAAAACTCTCTCTCCATAAAGATGAACTACACTCTCATCTTCAGTGCTGTTAAGCAAATCTCTGCACACAGCTACTTCTTTTGAGGTATATAGTGTACCTTGTGATACAACATCAACGTCAATGAGTCACAACTTCTTTGCTTTCAGTAATCGTGACGAATTTATTTTTAAAATAATGTCGTTGACGGTCTCAACAAATAATCCCGTCGCAGTCTTTCTTGTTACTTTAACCGATCCTCCAGCTGCTTCTGCGTGCCTCGAGCTATTAAAAAGGACTCATCTTAGAAATATCATCTTCCTTTTTCTTGAAATTTAGGAACAGGTCCTCCACTTTTAGGTCGAAGCTTGGTTTGATCCTTTTTTTCTGAATCTATGAACTCTTCTTTATCGCTGAATTCAATACATTTCTTTTTCTTCGCTTCCGAAGAAAGAGTTTTTCCAGGACGAGGGTTTTTACGTAGACCCTCAGCCACGGCAGTTGTGGAGTTGAAGTTTCGCCAGTCAATATATTGCAAAGTGCTGGAGAGACGGTTGGGCATTTCCCGGATCATTGATCCTGCCTGGGTTCCCCAGTCAGACGTCTCCTACAAATTTAACCTGGGCCAGGGATTCAGGTACTGCCCGATCCACGATACCGACATCCCAGGGCTCGCACGTAGCAGTAAAGTTTCCGATACCCTTACCCATGTGACAATCCCTGCCATGGATCAAAGTGACTGACTCACGCTGGACTGCGCAAGACTTCGGCAGAGCAAGGTCATAGCACTCCATCCACAACCCGGCTCCACAACCGAAAAGGGGGATGAGCACGCTCCGTCCGCACAACGCCCAGCGTCGCCAAAACATATCACAGTCATGCCTCCTGCCCCTGCTGCTAACAGCAAATCCGAGAAGGACAACCGCAACCAGCTCGAGCAGTTTGGGGCCGCCAATTCCGTACTCCTGAGCTAGACCATTTCCCCGTTGGCCGATATAAGTGAAAGTGCCGAAGTACTATGTCATTGCTTGCTCCAGACGTGTGCGTAGATGTAATTGCACGGATGTGGGGTTGGATTTATCCGGAACTATTGGTATTATTATTATAACTGGTCACGAGTACTTCCGCGCTTATGTCCATAGCATAAGGAAAGCGCCGTCCCCCGACTGCCTGTATTGCCTCGGTGTACGGGACGAAGCCGAGCACACCTTTTTTAAGTGTATTCGGTGGGTGGCAGATCGAGGGGCACTAGAAGCGGATCTCGGATCACTGAGCCTCTACAACGTGATTGCGATGATCCTCCATGAAGTGAGCAGCTTTGAGAGTGTGGTCCGATTCGTCGGGAGCATTCTCAGGACCATGAAAGGCGACCTGGGTAATCATGAGCCGGTGGAAATTAACTAGCGGCCTTCTCAAGCTAGGATAGGAGGACTCGACCTGAGGTAATGCATTAAACGGTTCCGGATCGAATCCTGGTAAAAACGGGGGTGGTTTTAGTTAGTAGTCTGTTGATGGCGGTTCGATAAAACTTCCAGTGGGAGCTCGACACTATGCGTATATGCATTTCCACCTCCTTCCCACCAAAAAAAAATATTATTATTATTATCATTAAACATATACAAGTACAATAAACTTGTTGAGAAATAAAAATTTTATTTTTTCTGATGTTAGATCATTATACATTGACATCTAAACATTTGATACTTTGACATATTACGTATTTGACATTTATGTTCGAATTAATATTTTGTATACAAAATGAAGTTATATATATGCATTCTTAACTTACTTTGAACATAAAATTATTATAAGGTGGAATTACTTTTTAAAGTTTTACATTTGGAATAATAAAACTTTTATTAAATAATCTTTTAATTTGATTTTATTTAAATACATTGGAATATTGAAAATATTTAAAACCATTAAAACAAAATTAACTAAAATCTAAAAATAGATTGCCATTTCCATTGTAAAACCATAATTATCAGCAGTTTCTGAAGAAATAATTATCAAATAAATATTTAATCACTTAATTAAAAATTTGTGAAGAAATAATAAGTATTAATTATTTAACAAACAAAAATATACTTTATAATAAGGATAAATATTGTAAAATAAGTATACTAACAGCTTTTTTTAGAATGTAAATAAAAAATTACAGACGCTGTCCTTTTTGGGCCATTCCTATTGAAACCGTAAGGTTAGCCTAAAATATGGATAAGCTAAAATATGTATAAAATTTGTGGCTCGAAAATCTCCAAAACTACTGGGTGTATTTCATTGAAATTTAGATATGCTATAGTAGTGTCTGAAGTTGTAGTTGTGAAAATTTGATGAAGATTGGTTGAATGTTTTTTTCAGTTACGTTTAGTATAAGGTCGACAACAAACATAAACTCAATTTGAAGTATTATATAGGTTGAATGATTGGATTGGAGGTGAAAATGAATTTTCTTTACGCATTGAAGTATGTGGATAAGGAAAATACCATTCATGAATAAAATTTTGTGGCTCGAAAATCGCCATAAGTACTACATCAATTTCAATGAAATTTATACGTACTATAGTAGTGAATCTGAAGATGTGCATGTGAAAATTTGAAAAAGTCAACATAACCACAATGTGAAGTTATTTTGACTTTATATTGGCGTATATTTCATATGCGTTTATGTAGAGAAGTCACAGTAGCGAGTGAGATTAAACTTGAAGCTTGTGTGTAGGGTCTACTCGCAATTTTCAATTATTTTATCAAATTACGGTTGAAATAATCAAATTTTCTTACAATCAGAAAGTATATTTTAATATTAAATAAAGAATTACTCTTTCAGTTATTTCATTAAATTTATTTTTTTATACATTTCTTAAACGAAAATATTATACAAAATGTTATACGAGATAAAATAACGGAAAATCGTTCTTCTTGCGCAGTTCTGCGCAAGAAAATTATTTTGTTTTTTTTTCCTTAATAGTATTTCAGTTTAAACAATTTGAAATGAGATTTAAGTATCTATATCTCACAATCTTGCTACGACATAAGAGTATGATCGTAAGTGTACAGAATCAATAAATCAACAAACGTAATTCGTTGTTTAGAGGCACAATGTAAGACGTGGGCTACATGTTTTTAAATCAGTACAGGATAGTTTAATGAACAAAAGATGAAAAAATATAATTATATGATTTATTTATTTCTATTTCTAACGGAAATGACGACAATCCTTTCTAGCTAGCCACCACTCCTTAATTTATTGTTGTCAAACGGGAAAAAAAGAGAAAGAAAAAGAATAAATTGCCATACAATGAAAAAATAGCAATGAGTAAATAGAAAACATACAGTTTGTTAGTGGACTGTTGTATTATTAAACAGGAATGCATACAATAAAATTATATAAACTGGAAAGTATGTTTCATTAAAAAAACGGTAAAATACATTTTTAAATATTGTATAATACTGTTATTTTTCTTGCTTATAAGAATTATTAGTATAAAAATTCTTATAAACTTCACACTTTAGAATGGGCTGAATGAAATTAAATTAACATGACGAATTTCAATGTAATCGTTTTTTAATGCGTTTAATGATTTTGTTAAGAATAGAGACAAAATCTGATTTTCGGTAGGTAGTTTTTATCGGTTGGTTATGTACATTACCAGGTGTACCTTTACCAAATACTTGTAAACTGAAAAATTGTTTTTGGATATTATTAAATTAACACAAGTATGTCGTGGGCTTGCTTCTTCTAGTATTTACAAAATTAAATACCATAAGTGGTGAGTTTAAGACTGGTAATTTTACGTTACTTTTAAAGCTTTTTTCATAATTTTTTCTACTGTTTTTTTACACGTCTGGCCAAAAAGTGTGTGCAAAGTATTTCGAGCGTATGTATGTATGTTCCACAGTAGCAGCCCAACGGCTGAACCGATTTAGATGTATACCCCACGTTGGAATCCTTACCTTACTGGGAGTATCATAGGTTATATATATGTGTAAATATGTAGCAGTGAAGATTTACCGGATGAAGCAAAAACTTTAATGAATTGTGAACAGTGAGCATGTATCACATTGTGAGCTGGGTTTGACTCGAATCAATCGAATGAATAATATTAAAAAAATAACGGAATTAATTTACGTTAAATAAAATACAATAATATTAAATAAATTAAAAAAAAAAAAATGTTTGTTTAATAACAATGGGTTTCCCGTAGGGACTGCGTGTGGGGCTAGAGTGTTGGGGTGATGCGAGCACTTTATGCGAAGCTAGACCGATGGTAAAAAATGAAGTGCCCCAAGGGAGCTGTTTTGGGAGATGTAATGGGGTGCTCTTATAATATTTCTCCAAACAGTCGTCCGATTTTCAAAATTCAAACGGGGTATTTGTTAATAAGTTGAAGGCTAACTTTTGCATGTATCAGGCATACTCTCGATCAGTCAGATCATGGTTCTTTGGAAATGTTGTTATATCTTTGTAGCAATCTTCCGATTTTCAAAATTCAAACCGGGTATTTGCTAATGTAATATAAAATCATGATGGAACCAACCCACGACAAAAATTAACTGGTGTAATCAGAAATGGACCTTATTTGACATTGTATAACATACGAATGTACTGTTCACAAAGCTACATCTCTTACTAGAAATTAATATTGAAGCAATATTTAATTAAATAAAATAATGGATTGCCAATTAACTTTCAGACACTTTAATATGTTTAAATATACTTTTCATGTTCAATGTTCATGTTTCAATGTTAAGCAGGCATTGAAGATTGTCCAATGATTAAGTTCTTTCCTGGTCTTACATCGATAAGAAACTTTTTACAGAATAAATAACAATTTTTAAGTCTTTAATTAAAAAAAACGCTTTGTTTTACGTAAATTTAAGTACGTATCTAATTTATGTGCATGTGAATGATGTTGCAGAAAATTTGGGTTTACCTACTCGTAATTATTATTATTATTATTATAAAAAACTCAGCATCTTAACATTTATTTTACATAAATTGATCGGCAGATCTTTTATATCGTTTGGTGGTTTATTAAAAATATAATTTACGCTGAATTATTATTCCAAGTGAATGGTATAAATTTATAGAGACAATTTAACTAATTTTCCCTTCATCTTTAGTTTTTTAGCAGAGGTAGTATATTCGTAAAAATAAACCGTTAGAAATGTATGAATTTTATATTTACTTAGGTTTTATTTGTATGAATTTGATTTACTCACACTAAAAAAATTCCATTTTTTTTATCCTAAATCCTATAATAACTAAAAAATTGTTTTTAAAAGTATAGAATTTAATAATAATTCTATGATAAAGAATGTTTTAGTTATTTTTTATATTCCCTTAAGAAATTTTTTTAATCTATATTATATCTTTTAATTGATTATAAATAGTAAAAATATATTTGTTTAAAAATTTGAAACCATTTATAATACGTAATAAACTTGAAGATGAAAAAATATTAGGAAGTTAAGGAAATTCTATTTATTTTGGTTTCCTTATGAGAATAAGAAAATATAAAAAGTAATTTTTTTCTGTATAATTAATATTTTCGTTACAATGAAATACGTGTTTAATGTGCGTATGAAATATGGATACTGAGGGAGGAGATCATGTGCTTAAATTTGAATATATACTCATTTTGTGTAAATTATAAAAATCCATGTATCCTTTTGCGGCTTCGCCCGCGTTATATGGTTATTTGCGTTTACCGTCAAGGTCAGAGAATGTTTAGCTGGAGTTTACGTCTTGCCAGAGGACTCTGCCCCCTGGGTTCCCTGTGTTCAATAAACTAATGCTTGTAGAGATAAATAATGATAAATAAAAATTAAAGCTTGTTTGATTAATAAAAACTATCACTGTATTGTAATTTCTTCAAAGCAGCAATTTGGTCAGTACAGGACCCACTAATTGGTTTTAGATTTCGGGGTTTCGCTCAAGAAATGCATAATCAGAATAACAAACATTAATTACTATCATAATATTAAAAAATTCATAAATATTGACTCAATAGCGTAACATAAAACAGCAAAAATGTAAAAAAAAGAGAAATTATATTTTTTTGAGTATTTGCAAGCCCAAATCGGGTGATTTATCTCTTTTAGTATAGTCAGACGTGGGGAAACTTTTCAAGGAATCTTCGAAATTTTTTTACCTTTCTTCACCTCTTTCCAAGTCAGATTTCAAAAATCTAGAAATTGTTTTTTTAGATATTCACATAAGGTTACACATACCAAAATGAAGGTGATATCTAAATTTGTAACCAAGACATTAAAAAAAATAGTAAATTTCATTGTTACTCATTTTAACCCTTTAAACTCGAAATTTCAAAAATATCCTTTCTTAGTGTGCATTTGCCCCGTAAGAAACACGTGTATACAAACTTTTGTAAATTTATTTTCAGTAGTTTTTGCTGGGCGTTGATTATGAATGATTCACCACATATTATTTTATAGATATAGATTACATAAATAACATTAAATCTCAATAATTATATCGATTCATTAATGCGTTCCATGCAATTTAATTTTATATAATACATACCAATAATATTTTAGCATTAGAAATTGACATCTACAAGACTGTTATAAGTTATTGTTCTCGTTCGTTAATGATGACCTAATTTCATTCCATATCAGAGAAGCTTAGAAGTTAGTTTTGAAGCATAATTTATATACATACATCCCCTACCAAGTTAAGGAATGCATAATGAATCGTTTCGTAACGGAAAGGGTAAGGTTAATTTAGTGCTTAAATTAACTTTCTGTCGCAGTGATTCTTATGGCTGTTTCGTTCAGTTTTTTATTAATCTAAATAGAATATCATTATTAATTTCATATATTAATTTAAAATTCCAACAAGTAGTGTTTGGAGAAACCATTTGAAAAAATCAGATAGATACAAAATTCTGATGAAGACTTGTTGCTCCTTTTCTTTCTTTCTTTTTCCTGTTTAGCCTCCGGAAACTACCGTTTAGATAATTCTTCAGAGGATGAATGAGGATGATATGTATGAGTATAAATGAAGTGTAGTCTTGTACATTCTCAGTTCGACCATTCCTGAGATGTGTGGTTAATTGAAACCCAACCACCAAAGAACACCGATATCCATGATCTAGTATTCAAATCCGTGTAAAAATAACTGGCTGTACTAGGATTTCATCGCTGGAACTCTCGACTTTCAAATCAGCTGACTTGGGAAGACGCGTTCACCACTAGACCAACCCGGTGGGTTAAAGACTTGTTGCTCCTACTTTTCATTTCCCTAATCCCGCTTTGAATTATCTTGAGTTTTAGACAGGCTTTCTATTATGTTAAGAATTAGATAAACGTAAGGAAACCTTTTACAAACATAGGCATTAAGAATAAAAAAAAAAAAAAATCAATTAAAAAAAAAAGAAAAGGCATTAAGAATCATCGACATATCTAAAATTGCAATTTCTACGACCTGTGAACAGTTGTATGTTGAAATACCAATTATATTACTATACTTGGCAAGAACTGAACGGAATATAACGGATGATTCAAAAAGAATTTCACGATTTTTAAAGCATATAAAAATTTATTGAGATAATTTACAAATTCGGTTGAGGTCTCATTTCGTAGAAAAAACACATCAAGTTTGTCATCAATCGTTCACTTTGGTTCGATATGGCTTCCATTTGTAATGCGACAGACATCCCACCTGAAGTCGATTTCATTCCAGACTATAGCCAGCAAGTCAGGTGTTACTTCTGCACCTGCGGCGTTAATTCGAGGTCTTATCTCAACAAGATCGGCAAACAAAGGCGATACATAAACCTGATCACAAGGTGATACACAAGGTGATACATAAAACCCCACAAGAAAAGAACTAGCGGGGTCTAGGGAGCAAGGTGGCCATGCAATTGGATCTCACGAACGAATCACCAAACTAGGAATCGAGTACCAAGAAAATCTTCTACTTCTAGGCGGTAGTGAGGTGGTGAGGTCTTCTTGATAGTAATGGCGTTCATCTTATTTATCATCGTCTAACTGAGGAATTAGTAAAGTTTGAAGTTTTATAAACGAAAAGAAAAGTTTTATAAACGATACTATTTACGGTTACCTCCTGTAAGAAGAACGAGCCGTACAGTATTTATTCTCTTAGGGCACAAAAACCTGTCTCAACGAAGGGTTGGTGCCCTTAGTATTCTCTACGAAAGGTTAAACCTTATTCTCTACGAAAATTAAAATCAATTGCCGTTGCTGAGTACAACACACAGCGAACACGTTCGATATCAGTAAATGTATCCATTTTTAACAACGCTGGTGGCAAAATTCAGTACTAATGAACTAGTGAGTCAAAACTTGATGTGCTTTGCTATAAAATGAGATCTCAACCGAATCTGTGTGTTATCTAAATAAATTTTTATATGTTTTTAAATTTGGGAAGTCCTTTTTGAATCACCCGTGCTACAGTAAAAAATTAAGCGGCTATTTAATAGTGTTTTTTTATATAAAGTGACAACATACGATACAATATTTTAAAAACATTCTAAATTACTTACTTGCAGGACAAAAGGTTCAGTTCGATAGGAGATGAGGCTTTTTGAATTTAATGCGTTGTTCATAATGAATATTTAAGGATTATTATGATTACTATTTTTCTCTATCTGTCTGTTATTATTGAAGACGTTTCTACAGTTTTTCTAATTTTCATTGTTTTATATTAACTCATCTGTTGGATTTTAATTATTTTTTTAACGAATAAAAATTTTGTTCAAGACCGTTAACTAACAATAGATCTACTAGTAAAATTAAAACTACAAAAATTATTAATACATAAAAAGACAGTTGAAAATTGTAAAACGAAAAGTGTATTTGATGAGTTTTTCTAAGTGCGCTAGAGACCTATAAGTTACAGTGCTTACTGTATTATTTGGTAGACAATAATAAAAACTTGAAAAGTGTGAGATACAAACCCTGTAAAGAATGTTCTTTGGGCAAAGTATCTCCCAAATTAAACATTTTTCTGTTGGTGGCAGAATGGCGTTTACAATTTTTTAATCTTTTTCCTTTTTATTATCTCTCTCTCTTTCTCTCTCTTGACATCGTTGTCGGGTGGTTTAAAAAAAAGTTGATTGAAAAGTGTTTTTTTTCTAATCTTCTTTTTTTAAATAAATAAATTGCAAATACTTTCTTTTAAAATATTTACAATTTTTATAAAATTAAGAAAACCGAAATGAAATTTAATTTTATAAAACTTTATTCCATTTTATTAAAAGTGTGTAATGCTTGTTCTACGTTATTTACACTCAAGTGCACACCCGCGTAAATCTTTATAAGTTGCTGTTTTACGTATAGTACATAAATTGTTATACGCTGTACTACATGAATATAAGTAATGGGTGTTATATATAATTTTCTACTAACATAAATTTAAAGTACCCGTGAAAATAGTTTTAAATAATCCCTAACAATAGGTTACTATATTCATATACTGTAATAAGCTTACAATACCAGTCGCACAACTCCAGAGGTTTATGTGATCGTTGCCCGGATTTAAATCGTATGCAGTCCTAACACTTATACAACCCATTCTATTTTCCATTAGTTAAATTTTTTCCGCAAAAAAAAAACGCATTTAAAAATACTAAAATCAAAAATAGCATTCGTATAAAAAATATAGTAAAAATGTTTTACTGCGGCAGTAAAAGTTAATTTTATCCATGTTACTCTTTTCTTCCATATCCGAATTTAAATTGATTTAATGTATTAATTAAATATACACTTTGAAAGATAAATTTTAAAAAAATCTTTTTTTTTGGAAATGGAGACGAATTTGTAATATATTCTCATTCCTTCAGTTTTTGATTTGCAGTTACTATTGGGTAAATCTGGGATGAAATTCTTATTTTTATTTTATGAAAAGATTTTAGAAAAACTTTTTCGTACAAAAGTTTTCATCAGGATTAGAAATTACTAAAAAAATTTATTTAATATTCACCCCCTTCCCAACAATTGACTATATATTTTTCTTTTTTTTAGGTATATCAAGCTTTAGAAAAGGTGTTATTGGGACTTTTTGCAACAATATTTTCTACATCGGTAGCCCTTCAATACATTATAAAAATATTTTTCTCATTCCACTCCAGTAATCGGAAGTAATAATACTATTTTTTTTAATTAAAAAAAAATCTATTTTAAATCTAAATCCATCTCGCAAGTTAAAATTCAATACATTTAAAATGTAAAAATCTTAATTTTTCGATTGCCTTTTTAGTATTCTTGAAAAATAATTTGCCAAAAAGTTTCAGTCTCTACCTAGAAAATTACAACTTCCTTTATTTAGAATTATAACTGTAGCTTTGAATTCTTTTTAACAATTTTAAAAAGTTGATTTTTAAATTTTTATCACCGTTTAAGAATTATTTCCTTAAAATTTAATTTTACCCGAATGCTCTCCTTGAGTATTATAGCCCCCAAAACTGAAAAAAAACTTTTTCATTTTTCAAGAACACAAAACAAGAGCCCACCCTTAAAAAATTTCATAAGTCCTTCACAAGAATAGAAATAATCGCTTTTCTTCGTATTAATTTTTTTTAACTATGAACATAAAATTAAAATAAAAATAAATATTTTTACGTAAAAATGTGATTTAATAAGTACGACAGCCGAGAATACTATAAAATATTCAAAAAACAACTAACGAAATATAATTTACCGACACTACTACCAAAGGATTCCAATACTTGCAAACTAGCTAACTCCAAACAAGAAAAGTTTGCAGACTTCTTTGAGACGTTACACAAATACCCCTCACGCAAGAGAAATTCACGTTCTCAGACAATCGAAAACGGCAATAAGAGCCACAGCCGCAAGATTGAGAGGAAATTAAAATAATTATTAAATTACTCAAAAATTACATAGCGCCGGACGAAGACAGAATAAAAACTGTACGACGGAAATGCCTAGGACATTTGGTGAGGATCAGTGGGGAGGTTTGGAAAACAGAGACAATCCTAGAGTACTGAAAATCGGCAATAATTCACCCTTGCATAAAAAAAGGTGATAAGTTTGATCCCAACAATTACAGAGGAATCTCACTTCTGCCGATCAGAATCTGCTGAAGAACAGTTGAATTAGGTGAATTTCAAAGAGGATTTCGGAGATCCAGATCATGCGCAGAACATATTTGAAATTTAAAATCAATCATTCATATTAGACAGAAACGACAAAAAAATACAACAATAACATTCATTATTTTACAGAAAGTGTATGTCTGATAGGAACTCATTAATATCGACACTTCAAGAATTGGGGTTGGACAATAAGACAATTATTATCAAAGATAGTCTCACTACCACAAAATCCAAAGTCATATTTACGGGTGCATTCTCCACAGAATTTGGAATCAACACAGAACTAAGGCAGAGTGATGGTTTTTCGCCATTTCCTTTTAATTGTGCTTTGTAAAAGGTAATAAGGGAGTGGAGAAAATCAGATACAAAGGGATAGCATTAGTAGCGGGCAAAAATAAAATCTATATAGATTGTCTGGCATTTGTTGACGATGTTTCTTTGATCACAGAAGCGATAGGAAATGCCAAAATAAAATTACCAAGTTAAATTACACAAGCGAGGAAAATAGGATTTCAGATTTCATATCCCCAAACAGAAAACTTAACCAACGATAACAGAACGAAAAACTAAATGCGAATTAATAAAACAAAAAATTAAGAAGACAGAAGGTTTCAAGTATCTTGGTGAGTGAATCGAGAGGGAAACACGCAAGCAAAGAGCGTGGAAAAAATGTGCAACAAAAATATTTACAACAATAAACCACTATCGCATGAAGTTAAACTGAGACACTGTCAGACAGTAGTAATAACAGAGGCGCTATATGGTGTAGAAAAATGTCAAATAAATTGGAAATGGAGAAAAATCAAGTGTTCGAAAGACAAATTGTAAGAGGCATCCTTGGGCCGAGGAAGGACAACCAAGGAAAATTTCAACAGACGAAGGACAAATGAAGTACACTCGAAAATTGTAAACATACTTCACGTAATGAAGAAACGAAGATTGACTTTTTCTGGACATCTAAATAGATGTTAGGTATTAATTAAAATTAATTAAGGCATTAATTAATTTAATGCCTTCCTAATAGTTATTATAATTTGCACAAATTTTATTTATTAACATATAAATGTATTTGCTTTCATATTATTTCATAAAATATTTTTTCTGCTAATTTATTGATACTGAATTAAACGAATTCATATTTTTATTTGTTAAACATTTTACAATAGACACTGATCAGGGGTTCCTGGTGGTTTTTCTTGGTCATTCTAGAAAAATTGTAGAACTATTCCTTTTCATTATTTATGAAGTAATACACCTGTCCATTTCCAACTAACTAAGGTATAAATATGTAACAATGTAAATAAAATATTCATTCGAAATTTGAAAATAAAGAAACATATATAATATGTTTATGTAAAATAAAGCATTTACATAAAATTAGAATTCTAATTTTAGGCGCCTAAAAATCCCATTCCGAGACGGCGCCCGCCAGGGCAACCCGCCCGGAGAGCCTAGCTGTGGAGGGGATGCCTACGGCACACCTCTGCTGCTAGTGTTTTTCTAAAGTGATTAAGTAAATAAATAATTTTTTCTCTAGAATTGTAGAGAAGTATTGTTATAGAAGGAGCGTTCAAAGCTCTAATTTATTTAACCGTATATTAACGCAAAAATTCACCAACGCATTTATGTCTGATCAGTTGGAAGGTGGATATCTATTGAGGATTAGATTTGAGAATGATTCCTGAAAGGGGAAGGTATTCTTAGAATATTAGGAATTACGATTCTTAACATGGTAATAAGATTGATCTGGGCTTAGTAATAATAACCTAAAGTGAACTAGTTTCTGTAAATTTGTTTAGAAATTTCCATTTTTGTTTTGAAAGCAAATGATTACTTTCGTTTACTAGTAGTGTGTTCGATGGGGTTCACTTTACAATCTGTTTTGTTATATAACAGAAATTCGTGATGATGCTCGTAGAATATTTGTAATTTTGTTTTTTGAAAGAAAAGGCATCAGCAGCTGTGGTCATTAGCCGGTGGAAATTGGTAGTGTATGAAAAGATGCATGTCTGATCGGAATTCAAACTCGAAACAACCGCACGAAATGCCGAGTCATTACCTACTCAGCCACGTAGGTCGGCGATTATTTTTTAAATGTAGTCGGTAATCAAAAACTTCATTTAAAATAAAAATTTAATTATATCCGTGTTTCTTGTAGTTGTCGATTGATATAACTTGTATAATTGTGCACTCATTACAATTAAAATAATAAACTTCTCATGTAGCTTAGAGTACATTAAAGTTGAAATTACCGTTCAGATAATACTTCAGAGGTTGAAATGTATGAGTATAAATGAAGTGTAGTCTTGTACAGTCTCATTTCGACCATTCCTGAGATGTGTGGTTAATTGAAACCCAACCACTAAACAATACCAGTATCCACGAAAATAACTGACTACTAGGACTTGAACGCTGGAACTCTCGACTTCCAAATCAGCTGATTTGGGAAGACGCGTTCACCGTTAAACCAATCCGGTGGGTTTCCTCATGATACCTAAATATTATGAAGCAAATTTTGATATTGAAGAGGAATTTGGTAATTTTTTATTGCTAAAGTATCGTAATATAATATTTTGTTATAAAAATTTAATTAATTAAAATCTAATGTATTTATAAAAGTATTGAAATAGAAGCATTTTTGACGTTTTTACAACCCAACACTGAAAGAAAACTTTGTCAAGCACATATATAACTTGACTTGTAAATACTTTGTGTGTGTAGCCAGTTTGCGATACCCAAGTTATCAACGAATGATGGAGATGTGATTTAATTAAAATTTTAAAAATACGTAAAGAACTATTTATATTTTTATTAAGTCTAAAATATGTAATTTTTAATGAGTAATGTTTAGCTCGATATTGTCAGAAATTATTAACTTTTTTTAAACATGTTTACGTTTTTAAAGCAAAGTAATTTTACCAAAAAAAGAACATAACGAATAAAATAGAATTGCATAAGTTAAGTGATGCTTGAAAGTTACGGACTGAACTGCATCGTTTTGAACATTATTAAAATTTTAATGTGTACTTATATGGATATAGAAGTAAAACGGGATAAAAGAGCTTTTTAAATGAGTCTCCGTACGCTGTTCTCCATGTTTTTACTTCTTGCTTACTATTCAGACGAGGTTTTCCATGCTTGTGCGCGAGAGATGTTATCTCTATTGAACTGGAGCGAAGAATACTCAAACAGTTGCCTTTCTCATTTCATATTAAAAAAAAATTATATATATAAAATTCAAAAAAAGATTTACTTTGGATTCTTTAAACTTTCTGTTTTAGTTTTATACTCATTAACAAATTCTGTAGATTTTTATTACATGTTTGTTCTTGACTTTGTTTCGAAGCGGTTTCCTTCAAAGTTTATTTTATCTTCAATCTAGCGAAAACGTTGGGGCTTCTTTTTCTACATTTAAACGCAATATTATATTCTACATTTTTCTGCTGGTTTTTACAACAAACTGAATTAATTTTATGATTCAAATTACTTTTTAAAAACGTTCGGTTGTGTTACATTAAAGTAAGTACTGCAAATCTTTGTAACAGATTTGATGTATTCAACATAAATACTAGAAACATTTACGGCATTTTTAATTAACCGTACGCTTTAACTAATTATTATTGTTTTAAAAACAATTTAAAGGAATTCTACTAGTAACTAGTAGATTTCAGTATTTCTCCCTCCCTCATTATTCAGCTAACGTTTCTTCTCCTTTGACAAGATCCCATTAATATTTTTATTTCTGCATTATCAAGTATATTTTACTTTTCTGGAATCAAAGGTCTACAGCTATGCCGCAAGTAGGAAAAATGGGTAATTATTCAAAAAAATAAAATTAATTATTATTAAAATTATTAATAATATTATTTAATTATTATTATTAATTAATATTTATTATTATGTTAATATTATTTAATTAATAATAATTAAAAAATTGTATAGTAATTATTAAAAGAAATAGTTTTTCTTAATTTTTCCAAGTGTCATGACCCAGGGATCCCAAAAGGTAAAGCTAAAGGAAATAGTAGTTTTTTCTTTTTAGCAAAACAATGTGGTATTTGACGACAGCGTATAGCTAATAAGAAATTTTGAAATTTCTTATTACTGATGGACTTACAGCAAATTAAAAATATTTTAAATCGTTTAGAATTTATTTTTATTTCTATAAATATAGATTAAAGTAATCTTATATACATAACTTTCAGATGATTAGTTAACATTCCGAGCTCGTTAAATAATAATTTACTTTGATAGATACATTGTTTAACCTAAGCCGCTCTTTGCTTTTGTAATATAAATAATGCTGCTTCATCCTTACATTACTCTTAAAATCTCCAGATATCAACCTATAGACTCCAGACTTGTAGGTAGCAGAACCCTTACGCGTATTGTTACTGTAACAGTAGTTTTAAACATCTCTGGATTGTTAGACTGAGATGTATTGTTAATTAGAATATCTAATATAACCGTTGAAACAGTATGGAGGAATAATTAACTTAAGAATATAACGGTCCTGCTGAACTTCAAGCTGTCTTCTTCCAGAATAGAAGGACTAGCTGTAACCTCATTGCCTGTTACTCATATGATTATGGAATGGAGATAGAAATATGGAACTGAACTGCCAAAATTAATGCTTAGGCATTGCTCGCTTGCGCTATATGTCAACTTCACAGGATTCAATATCTGGTATGGGCTACCATCAATTGCACCGTTCTTTTTCCAAGCTGCAGTTACTGGCCAGGCTTACTGGGAGATTCTGGACACTAATTTTACCATCCATTAGGGCTTAGTTTGGTGAAGATTAATTTCTTATCCAGTAAGATGACGCCTCACTGCACTTTCATTCAAATGTACCCGCCTACCTGTATAACACTGTAGCGGGACGTTGGGTAGGACGAAGGGGCCTGATTGAGTACACCCTCGTGGCCTGATTTAGCCACTTAGATTTTTAATTGTGGGGGGCCATCAAGAATGTAGTTTGCAGTAAGAAGCCATGATCACTAGTGGAACTACCTGTTGAAACTGAAATGACTTGTGAAGCAATTCCTGGGTACTCTGAAAGAAATCATCGAGATATACAACATCAAGTTCGAAGTGTTTGCAAGTTAGTGGTTTAAAGTTTAAAAACTTTTGAAATAGCACGAATAAATTGTGTCTGTATAGTAATTTTTCTATTTTTATTATTGTAATACTCACGATAATATAGCAGCTATTCTATTCTAAAGTGTAAATACATTTTTTTTGACAGGCCGGTATTAATTTTTTTTTAGGTACTGGTTAAATCTTCATTTCAAGTTGCTCTAGTAATACTCACGATAATATAGCAGCTATTCTATTCTAAAGTGTAAATACATTTTTTTTTGACAGTCCGATATTAATTTTTTTTTAGGTACTGGTTAAATCTTCATTTCAAGTTGCTCTAAACGTTTATTTTTCGAAAACCTTCAATTTTTAGTACTGGCTTAGTGATCAATTACGATTGACAATTACGTTATATACTTAATTTTATTATTTAAGTTTCGTTAGGTATTAATTCATTAAATTCAGTACAAAATGAGCTGTGGCACAAGAAAACAGGCCACAATGTAACAAGCACAACTCACAAAAGTAAAAAAAATGATTTTACAAGAATTATTGTTGAAAACAAAAAGTAAATTACACATTATTAATTCTCCAAACACAAAAAATTTCAATTTCTAAAAATAATATCCATAAGATGATGGCCATTCGGATGTATACATTCCTGGAAGTGAATGCGGAGATTTTGCATGGAACTTTGGTACACAGTCCATGGGAATTGCAACGATTTCTTCTCGAATCCTGGTTTTTATCTCGGCGATTGTCTTCTGGCGAATGGTGTACATTTGAGGTGGCTTCACACGAAAAAATCGCACACCGACAAATCTGGTGATCTTGATAGCCAATAAATGTCACCAAACCGTGAAATAACGTGGTTACCGAAGAGCTGTCAAACAGCTGCCATTGGCGCTCTGGCAGTATGGGCCGTGGCTCCATCTTTCTGAAACCAAGGATTAAGAAGATCAGAAAAGTTTTGAAGCTGTTCTGCTTCAAAAGTTTCGAGCACATCATCATACGTTCAGATGTTACTGTCGTGGTATTCCCTCTCTAATCTTCAAGGTCCAATCACGCCTCGCGTTGATACAGCATACCAAACTGTAACCTTTTGGCTGTGTAATAGTCTTTCGTGCAGTTGACGAGGGTTTACAGCTGCCCAATATCTGCAATTCTGCTTATTTACATACCTGCTGATATAGCAATGAACCTCATCCAACGTGAAAAAATTGTCGAAAAAATTGAGGTCGTTATTAATCTTTTCAATCATTTTACCACAGAATTGTTGTAGCACCACGTAGTCTGATGGTTTGAGTTTCTGTACAACTTGAATTTTGTACGGGTGAAACCTCAAGTCACTGTGGAGTATTCGGCGGACGATTGTTCGGTTCAGATTCAATGCTCCTGCGTATTTCCTTGCCGATCATCGCGGGCTCTTTCCAGTTGAGGCCGGAATTGCTGGGGTTCATTGACCTCTTAGTGGTTTCTCTTTTAGAACTGAACCGATCTCCTTGAAATTCTTAACCGATGTCTTAATGGCGTGGCAAGGTGGAACGCGATCATGTCCTAAATTGTAATGACGTCGGAATTCCGATTGAGCACCAGTCACACTGTCATTATTCTTGTAAACTGCCTTCACGGCAAACGTACGTTGTGTATTGACCCACTGTTCCATGATTATTAAATGTCAGGTAGGTATACACAGAAGGATGCCTTTCCCACCTTTCTACCAGCTCCTCAGGGCTGCCACTACTATTTTAACAATTTCCCGTTTCGCTGTGCAACTGTGTATTTCGTTCGCCTGTGTATTTGTTAAAAACATTATATTAAGTAATTATAAATCTTATTATTTCCTAAATTACAATTAAGTAACGTAGCATTAACTGAATCAAATTTGTAGTTAAAAATTGGAACTTTCTATCTTCGTAGTATTTTATATTAGTGTAACAATAGCAATTTCATATATTTTAATTTTAGAGTTTAAAAATTCTTACCCTGAGTGCAGGTAATTGAAATTCATAATATTATAAAATATGTAATATGTATTTGTAAAGTACTTAAATATTTATAGTTTAAATAAATTATATCTAGACAAAAAATAATGATCTTATGATCTTATTCCGCTGAGAATTTTAGCTACCGAAATTTTTAAAAAAGATTCAGTTATTAAATTACTAATAATGTAATCTAATAAAAATCTTTTACATTCTCTTTAATGAATTTTACGACGTCAATTAATTAGTACGGGATATTTATGATGTAATTGTCTTGAATTATTCATGTTCCTTGACTATCTTAATAGGCCTAATTAATTTTGATCAATTATGAATGACGTTTCTTAATAAATTTTTAAAAGAAACAAATTAAAAATGAACCCTTTAACCTATTGTAATTGGTTTTAATTATCATTTGCGTTGATGGAGGGGGATCTATATTATTTCACTGTTCTTTTAGTCGATATTAGTAATTTATTTGGTATTTCTCGGATTGTATTTTATTTGTGGTATATACATATATATGTGTAGCGCATAGGGCTGATCTAGTGGTAAATTCGTCGACGCATATCACTTTTTTAACAGCTGAATTTGGAAGTCGAAGGTTCTGAGGTTCAAATCCTAGTTAAAGTTAGTTACTTTTATACGGATTTGAATAGTAGATAGTAGATACCGGTGTGCTTTGATGGTAGGGGTTCAACTATTCACTCATCTCAGGAAAGATCGACTTGAGACTACGAGACTACACTTCACTTACATGTCATACATATTCTAATCTCATTGGTCCGTGGAGGGGTTTCTTATTGCTCAATGGTTGAACAGATTGCAACATACACGTTAGAAATAACAATAATATATACCTGTGAGTGAGGGTTTTAAATATGAAATACTTCACGAAGCAGTTGTTTGTTACTTAGGATATGAAAACATTTTCTTACAAACTTCTGCTGTTTTTGCTTAGATTATGTGGGGTAAATTTTATGACAAAATTAATTAATTTCTGTGGTTGATGTTTCTCTTAAAGTAAATTATTATTTTTTTATTATCTTTATGCTAATTTTAATTATAAATTTTATTACCTTTCTAATTGTTATCGCTCCCAGAAGAGAGTTTTTTCATTAATTTTGATAATCTAATTACAAGCTGGTAATGATCATCTAAGGGTATGATATAAGTAATTATTAAAAAACAGAAAATCTGGCTACTAATTACACACATATACCTAGTATAATTATGAAAAACAAAAAATAGTTAAGTTTTTGTTTCTTTTGTTGAAGGCATGTTTTCAGGATAATGTAAGTTGTTAGTCAGTGATGTGAAATTTAATAATATTTCTACATTATATGTTGTAATCAGGTGTCTGTATAGGCTATTTGAGAGGTGAGTTTAATAGCTTCCAATTTGTTAAGACTAAAAGCATCTGAATACAACATAAAATGTATTTGTAAATGTTTCTCTTTTTTTTTTAAATTGATTTTGTTTACCGCTTTTTTGATATTTTTATAAGTTTACCATTCAATATAATAATCATGAAGACACGATACTCGTATAATTTTTTTTGTTTTTTAGTAACGTTGGGCTACTTAAATAAAAATTTGTATATTAATATATATAATGTTTGTATGTGCTAGCCGTGATACATTCTGCTTCCTTATGCACAGTAAAAGGAGGCAAGAATGCATCCTGAGACTGTACAAGACTACATTTACATTCATACATATCATCCTCATTCATCCTTTGAAGTAATACCTCACGATGATTCCAGAATAAACCATCGCGAAAAAAAAGGAATGCATCGTGGGACACATCTTATATTGCGGTACAGATCGCGGCACATATTTCGCTTACAATCGAATATCATCATTAAAGTTTGAAAATAACGTAATTTTTTAATTTTGTTTCCTAGTGTAGCGCTTCCCTTTTTGTTTAATGTAATAAGATCATAAAAAGTTAAAGAGTATAGCGACATCATGCCACCAAACAATATTTAGCCTACTTCTAAACTAGTTAATGGTATATTATTTCCTTTTTTGGGGGATTTTTTACTTATTATTCCCAGGTTTTCTGAAATTAGGGTACTGAAATCTTTAAAATCGAAGGTCCTCCCTCATATCAACCAATCATAAGGAAACCTTATTTCGAAATCTAGTCAAATCGAAAACAAGCAAAGCAGACTAGTTTGAATCTTTCGAAAAATAAGTGAAGATGCTGTTATTCAGTTTCTTATGTTGGCATATTATTTCTTTTAAATAACAAAATCAAACGGTATGTAAAGGAATTCAATTTAAACAATAACTGTAAGTTAAAATATTTATGTTATCTCTGTTAATATGTTTTTATATAAATAATTTTTAAAGTAAGGAAAACTGTTAATTTCCTTCTTCTTCCTGGCCTTGTACTGACCCTTCTGATGCAATTGCTAAGATTCCACTTCCTCTTCCTACACTATAGCTCCATTTCTATAATCAACACGAGACTCCAGATACAACATTTGGCTAACTACTTCCTTAACTCTACTTCCAGACTTTTACTACATAATAATTTCCTCTTATTAATGAAGGCTTCCTTTGCTACCACGACCCTTCCTTTTATTTCCATTGCAATCTTCACTGCCTTTCACCATATTCCCCAAATATCTTTAAATTTTTTTTTTCTATATTCTTATTTCGTTTATCCTGTACCACTAAATTCTCTGTGTTATTGACTTCCATTACTTTAGTTTTTCCTATATTTATTTCTATTCCATATTTTCTGATTAGGTAACCTAAGTGTACGAGTGTTTTTAGTTTTTAAAAATAAAAATTTGTTGATAAAATAGGCATAAATTGAGAAATGAGATAACTAAATACCGTGGTCAATGATATTAAGAAAATATTATTTAACATATTTATTATTTTATATTATTTAATATAGAAATATTATTTAGTTAATAAGGCGTATTTATAAAATTTATTTTACGTTTCAAACTTACGTAAATTCAAGAAAACATGATAAGACGTAAAAAAGGGCATATTATTAAGTTCTTCAAAATTTTATTTTTACAAAAATAAATTTTTATTAATGAAATAAAAATGGTTCAAGTTATAAGAAATATGACTGGGGAATAAAACAAGACCGCACATAATCTCTTCTACTCTTCTTATGAATTGAGTACACAAGCTATTAACTCATCAGTTCATAAAAGGTGTACGAATCATGTGCATGATGTACATTTCAGAAGTATGATGTGTTTCATCTCCTGAAGACAGATCTCTTAATTAAAAAAAAAAATGTTTTGCTTGGCTGATGATGTTTTCCAGTGATAATACTGGACAACATCATCAGCCAAGCATTATATTTTATATTATTTCATTAGATCTTATAATCGAGTGAAATAATGCAATCTACAGTTATTATTTATAAAAATCTACACTTTTAATATAAATATGCACATAAATATTTATATATGTGAACGCTATAACATATAATTATAACTTTTATTGTATATACAACTATTTATATATATATATATTTTTTTTGTTTACATTTTACCCTAATCAGGTATTTAGTAAAAATATATCACTAGCTAACGGTTGTATGAAACAATTTTTCTCTGAGAAAGGCTGTGGTCGTTCGTTACTATAGTTGGCTACACGCTAGAACACAAAGGTGTGCTCTGACAAAGCGTTATTGTGACGTCAACATAATATTAACATAACATACAGCGACGCCTTTGTGATATCTAGTACACCCACCTTTTTAATTTATAACTAGCTCTCTCTTCTTTAGTGATATTCTAATGAATAAATCCAGGTGGTAATGACGGCATACAGAATCGAAACTCTTTAGCAAAATTAATCCTTTCGATTTTTTACGAAGAAAATTTTCATCAAAAAAGATTGTAGAAATGCTAGTAAGATAATTTTTTTTTTGTAATCTACAAATCTTTTTAATTATTAAGCTGCCTTATTTTATCAATTTATCTCTCTAAATATAATGTTATATTTCTTTAAATATTATGTTTATCTCTCTAGATTATACTATATCACACGTTATTTGGGGACAGAAAGTATGCGTTAATATAAAAAAAACCGTAACAAGGAAAATTTAGGGGTTAGGATTTTCAACTTTTGTTTATTATTTTTGTGAAAAATTTCGAAATAAAAAATTATATACTACGTTATGATCAAGGGTTATTTCTTACTCGTAGTTTAACATTAAAGCTTCCTTACATTAAAATTAAAAACATATATATATATAATTATTATGGTTACATGAAAGAACATTAAACCAAAGTTTACTAAAAAAGTCAAATTCTTGATGAAAAAGTGAAAATACTATTTTATCCATAATACAATTATCTTTAAACCAAAAATTTCATACCTTACTTAATTGTATGTTTTTTGGCTAATTTTATACTCGCTCTAACAGGAAAATGGAATTTTTTAAATTAAGTTGCTTAGAGTGTATTTTACACGTTATTTAAGGTAAAAGCGTACCCTATAGTTAAATTTATATAATAAAGTAATTTTTCTGATTTTATTAGGTTAGCGCTTCCTGTTCAAAAACAGCGTTTCAATGCTCTGAATAAAAGATCAAGAAGAAATTTGTAATAATATTACATTAATTATTTTTTTTAAATACTTTTATTTAGAATCGCATCAACAATTTAAGTCATTAACGACTTATCAGTGTAATGTAACAGTAACGGTAAATGTATAGTCTTGAACAGAATCAGGCCGACAATTCCTGAAACGTGTGGCTGAATGAAACCCAACCAAAGAAGTACACCCGGTATCCACGATCTAGAATTTAAATCCGAATAAAAGCAACTACCTTTATTAGGATTTGAATCTGAGAACTAATAATTATATTTATAAGTAATTTATATTTACTTTTTTCAGTTACAAAAATTTGAGTTTGGTTTAAATATTACGCTACCAACTTATGAAAACGGGAAATATTTTTAATTATTATAGAAATAACGCTCATTATTTAAAAATAAATTAAGGTTTAATATTAGATAAAGATTATATCTAAATTAATTAGCTACAGATATACTTTAAAGCAAAGATTTAAACCAGAAGATTTTAAATAATAATAATATTCAATTTCTCAAATTTTATTTTACATAATACAGTATGTTAGAAATACATTTACTATGTATTTTAAAAGTTAAAGTGAAAAACCGAAACCACTTATATACCCAAAAAGAAATACATGGTGAGAGAAATTAGGTATCCCCAATATAATATTCCGTGTTGAGGATTTCCATCAAAATTAAAAATAACAAAAAAAATGTATAAATTAAAATAATTAATTAATTTGTGCTCTCAGAATACTTTACACTATCAGTATATTATACAAAATCTCCTTAAAATATTGCATTCTATTAATCGAACAATTTCTTTATATTATTATAGACTACAAATAAAAACAATGAACGGCATGGATGAAGTCCTACGCAAGAACTACAGCATGAAAATAAACAATAACAAAACGAAAATAATGAATTGTAGTAAAAATAATGTAGATGGACAACTGAATATAAAAATAGAAAGAGAAAATATTACCTCCGTAATCTTTTCTCTTTCTACTCCTGTATGGAGGTAGAGGAATTTTGTTATTTGGGCGATAGCACAGACAAAACAACCATCAGTCAGAAATATAATTTGTTTACATCAAAAATTAATTTAAACGTCAGGAAAACATTTTTGAAAGTATATGTTTGGAGCGTAGCTTTATATGGAAGTGAAATTTACACGATCGGAGTACTTGAGAAGAAAAAATTAAAAGCTATTAAAATGTGGTGTAATAAGTGAATGTTAAAAATCAGATGGGTGGATAAAGTGGCAAATGAAGAGGTATTGCGGAACATTTATGAAGAAAGAATCGTTTAGAAAAACATAGTTAAAAGAAAAGACAGAATTACAGGTCACATATTAAGCCATCCTGGAATAGTCACTTTAGTTGCAATTTGAGGAACAGGTAGAAGAGAAAAATTGTGTAGGCAGACAACGTTAGGAATATGTAAAACAAATTTTTAGGGATGTAGGAGGTATACCAAAATGAAACGACCGGCACAAGATAGGGAATCTTGGGGAGCTGCATCAAACCAGTCAAGTAACTGAAGACAAAAAAAAAAATTAAATAACCAGGAGAACAATTTTGTAATAAAACTAAGTTTTATTCCTATATTTTTTGATTTCTTCGAAGAGTAAATCATACATTTTTATTACTAAAAAGTGTGGAAATTATTATTTAATTCAAGCCTTGTTTTAGGCAGTATAAAAATGTATTTTCTGCATGCTATTCTTATATCTTCTGCGTTAAACTCTTATTATTCATGAATGTATTAAAGAACTTTATAAACATTTAAATACTTAAGTTAAAAAAAATTAATTTTCTTAAAGAGGAGAAAAGATATTTTTAAGAGGCGTCGATTTTTATTTAAATTTAATTATATGTTTATGAACAATAATTACTGGTTCTATGTTAGCATAATATACTCCTCCCCGTCACGTCAGACCATACATTAATATTAACATGATTAATGCGTGATTTTTAATACCTTTGGAGGACAAAATTTCTTTAACAAATGGATTCTATAAATACCTACACCTAATTTAATAAAACACTTTTGTTAAATGCTAAAACCACGTGACATTTACATCTAGAATTACTCCTAAATATTTTCTCATGTTAACTTGTAGAATTGTTGTACATAAGCAAGGTCTTTTCAACACACAATCTAAATTATTATCTTTATTATTTTCTAACCCGCCTTGTTAGTCTAATGGTTAACTCGTTATCACAAAATCAGCTGATTTTCGATGTCGAGAGTTCTAAGCTTCGAGTCCTAGTAAAGGCAATCGCTTTAATATTGGTTTGAATGCTAAACTGTGGATACCGGTGTTCTCTGGTGGTTGGGTTTCAATTAACCACACGTCTCAGGAGTGGTTAGTCTGTTCAAGACACATTTAATTAATGTATTACACATTTACTTTTTACTACACATTTAATATATTATGTACGAGTATATTTACACGCCAGACTGCGAACAGATGCATTGACAGCTCTACTATAAATTGCATTTATCCTTAAATTTCACTACATGCAGCTACATCAGGCCTGGTAAGCCGGTTGTGGTAATTGCATTTGCCTATACACAACCTAACCCGGCAGTAGTTGGAAAACTAATTGGAGAAAAACAAACTACTTTCTATAGTTCGGAGAACCTTTGAATTACAAAATTAAATAATTAGTTTTTGCTTGATTTAATGTTATTTCGTTCTTTTTTAACCACCATCTAATTTTAATCAAGTCTTCTTCGATGTTCTTTATTATTATTTCCACATTTTTTACTTCGTAATTAAGGACCGTGTATCATCAACAAACTTTTTTATGGTACCCTTAAAAATTCCATTATATAGGTATAATTTATGTAAATAATGAACAATATAGCACCAAGTACAACTATAAGTAAACTTAACATCAGTATGATTCTTGGTAAGCAAGTGATACATTCTTGGTGATACATTGCGAAATTCGACACCTAAAAATGTAACATATGAGGTACGCGTAAAAAAATATTTTTAATAAAAAATATTTACAATTATAACTGAAGTAAAAACTAATAAAATTTTAATACATTCAAGAAGTTTGTTCAAATAAAATTTCAGTAGTGAATTTTGTTCTTTATCTTAGGCTTGTACTACACTACAGAACACAACAACGAGATAGTCAAATATAAAATATAAATATGAAATGAAACGAAAATAAACAAGAATATCAACATTATTGTTTTATGAACAACTTTGAAAATGAAAACAGAAGGAGAAAAAGTCAGTGAAGTTTCAAAAAATAAATAATCCTGTTTTTAATTTCGAGATACTATGAAGATTGGCGAACTTACCAATGTTTTAAGATGATTAAAAAACAAGAATATGGTCCAATTTATGCATGTTTAATATTTTCTATTTTTTTTATTATTGTTATAATGATAAACATCGACTGATGTACTACGTTAGATATCTTCCTTTTTCCTGTTTAGCCCTACCTTCAGGTATTACTTCAGAGAGTGATATGTATGAGTGTAAATGAAGTGTAGTCTTGTACAGTGTCAAGTGAACCATTCCTGAGATGTGTGGTTAATTGAAACCCAACTATCAAAAAACACCGGTATCCACGACCTAGTATTCAAATCCTTATAAAAGTAACTGCCTTAACTAGAACTTCAACGTTGGAACTCTCGACTTCCAAATCAGCCGATTTTTAAAGACAGGTTCACCCCTAGACCAACCCGGTGGATACGTAATATATCTGGAATGAAAATAATGGTATATTACACTGTTCTTCAAAATCAAACTCGTTATAAGTTTAACCTTTAGCTTTTGTGCTAAAATATAAACTCCGGGTATGCGAAAATATAAACTCCGATGGGCTATTATAATTTTTTTTTCAATTGCATTTGGTAGGAGTTTTACACTGACGAACTTCATGAAACTAGTAACAAAAAAATAATCATCATTTTCTAATTTATTAATAGCGGTAACTTGCCGGTATAATTAGTCACATCATACTATAATGTGTATTAATTCGATTAAATTCTGGAAAACATTTTTAAAATGAGCACTGTATAAAATTTGTGCTGATGAGGTTCATGGTTCAAAGCCAAACTTCTTTACTCATAATAAGTATTTGAAACTACTATATTTCCATTAAATAATCAGAATGAGCTATGAATATAATATATTACTGCAAAAACAAAATAAATTAAATGTTAAAACAAAACTATTATAATATTTTTACGATGAAATTTCACGATATCATTTTTTTTTTTCAATGAACTTAATAAATGATATGATTGGTTCAACTGACAGGCAATCAATTGATTGTCTTTTAAAAAGAGAAATACGTTTTTAAAAATGTATCAATTATATTTATTCTGCGTCTGACGAAATTAAGATCAAATTAAATATTAGTTAAACATAATAATGTCAAGATTTTATAATTCACATTATTTTTTTGTTATTTCAGTGTTATATTTATTCTATTTCAAGACAACAATTATTTTTAATAACAAAAATGAAAGGGTTTTATTTTTCAAGGGTTGCCAAAAACTTTATTAAAAAAGCTTGCAATAAAGTTATTATACTTTCCAGGCATTGGTTATTTATTTTTATATACTGGAAAAATAATTACAGTTAATTATTTAATAATTACGTAAATAATTACGTTAATAAGTAAAACATGGTTTTCTTTTGTTGCTTTTTCTGTTTTCTCATCTCAAAAATCACCTCTCAAAGAAAGTTTTTGACTTGTCTACGTTTACTATGTTAAATGGAAGAAACTAAAAAAAATTCCACTAAAAAATATACGACCAATAAAAATTTATCTAAGATTTATTTCTTGTGGGTAGAGAGGAATTATAATAAAATTATATTGAAATATTGTTATTAAATGTTTAAATAAACCAAAAAACGTTTTAAAAAATTCCAATTTTAAATTTTTAAATTTTTATCGGTTTCCCCACCCCCAAAGTACATATTTTTTGGTCACACGCCCTATTATTATACCTAAAAAGATATAAAAAGAATTCGGTTAAAAAATATGCAATAAATAAAAAGATAGAGTTTTCAATTTTTGGGAAAAGGGGGAATTTGAGTACGCTTGTACTGAGCTTAATATAAAATGGGGTTATGTTTGCAAAATTTTGTGAAAATCGAGCCAATAACCTATCTAATTTACCTCCTGGAAATATTAACCGCAAAGGTTTACTTATAAATTGCCCCATATACACGAGTCTGCAAAAAATCTTATCAAAATCGTTTTATCCAGTCAAAAGTTAGTAAGCTTAAAACCCGTCAACTCACGTACATACGGACATTACTCCCCACCTTTTTTTTTTGTTTTTTGGGGTTTCTGTGTCATGGAACGTCAAGAAATTCAAGAAACCCATATCCCATTTACTTATTGAATACTGATTATCATACTTTCCTTCTTGCAGCATAGCTCTAAAGCTAAGATACCAGAAAAATAAAATTCCGTTACCACATATTACTCGCGTTACCACATAAAATTTCACATTTTATAAAATAGTTTGGATAAATTTTTTGTTTAACCCATTCAAAGTATTTATTTAATAAATTCTTGAATTTATTTAATTAAAATAAATTAAATTCATTGCAATTAGCAATAATTATGGATTCAGAGAGTTTAAGATGACCGGCCAATTATTTGTAGTCTTCTAAGAAATGTAACATTTTTGTAAAGATTGTCATATTTAATTAGAAATTAGAGAACAGTTTAGTTAAGTAATAACAGATCTATGTACAGAATGATAGTATATCAATAAAAACAATAAACAAATCGTAGAGAATAAAACCTTATTACATAATGGAATATATCCCAAATATTTTCAAATATGTATCAGTGCTTGCATTTTATTATTGTTATGATATTATGTGAATGGCTTATAAAGATATTGGTTGATATTTTCACGTGAGAACGGTTATAAAGACGCTTAAATATGCTGAATGATTTTTTTTTTAAATTACTTTTTTTATCATATTCGGAATTCTCATCATTATAAATATAAAATATACCTAACTAACAGATCACAAAGAAATTCATTTAAGCTTCAGTTTAATTACAATTTCTGTATTAAGTTTATTTCTGAAAATTTATCTCGGTAACGCAACGAATAAAATATTCTTTCTTTATACTTGTCTTCCCTGGGGTCGTATGTGAAATACAAAGATCTACCCATCCTTTCATTCCTTTACCTATTCCCCTTCAACTCTAGTAGGTTAAACCTTTAATTCTTGTTTTGTGAGAATAATTCACAGTCAGGTACGTTCACATGACAGAAAGATCAGCCTGTCAGACAGTCTTGTCTTGGTGTCAAGATTTCAGATATCAGAGAAAGGACTGTAAGCGGTACGGTATAACCACTAAAGACATGTATATGACATAACCTAAGCCAGTATCGTTAATTCATTTACACTATTCTTGAATGTTGTATATTCAAGTTCTACGTAACAAAGTAATTTTTCAGGAAAATTATTATTATTATTATTTGTTTTTAATTATGTTTAATTCTATAAAATTATACTTAATGTCATTAGAACTAAATAAATTTTCAAAAAATCTCTAACAGATATAAAAAGGACTGATCCCGAAATTGAAAATCTAATTGAGAAAAATTCTCAAATTAAGTAGGTAATTAAAAAAAAAAACCCATCAAACTTACACAAATATTGAGCTAAATAAGCTGATAGAATGTAAACTGTTGATGTCTATTTCGTAGAAGAAAAGACCACATGAATGAAAAAAGCATTTTGTGATTTGTAAATTCTGCTATTATTTTTTGTTTCATTGTAGGACGCAATACATATATCAGATTGTTTTACGACATCATTTTGACAGTCGTTGTTAAAGTTCAACCAGGGTGATTAGGATGTACTCAAATGGAATTAGCGAACATGGTGGATTTGTAGTCTAATATAAAATATATATATATATGTCAGAGAATAAAGTACAGTGGAGTATCTTCCGACAAAACGATGAGAATATTCTTTAGAATATCGGTATTTTTAGTAGTTTTAAGAAATGTACTATTACTTGTAATATTTTGTAAAATAAGGTTTAAATTGTTTTATTGCGGTAGGCTTAGGCCTAGGTAGGCACATGGTTGTCAACGTAGTCGGGATCCCAGGACGATAGGGGTATCATAAAATTAATAAGGAAAAGGAAATATGCAGTAGGTATATTATTTGAGAATATGGAGAAAGGGTAGTCTTGCTTTGGAACCCAGATCGAGCGGACGTCCTGGTGATCGCGAATTCGTTATTTCCCTGAGCCTCGGTCTATCGCAGGTTGTTTTAATATTGTTTGAGTTCTAAATTAAATTAATCTTATATTATAATTCGTGTACTACTGAGTTATTGATAAGTGATGGTTATCATTTGTAATTGTTTCATTGTACGAGTTATCTACTCATTTTTATTAATTGAACTCTATTATAATCTTATATATTCTCCACTTGTAATGGTGAAGATGAGTGAAACACAAAACGTTGAATCCCTGACAAATCTCCTCGCCTCTCCGACATATATATATATATATTTTATATATAAAATAAGCTGTTAATTTGTTGATGTGTTGTTAATTATTAGTTATTGTTTATTATAGCACTGTTTAAACTTCGTTATTGTAATCATTATGAAAATAAAATGCAATAATATTGTAAAATTGCTCATGCAGCGCTTTTTACCTGGTTTTATTGTTAACATGATTTTTCCGTCATTGCAACTTTGAATGCTTATAACTTGATAATGAATGCATTAATAGAAAAACAGGTTTCGCCATTGTTTTTCTTGTAAAATAAAAACCCACCATAATGCAGAATTTTTTTTAACTATGTAGAACCCCATTTCTTTCTGCCTCCAAATACCTCTCAGATATTTTTCATACTTAAATATATATATATGTAAATTTATTATTTATCTGAATAACTGTCTCCAAGAATTCATCAAAATAAAAGTAAATTGTAGCAGTCAATATGATTTACTTGAAATTCTATTCAAACTGTAATGGAATATGTATATAAAAATCTTAAACTGATAATGTAGTAATAAAAATTATAACTGCAAATAGCTTCACGAAGTGACTTATAAAAGAATGTTCGTTATGTAGAAAAAAAATCTAATGTGGTCACCACATTACTTCCTTGTACGCCTATTAAATTACTTGTATGTTTTATTACATCTTTTTTTTTCATTGCTTTTTTGTTATTATTGAATTATTATTTATTGTAAAAATTTTTGTACAATCGGAGGTTAATAATTATTAATAAATCAATATAATTAAATAAAAAAAAGGTGAAAAAAAAGGAAATGAAATCGGATTTGAAACGAGGTGCCTTCCCCTTGTAAGATACAAATATTTCATTAATTAAAGTTTTTATTGGGCTATAACTCTGGAACCAATGAAAATAAGTACCACTTATGACAAACCGTTGAAAAGCTCTCAATGAGGGCTTACTAATACAGTTAAGAAAAAGTCCAAGATCCAGATTTTTTGGATTTTGGGCTTTTTTGGACATTTTTGGTCAAGTTAATTGCAATCAAAAGGGAAGGTACACAATTAGATGTTACATCAGTCCTAAATCTAAAATTTCAACATTCTACGGTTAATTGTTTTTGAGTTATGCGAGATTCATACGTACGTACGAACAGACGTCACGCTGAAACTAGTAAAATGGATTCAGGGATGGTCAAAATGGCTATTTCTGTTGTAATCTGAAAACCAAAATTTTTCGCGATTACAATACATCCTTGTATGAAGTAAAAAACAGCGATTTAATAATGACCCCTCTCTTTTTCTTCAAAGTTACTTATTTGTTTATTATTTAAAAACACCTAAGATTCAACATTTTATTCCCTCAACACATTTTATATGTTATTGATAGAATTTTTTGTTGAGATTCCGGGCACTGACTGCTTCGATCATTTTGTTTTATGAGAATGGAGATTGTATCATATGAAAACTGCCATGCCGGACAGGTATTCGAACTCTGGATCTCCGGCTAAAAGGTTGAGACGTTACCACTCTGTTACGGAGATCGGTATTTTATTATTTTAAAATATAATACACTATCCATATATTCGATATAGTTACGGAAATGGAGAACGACTTCACTCTTACTTTTTTATGTGATGCTGATTATTCTTGAAAATGGCTATAATTTTTATAATGACTTATGAGCCATATCATCACTTACAACTATTACGATTATGCCGTTTAATATATAAACAGACAGAATAAAATTGTGGACTGACGTTTCAGTATAATAAAAATATAATATAAGTAATTATCTCAAAAAAATTTGCGTCATTCCGGTCACATTGTTTATTATTTTATTTTATTTTTTTTTTAATATTAGAAGTGGATATTGATGCAATGATTTTAACACACATTTAAAAAACCATCGATCTAAAGGAATGTGTGTGATTGTTCACACGTGAGTAGATAGCACACTTACGGGTGACAAATGTACTTGGTATTCCTGTATAATACTTAAGAGAATTTCTCAGATCCTTTCAAATTACAATTACAAAAGAAAGTTACAATTTTATTGTTTCAATATTAATAAGTTAATTAGGTGGGTTCTTAAACGTAAAAAATGAAATATTACTGTAACGACAAAAATAATAATAAAATTGAAAATAGTTTTGTATAATTTATGAATACTTATATCTAAAATTAAAATGAGCTTTTCCTTCTGTACAGACCCGAAAAAAACATTTGATGATGGTTTTTTAAATAGATTTTCGTTCAAGAAACATGACTTACTATATATATTTCATACGTTATTTTTATTTTTTTACTTTCGATGCAAAGAAATAACTGTAGATCTAACTATGCTGCAAGAAGGAAAGAACAGTAATTAGTCAAAAAATGGGTATGGGTTTTTCTTTTCGTTTTTCGACTTTTTATGACCCAGGGACCCCCAAAAAACAAAAAAAAATAATTGTAGGATATTATTCTTACGTACGTATTTATGTGTTGGCGTATTTGAAGCTTAATTAATTTTTTTTTTTGATTTTGATGAAATTTGGTACAGAGACTCATGTATATGGAGCAATTTGTTGGTAAAAGTTGGGAGTCAATATTTCCAGGGGGTGGGGTATATAAGTTTTTGGGATCAATTTTCTCAAAATTATGCCAACATAAACCCACTTTATATTAAGCTTTTTATTAAGAATTTGAGTAAATGCATTCTCAAATTATCCCCTTCCCCAAAAATTGAGAAAAGCTATCTTTTTATTTATTACTTTATTTTTAACCAAGTTTATTTTTATATCTTCTTAAACATAATTGTAATGCAAATGGCTCAAAAAAATATATTTTGGGAGCAATATTGGAGGAACTGATCAAAATAAAAAAAAAATAGAATTTTTGAATTTTTTAAACTTTATCTGCTATATATTTATTTTTTCATTATATAAGAATAAATAGCCAATGCCAGGAAAGTATAACAACTTTGTTGCCAGCTATTTTTTTTCCTATTATTCTAAAACTTTTATCAAAAAAAGTATTATAAATAAATAATTAAGAATTTGTTTTACAAAATGTTATTTGACTGATTGGATAAATTTCTTTGTATTTTGCTGTAAAAGTTTAACTCAGCTTACTTCATACATCTTATATATTTGTAATTATAAATTTACTTTTATAATGATTTTGTTAAGAAATCTTTGATTAATTTTCTTAAAACTTTCATCATGTATCAAGTGATTATTAATGTTTAATAAAAACAAAAATAATGCTTATAATTTTCCATTCACAATCAAGAAAACTTTATCTGAATAATGTTTTGTTTTTCAGATAAAAAGTTTGTTACGCTTTGTTAGGTTCATCTAAAATAGATAACAATGGTGCACAAACGACAAGATTGTTAAACGAAATATTTTTAATCATTATACGGTAACTTTTAAGTTATTTCTTTATAATTTTGGATAGAGAAATAATTAAACATAAATTCCTTAATTCTTTCTTTATTTCATGGATTCCTTATCATATATGTTCACATGTAACATTATCATAATGATAGCAAGATTACCTACCACTTTATCAACATAATAAGTATGATTTATATAATTGTATGAAGATAACACTGAAAGCCTGATTTTTTTCTTTTTTTAAATAATCATACCGAAAAAATAAATTGAACTAAAACCATTTATAAAAAACGAATTAAAATTTAATAGTAGATAGCCGTTTCACTTTCAAATAATCATTATTACCAGGTACTTTAGAATTAATCTGTAAAAAGTAAAATAATTAAAAAATTATAACGAAGAAATAATAATTCATTTTATTTTTTAAATAAACAATACTTATGAAACATTAAAAAATTAATTTTTATAGAAATATTTATAGAATAATAATCAAACAATTATTGACCAAAGAATGAAAGAAGTTCGTTTTAGGCAACCAAATCAAAAGTACAATAGCTAGCTTACAAATATAGAATGCTACTAAAAGTTCTCATCTCCATCTTATGTAATATGATTTGTAAATTTCAATGGCTTAGTTTGCTAACTTTCCGTTTTCAACTGGGATTACCTAAAACAATATTTGATAATTTTTTTGTCAACAGTTCTTTTTAAAATATGAACAACTGTACTAAAATTTGGTTTCTTAGTATTCTGCAAGCATTTGTTATTTATTAATTAATATTTGTTATTCCATCTTTGCTATTTTACTGTTACCATTTTTATACATGTATGTATAATTAGCAAGTTTCTGTATTTAGAAAATTATGTTTGTGAAGATTTGAGCTAAACTTAGCCCCATTTAACAAATTAGGATAGAAAATAGGACAGTAAAAGAACTTCTGTTATAAGATCCGTAATTTGTGTAGCATTTTTTTTTTTGTCTTCAGTCATTTGACTGGTTTGATGCAGCTCTCCAAGATTCCCTATCTAGTGCTAGTCGTTTCATTTCAGTATACCCTCTACATCCTACATCCCCAACAATTTGTTTTACATACTCCAAACGTGGCCTGCCTACACAATTTTTCCCTTCTACCTGTCCTTCCAATATTAAAGCGACTATTCCAGGATGCCTTAGTATGTGGCCTATAAGTCTGTTTCTTCTTTTAACTATATTTTTCCAAATGCTACTTTCTTCATCTATTTGCCGCAATACCTCTTCATTTGTCACTTTATCCACCCATCTGATTTTTAACATTCTCCTATAGCACCACATTTCAAAAGCTTCTAATCTTTTCTTCTCAGATACTCCGATTGTCCAAGTTTCACTTCCATATAAAGCGACACTCCAAACATACACTTTCAAAAATCTTTTCCTGACATTTAAATTCATTTTTGATGTAAACAAATTATATTTCTTACTGAAGGCTCGTTTAGCTTGTGCTATTCGGCATTTTATATCGCTCCTGCTTCGTCCATCTTTAGTAATTTTACTTCCCAAATAACAAAATTCTTCTACCTCCATAATCTTTTCTCCTCCTATTTTCACATTCAGTGGTCCATCTTTGCTATTTCTACTACATTTCATTACTTTTGTTTTGTTCTTGTTTATTTTCATGCAATAGTTTTTGCGTAGGACTTCATCTATGCCGTTCATTGTTTCTTCTAAATCCTTTTTACTCTCGGCTAGAATTACTATATCATCAGCAAATCGTAGCATCTTTATCTTTTCACCTTGTACTGTTACTCCGAATCTAAATTGTTCTTTAACATCATTAACTGCTAGTTCCATGTAAAGATTAAAAAGTAACGGCGATAGGGAACATCCTTGTCGGACTCCCTTTCTTATTAGGGCTTCTTTCTTATGTTCTTCAATTGTTATTGTTGCTGTTTGGTTCCTGTACATGTTAGCAATTGTTCTTCTATCTCTGTATTTGAACCCTAATTTTTTTAAAATGCTGAACATTTTATTCCAGTCTACGTTATCGAAAGCCTTTTCTAGGTCTATAAACGCCAAGTATGTTGGTTTGTTTTTCTTTAATCTTCCTTCTACTATTAATCTGAGGCCTAAAATTGCTTCCCTTGTCCCTACACTTTTCCTGAAACCAAATTGGTCTTCTCCTAACACTTCTTCCACTCTCCTCTCAATTCTTCTGTATAAAATTCTAGTTAAGATTTTTGATGCATGACTAGTTAAACTAATTGTTCTGTATTCTTCACATTTATCTGCCCCTGCTTTCTTTGGTATCATAACTATAACACTTTTTTTGAAGTCTGATGGAAATTCCCCATTTTCATAAATATTACACACCAGTTTGTATAATGTGTAGCATATAATAGATGTTTTCATAAAGTATTGGTGTCTAAAATGTTGGATATTCTTTATTAATTATAAAGCATAGGTGGTTGAATTAAACCGTTTTAATTTTTTTTTGCTGAAACGAATATTTTTGAAAAATTTTAAATATGTTAGTTTAATTCAAAATGTATTTATTTAATATATTAAATAATAATATACCGGTATTATATATTTGTTTGTGAATAATAAATATTTCATGAATATAATTCATCATTTCCTTAATGTTTTTGTATTTGCAAATTATGTCATAATTTGTAAAAAATGAACATGTAATAGGAAAAATGTAACTGAAAACCAGGGAAAAATGTTTGAAAAATACTAAATTTAGGTTTTTTTAAAAACAAATCACAATAAAACAAAATTATATAACTATTACTAAGAGTACAGCAATAATTTGTTAAAGTTTACACTGGATCGCCGTCTGACATAAAGGATTCATCTCAGAGAGAAAAGGACGCAGCTAATGTTTCTTCAACATTAAGTTGAAGAAAATATATTGATTTCTAGGCAGGGGGTCGCAGGTATCATAATGTAACAAGCGATTCCAGAACAAACTATTGAGAAATATAACAGAAGCGGCGTCCTTGGCGAAAAACACTGAAATACACGATTATCTGAGATTGCCCACCGTTCAAAAAGAGATACAGCGATTCAGTATAAGATGTAAAATGAGACTGAACCACCTTGTTAACTGGCTCGTGGTCAACCTCCTGGATAACAGCGAGGACGTTAGGCGCCTAAAGCGACTGCATACATTAGATGGAGTTCTCCGATATTTGTGGTGAATCAGCTATCTTAGAGTGTTGTAAATCGTCAAAATTCTTCATTTCCTTTCCCTACTTACTTTTGTTCGTTCTTTGATTTATTTCACTGTTTCTTTATTTGATTAGTTATTCTTTGTGTGACTGATAAGACTATTTTTTGGTGCTTTCTTTGCTCTTATATACTGAATTTTATCATTGTTCTTTGGATTCTTCTTTGTTGTTGTTTATGTTTGAGTTACTGTATAAGATACAGTCGCCGCCAAGTAACGGCGAGCTTTTGGTGGCGAAGATCACTTACCCAAAGTAAGTTGCGTCATATTTATGCTACTAAGAGATGACTAATCATCGTGCGGTAATGTTCCAGAGTAAAATAGTATAGCAGTGACAAACAGGCTGATACGAGCTCGCTGTATTGTGGCGGCTATTGTACGTGTAACTACCTATTCATACATATATAGTTCTTTGAGGGAATGCTATGGAAATCATTCTTACGTGTCTTTTTTTCTGTGTTAAAATTTACTCATGATTCTGGAAAATTGGAACTGATTGTATATTAAACACTGCAGCAAAAAAAAAAGAAAAGAGAATTAATTTCGAAAATATGTAATTTTTGAAATTAATATGTCTATATAATAGGTACCTATTTTAATATTTAATATAAATATTATATATATAATATATATATATATATATATATCAACATCTCTTTAATAATATGTGATTAAGTTATATTCCATTGTTGCGTATTCTTTTCTTTATTTTTTATTTTTTTAGCAAAAATTTCAGTTTTGGAAGTATTACTAATAATTACAGATTTATATGAAAAAATTTTGAATTATCTCATACTAGAAATTAGAAAAAAAATAATTCTGCTGTATTTTTTTTATTAATTAAAGTTAAAAAAATTAAAAATAGAATTAATTATACGCTATCATAACTGTTACTTGTTTATTTAATGTATAAATTACTTTTTGGTGTCATAAATAAGAAGTAAAACTTATATCTTATAGCTAAATCGATAGGGAATATTGGTAAAGTTGGATTACTTTAACAAAAGTATTCTCATCTATCTTCGTTACATCCTTGAAGTAATTCTTGAGATAATACTCCTGTTGAAGTTTTTTCCCGTGCAGAATTAGGACTGTGGATTATTTGATGCGCTATATTTTAGCTTCTTTACTGTGTGCAATGATAGCTTACTTTACGTCGGTCGTATTATTCGTTATCAGTTTTTAAAGTAAGTTTATCATTAATAGCTTGATGGAAATCTTCACGAGAAAAATGAATAAATTTAAATCAGCTGTTACTAATTATAGGTGTAATTGGACATTTCCAGTAAGTTAGGTTCTGATTAAAATTTGATAAGGAACTAAATAATGCAGTATTTATTCTATAATATAAAAAGTTTTAAAATATGTTAGAAATAAAAACATTTTCAATGAATGGAATAATTTTCAAATGTAAATAACTTTAACTAAATTTTTATAATATGTATGTATTAACTGAAAACCTAATTAAAATATTTATTCATAAATTTTTTTCCTCAAAGAGCCTTAATTTAATTAATGGAAAACAGTAAATTTAGAAACATTTTTAGGAAAATGAGCAACAGTAAAAAAACATTTTTATAGTCATTTACTAGATATTTCTTTGTGATGATTAGAATAAGGATCAAAAGAAATGTCTTTAGCAGAGTTCCTACCAGGATCAGATCCTTCTTGCATTAGATTAAATCTCAATTTACTGATTTAGATTTTCTAGAAAGGTAGCACGTTATTTAAAGTAGTAAACTTATAGAAATGTTTTAGTCCAGTTGTTTCCCCAACTGAAACTCGCCTTAGAGTAATTATTTCATCAGTATTTTCTGATAAACGTAATAAAAAATTACCTTTATTCATTTATTTTTTTTATTGTAAACACAATTTCAATTTGTGCTTTTTCTTCGAGACTATATTAACCGGCTACCCGATTGTTGCGATCAATATGATCTAAGAAACCAATATTAATCCATACCTACTGAGAAATTTACTGATTTATTTTATTCCTTGTTCGCAAATACCAGTCTACCGTCAACATCGATCACCATACTCATTCGTTTGTTCTTAACCTAATAAATTTAGTGTCAACTGCCATTTTGATATATTCCTGTTCATTTTCCTGTTGCTTTCAGGTACGTAGACTTCAACGATTCACAAACAAATATCAAATGCTATTCTTCAACTGACATTCTAGTTATCAATGAAGATCTAGCTGTTTTCGATAATCCTATCTTGATACAGTCGTTCGTCTCCAACCACATTAACCTGCACAACGAAGGATATCTTCAATTAAGTCAGATAAGAGATGAAATTTCAAGGGATAAAAGAATTTAAAGTTCAAAATTATGTTTTCTTATTGCTCTAAGCGATAAAGGCCCTCACTTTTCCCACGTCTTCAAATTTCGTTTGGCTGAACGATTGGATTTTGATGATATTTATGTGACACTGGGCACTAAAAACTGCCAATAGTAACAAAACCTCGGGTTGGTGTCCTTTCACCGATTGATGATCATCGATGTACAGCATGATCCTCAAATTTAGGGTCCTATATTAGCCTATGTTTTGTGTTGTCGCTGCTTGAGATTTTTTATTCTTGTCTGAAACGTGCCAATAGGTATTTAGTTATTTGTTGATTTGATTTAATTGTGATTTATCTATTAAGTACTAAGGAGTAATGATTTTTAGTTTTTTTTTTTTTTTTTTTTTTTTTTTTTTTTTTTTTTTTTTCTTAATGGCTCTGCTGCAAATACCGCTACCACTTTTACAGTTTGTTATTCCTGCTTATTTTTAGGCCAACTATGAGAATCACTCTTTTAAATAATTTAGTTCTAATTTTCAGAAAGCCCATTTTGATTTATAAACAAAATAAGATTTGTAAACCAAATAAGTTTTCCTGCTTCTATGAATTTACAATGTCCCACAGTTTTAACTGAATTAAAAATGCGTAGGTCAAAAACTGTATAAAAATAAATAATTTTAAAAATATAGGGAAAAATTAATAAAAAAAGCAAAAAGAAATAAGGCAGCTGCAAATAATTATTATATGATGTTATAAAGAAACCATCAGAAAAAGAAGAATGAGCAGACTGTTGTATTTCAACAATTAATTTTATTTACTGATATTCTGGGATAAGCAATAATCTTATGAGGAAATTTTGTGCATTAAACTGAGAATATAGAATTTATTTTGTCACTTCCTTGATAATTAATTACAAATATGTGTTTTAATTTTTTTTTACTTAAATTCAGATAAGATTAAGCCTAATTTTTTTTTCAAGTACTCGTAAATATGTGTGCGTTAAATGAAGAAATTCAGTTAGGGAGAAATTGAGTATATTAGTACACATATGTGTACATGTAACCCACTTGTGTGTGCTTGCAAATAACAGTTACGTAGGATAGGATAGACGACAAGCAGTGATACGAATATTTAGTCTTGCTACCTCAAAGCATTGGAACACTTGTTTGTAGCTGTACTCTTGGGAAATAGACTGACATCCCTACATACATGGGGGGAAAGATAACTAAATTCTAAAGCAGAAAATGTCGGGAGAGATCGTAACACTCCGATATTTGTAATATTATGTTCTATGTAGTTAGTTTGTTTATTACTTCATAAGAGTTACTACTTTGAAAGAGTATTATAATTCAGACAAACAGGAAAATCTGAAAACATACTACAAAAGATAAAAGACTTTTAAAAAATCCATATATTTAAATATCTATTTATTTACAGATTTTTTTTACATTTTATTACTTTTTGAATACAAAATTTTATACAAAAATTTGAATACAAATTTTATACTTCTAATACAAAATTAGAACTTCCCTCACTCTATGGGACATCCTCGCAAATGAAAAATGATAACCTTTTTTTTAATCATATGAATGACAGGACGAGTATTAAAAAAGTAAATAAATGTTTGTTTCACATGACAAATCAAAAACCAAACAATACATTTCTTTCAACAATCTATTTTATTCTTAAAAGAAGAAGAAGGTCGGTCTGTTTGCACTGTATTTTATTCCTTTGAACATTTTTCAAACGCCAGACTTATATGAGTACATGTCAGAGAGGCCTGATTTCCTCTCTTTGCATTTTTCTTTCTGAGAAACTAAAATGTTTGTTTAGTTTCCTTTTATTTATTGTTGTTTAAATAACTGTTGATTAATCTATAAAAAATTTTGATCGTATACTTGATAAAATTATTTAATTTACAAATATATAAGATTTTAAGCTTACTGTTATTTAAGATCAATATTAGCTATATTTAATTTTTTTAAACAAATTAAACAAAGTTTAAAGAAATATTATAGTTTAAAAAAATACGAGTAAATAAATTTTATATATATTATTATTCATATCATGAGCCTAACTAAATTATTAATTTGATATCCTGTAATCGAAATCCTGCTCTGGTGAACGTGAATGCTTACCGATTAATATTTAGATGGAAGAAATTTATCCAGTGTGATTTGATTACATTCTCCTTTTTTGTTTTATTTTAGCTACATATCTATTTCACTAGAATTACATCAAAGAAACCTATCGCTTGTGAATTAATATTCAAACTTTCTATCATATGGTTCACGGTATACGAATACGAAAAGGATAGAAAACATTTAATATTTTATCTAGCAGACCATTGGGAAATTACATTTGGGTAGAGATGGTACTACATATAATGTTGGAATAGATTTTACGTTTGGGAAATGGGGAAGTGTAAACAATGAATGGATAGCATTGAAGTTAGAGAAGAATGGTAAGCCTATGTAGAGGCGAATGTTGTAAACGTTAGAGTTAGGAGCGCCTTAGTGTAAGTAAGAAATTTTGTTCTGTTAAGCTGAATCAAACCCTGAAGGCGTATTCGAAACATGATCAAAATCTAGTAGCGTAATTGTAATGAACATCATTCCGCTAACTACAAAAGCATCAAAGCTTGTTTGCATTTGTATAAACTTACGTTCCTATAGAATTATTTCATTGTAGAACAATGAAAACCATTCTACTTTGTACTTCTTGTTATGGTAATGCGGATTCCTAGTGCTGAATTCTTCTATTTTTGAACAAATGATAATTTAAAAAATAAAATTAATTATTTTTTCATAGATAGTTGTTATATTTTTATATTATTTATTTTTTCATAAGTGTTAGATTAAAACTAAAATTTTTCCTCTGAGAAATTAACTACACAAATATTTGAAACTAGCGCCATCTTCAGATTTATATAATTTTAGGTCATTGGTGTATCTTTATTTAATGTAAGAAAAAAAATACTCCCGCATTCAAAATTCAAGATATCTTTATAAGAAATATTTTATTTTTAAAAGTATTTTTGGTTGGAATTCATTATAAAAGAAAAAAAAAATTAATCCAACCGCTCTTATCAAAACTATCAGAATTTTGTACTATTTATTACCTTATTTCATAAAAGGAGGAGGTTATCAATTCGATTGTATTTTGTTTTTTTTTTAATATGTTACGCAATATCTGCGATGTTAAAAGACCGTTTTTGATAATTTTATTTTAATCGAAGGAGTACACTTTCGGAATGTTCCCATATAAATTTTAACCAAATCCTATAATAATCTTAAGAGAAATACAAAAAAAAAAAACCAAACAGCTTGACACCCTTAGCTGCTGACCGCTAGCACCAGGACCGTTCGCTCTGTTGACTAGGATATTAATAACAGTCTATAATATCGTTGTTTAGTCTTTGTGGAAATATTCATTGCATTTCTTTCTCTATTTTTCTTCCTTAAACAATCATCCTTTTATTTCTTGTCTACTTTCCTCTAATATATATATATATATATATATATATATATATATATTTATTTATTTATATACAGGTACTAGATACCACTAAAAACTGTGAAATAAAATAATTTATAAAAAATTTAATCGAGAAATAATAGTACTAAAAAGTTTCAAATAATAATATTTTTATTTATTAATTAAAGTAAAATTATTTACAACAAATAAATATTTTTGAAGTGGGTGCCAGCCAACATAAATTAAACAAAAAAAAGAAAGAAAATAAAAAAATATAATGCAACAATAAAATGCGACATAGAAATATATGATAAAAGAGTATATAGATGTTAGATATATATGTTATCACCAAGTATATGCCTTAGAGAACTCTAGATAAGGTATGATCGTGAGACATTCCCTCTTATATGTTCTTGAGATTCCATTTTACATGTAGGAATCCCGTTTAGCCGCCTAGCGGGCGGTTGAGGTACTAGCTTTGCGTAAATGTTTAATTTGTGTAAGCATTTATAAAGTACTCTTTTATCATATTTTTCTACGTCGCATTTTATTGTTGCATTATATTTTTGTAGATATCATTTTATTGTAGTAAAACTTCTACTACCAATTTTGCATTGTTTGAAGTAGGATTTATATTATGTAGATTACAGGTTGTTTTTTTTGTTTAACTTATGTTGGCTGGCACCGACTTCAAAAATAGTTATTTGTTGCAAATAATTTTAATTTAGTTAATAAATAAAAATATAATTATTTGTAACTTTTTAGTGCTATTATTTGTTGAAGTCAGATTTTATTTTTACTTGTTAAAAATATTTTATATTTTTTACAGACCATTCTATTCTATATTTTTATTCATTGTATTCTATAATTTTCAATTTAAATTTCTTAAACATGGTTTCCGCTGATATATTTTAATAATAAATAATAATTAAAAATTCTTTAACCACCTTACCAGAAAAAAAGATATATGTTCTCAGAATCTTTCGGTTTTTCAAACCATCATCAGAAAAATGTCATCATCAATTCATTTCAATCATCAGAAATTTTCAATTTCTGGAACATCAGAAATGTCTCTACTAGAGCGATATGTATCAATCAGTCAGAATTTAAGCTGAGAAATTGACTTACATAAGCAAGTTACATAAGCAACTTTATTTTGCTGTATTTAGTAACCTGAATTGATTCACATCATGTTCTGGAAGTCTTAAGGTATTTTTATAGCTTTCTTGATTCGAGGCTTATATATAGAGGCTTATACATAGCTGTATTTCTTGTTCGTATAATGAATATATTATGGCTTGTTATATCTGGGTATTGAAATGGCAAGATGCATAGTTAAGTTAATAAAATACTGTTATCATTATCATTATCATGCAGAAATTTATATTATTTTATTCGATCTTTCAGGAAGCCTTTAAAGATTGGTACTTATATATAAAACCAAAAATTTATTTCCTTCAATAATTCATTCAGTGCTTTATAGTAAAGTTGTAGGATCAAAAGTACTACATTTTTAGAAAGTATAAATTCGGTATTTTTGTCTAATACGTATTATTTTGTAAAATTATCAGTCAGTTACTTTAAGGAATTATAATTCACAAAGATAAATGGAATTTCTGAGTTATATTACATTATTTAGTATTCATATAGATTTTATTAGATCTATTTTATTTTACAAATACATAAATAATAAATATAATACGACAAAAGTTAAAACTTACAATTTCACGCATTAATTGATTAGAAATTATTTATTCCTCGTTAAAGTTTAGAAAACTCAGTTGACAGGCAGGCCGGGATTGATTGGTGACGGGTTTAGTAGTATTAACAACGTCTTGTCATGTTATACCACCCCTTCCTACTGTACTGTTATTTTTTACCAACTGATTTCGACATCCAAAATAAAACTACTATTTGTTTATGCATTCTAATGTACCACGAGTAAAAAAAGTTTAAGTAATAAAAAGATAAAAAATCCTTTTTGTAGAATATATGAATAAAAAATATATTACTCTGTTAAATTTAATCTTTGGTTTACTCTGTACAATATCATTTATTTTATAATCATAGTATGCGGCTGGGCTCTAGCCCTTTACCGCTAAGTTGTGGGTTACATATTTTAGGGCCTACTATTTGTCTACCGCTCTTTAACCATTTTAATATTGTATGCGGATCATAATATTCTGTAAACCTCAACCTTTATCAAAAGAATATCTGAACTAAACACGCACTATTTTATTTGTATAATATTGCTTGAGTCCAAGCTCTATATAGTTTTGATATGAATGGGTCGCGGTATTTATTACAAAAATTAGACAACTTTTAATTAAAGGCATACACAGCAATATATTTCAGTTAGTCAGTAACAGCTATCATTATAAAGACAGCTCAATAAATATTAGTAAAACGTTACTGAATCAAATACAATGTCCCCAAAAGTATTGACATGCCTTCCAATTAGTAATGAGATTCAACCGGCCAGCGTGCACCACTCTCCATGTTGTGTGTGGAATGGGAGTTCAGATTAGTTTGACGAAGTTATTTATACCTTCCTGTTTCAAAATAAACCTTCTAGCCTATAAATAACAAAATATTTGAGCTGGTACATGGGAATTGATAATACAATATAAATATGTTAAAAGTATGAAAAATTTTAAATGATCATACAATTTAAGTAAACGAAAATTATCACAATAAATTAATCAAAATTATTGACAATATTATAACGTAATAAATTATTATCATAATAGTTTAAATTTAAAAAAATCCATTTCGGCACGCCGGAAGGCGGAGGTAGATGTCACCGGTGCTAAGTAGGGGTTAAAAAAGATTATCACCTTAAAGTTAAGAAAAACTTCAAATTTACTCAATACGACAATAGTTGCATGTGAAAAAAGTTTCACGTTTAGCATATGACATATCCCATCTACTTACAATTCCAGTAATATTTTGGTTATCCCCGTAAGGGTTGTTCATATCAAACATTGTTTCAAATCGGGTTCGAATCCCGGTCAGGCATGGGATTTTCACACACGCTACAAATCATTCATCTCATCCTCTGAAGTAATGCTTAACTGTGGACTCGGAGGTTAAAAAAAACAAAAAAAACATTGTTTTAGACAAAGGTTTTAGGTAATATTTAAAGAACTAACAACCACTTTAAAACGATTCGATACTCTGCTTATTAAGGGAGGTATGATTTTTGTTTGTTTTCAAAACCCCATTTTTTCCACCCCCTGGGCCAATGGTTGATGATATCAAAAAACTTTACTTATATAAGTTTTAGGCCCTTATACAAAGAATAGTAGGAACTTTAAACGAATTCGATATTTTACTTAATGAGAAAGTTATATTGATATTTTGAATTTTCGAAAAAGCACCATCCATCCCATTTCCATCCGCATGGTCCGATTTTTCCCATTAACGAACTCGACCGAGATTTTGTGTTGTTATATTTGAAAGTGTTTGACGAAAAATTACGGCAGTTATCGTGTCCACAAGAAAGTGAAATATATATACATTTGAACTGACGGTAGTTTTGGTGACTGGGGGATGTGAAACGCGAAGATATGTCGAAATTTTCCGGAAGTCAAATCATGGTACCCATTACAATAGGTAGCTTTCTTATGAAATCTACTTAAAAAAAGAGGTTTCAAATAAAATAAAATTAATATTTTTCCTGGTAAGCTAAGCACCAGGAACCTTAGCACCTTTTATTTTTAAGAATTGCTTTATAGTTTTTCAAGAGTGGCTTTTTATCTTTCTTTTTAGCCTCCGTATCATCGTTAGTTATTGCTTCAGAGGACGAGATGAAAAGACAATATTGTAGTGTATAAAATTGCCATGCCTGACCGAGATTCGAACCCTGGACCTCCGGCCGAGACGCTACCACTCGCGGCACGGAGGCCGTATCATAAGAGTTACTTGTGACATGTCAGAGATCACATACGTATACTTTGGTTATTATACTCAACACCAATAAGCATTTTTTTCGGATGATTTTATGGCACAACACATGATGATGATCATCATCATTTTCAGTTCTCTTTAATCCATGTTTCCTCAGGGTGGGCCTTCTACAAAGTTTCTCTACCTAGCTCGATCCATGAACCATCTCTCTTCCATTATTCTCACCACTCCCCCTCATATGTACACTTCCACCTTCACCGTCTTTATACTTTTCATTCTTGGTCTATCCCTTGATCTTCTATCTGATTCCTATCCGTGCAGCATCCTGTTTAGTAATCCTTCCTCAACTACTCTTTCAATACGCCAAATATAAACATATAATTATATATTTCATAAAATGCTCATCTAACTTAACTTGTATTTTTTTAAAAGTATTTATTTTTGTGTTTTTTGAACAAAGATTATTATTATTATTATTTGACCAGACTATGTAACAATAATTTTTTAAATAAATGGTTTTGTTTAACAATAATTGAATTTGTTTTCCAGATCTTGTTTATTTTTCCTGTAATATTATAGCAGAGCAGAAAACCGTGGATGATATATTGAAAAGTTTGTTTGTTAAAAGTGATAACGAAATAAAAATAACAAATCAGGCCACGGGTAAGAATTTTTATATACTCTTATTTGTCTATTTTAAGCATTTATTTTAATATTTTAAATAAGTCCGTTATTTACTTACTTTGTTTTAGAGTTGTCAGTTTATTTTATTAGTTTGTTGCTGTTCTCATTCATTCCTATCCTGTGCTAATATTTTAATTGCAGTACATCATACTAATACATTTTTTTTTTATTCATTTCAGCTTTTTCTTTTACAGTTCTACAGTTTTATATTTTACGCGTACCCATTTAACGAATTAACTATACCTGGGAGTGATAATGTATGATCCACCAACCTAATTCTTTTCAGAAGATTCTTCCACAAATATCCATACTTTTTTATCTTAAGACTTTTTCATTTCGTATTTTATCAATCTACCAAACTTTCCTTGTTAAGTCAGATTTAAAAGTCTTTATTTTTTTCTATTTTTCTTACTTCCATGTTTTACTACGAAAAGTGCTGTACTCTACACAAATATTTTAAAAACCCTTTTTTCCGGTATTATATCTTGTTACATTTTTTTTTTATCAATTTTTGTTTGTTGTTGTTTTAAAGCTTATTTTTGTTGTTTTAACGCTATTACTGTTTAATGCTGCTTTCATTCGTCCATTTATCTGCTTGTGTTTATCTTCTATTTGATGTCAGCAAGACACGCACCCCTATGCGCACGATGCAACTGCTGTATGCCTGTGCGCCACATATTATAGCCTGCATATGTTATGCGGCGTTGCGTCGATAATTTAAACTATCCAGAAACATCCGTGGAGTCTTGAGCAATGATAATGAAGTTTTAGACCAGACCGGATGTTTCAATTTTTGCGTAGTGCTGGGTTTATACAAAAAAAAAAATATTGTTGCGTATATGTTTTGTATTGGAAGAGTTTTAATTATTTTTATTTTTTTTGTTTTAATCTTTGTGGTTCCATGTTTTTGATTCTGTTATCCGAGAAGGGAGCCTTTTACACTCCCTGACGGACTTTGTTAAATCTTACATAGTTTTTATTATTTTTACTTTTATGTTTCTTTTAAATAAATATATTTTATTTTCAAGACTCCAACTGAGATATTGGTTGTAAGTCTTTAAGGATATTAGTTTTAAGTTAAATTTTTTTTTTTTAATTTTTGTTTTTAACTTAGTTTTAATTTTTATTATATAGTTTTTATTAGTTTTAATTTTTATTTCACTCTTATTATTTTAGTTTTTAACCTAGTTTTAAATATTATGTTAATTTTTTTTTAGTCTTTTTGTTATCCGAAAATGGGCTCTTTACATCCTATCTCGGACTTTGTTAAATTCCATTTTTTTTTAGTTTATTTTAGATTTTATTTGTATTAGTTGTAAGTTTTATTTATTTTTTGACTAGTCTTAGTTTCTTTTATTTTTTTTTTTTGTAAAAAAAATCCGGGCGATGATAACGCATAGGCGTTTTTCACCCTAAAAAAAAAAAAATAAAAATATCTATTTTATAAAAAATGAGTGGTCCATAGACCACTCATTTTTAGTAGGAGTAGTTATAGAATTCAGAAGAGATAGTGGATCTTACTTGGACTATAAGTATGTTTATTAACACGAAAGTTTCTGTTGTAATCTTTTACTGTTTGTTTTTGTGGGGGATAATCATTGGAGGTCCTCTCTCATGTACTATTTTTAACATATTATTTACTTATGGTTTTTTCACTAGAAACCGATTATAAATTCTGGTTCTACAGCAAAATAAAAAATCTTTTTTTAATTGTTATATAAAGATATGAGGTTAGCAGAATTTTTTCGTGAAAGCTATCCTTTTTTCTGCCAGTTGCTTTAGATGTCAGCATTTCTTCCTACATTAGTTGTAATTTAACTCCCTAAGAAGCAAAATTCTGTAACCTATTGGTGATATTGTGTTCTTCTAAACAATATTAACATTTATTTCCTAATAATCTTCCTTCTTGTTAAATTTCATTAATTTTATTACACTCCTATTTACTTAATTTTAAACCGATTACTTTTCTAGTAATATGACTTTGTTGTTCAGTTATTTTTCTATCTTATTTTGGGATTCTGCTGAAAGGGCAAGTTCTGCCTTCGCAAATCTTATATTTTCTTTTTCTTTTCTTCTTGGATGGTAACTCCACTACCAAATTTGTCTTTCAATTTCTGAATTGCTTATTCCCAGAAGTTGAAAATAAATGGGTGACATATTGCATATCATTGCATCACTTCTTATTTCATTTTTATTTATCTTAATTCACCTATTCGTATCACTGCTACTTGATTCATGTAAGATTTTGCATATTTTTTCTTTCGCTGTATTTCAGTCCAGTTAATCTTTAAATTGTAAGAATTTGGGTTTAGATCTATATTATCAAATGACTTTTCTAGATAATGAATGTCGTGTTGGAAGCTTGATTCTTTTAAGCTTGTTTTATAATATTAGTCTGACAGCCAGAAGAGCTTCCCTTGTATCCATGCCTTCCTGAAACCAAGCAGGACTTCATCTAGTATAAATTTCATCATACATTTTATTTCCTGTATCTCAATGAGTATTTTCGATTTGTTTATTTTCTATTCTATTCTTATCTGTTTATTATCTGTTTCTGGTTTCTTTGATAAAAAAATTTAATTTAAAAAAAAAATTAGTAGCTATGTTTGCTTTTAAAGTCAGATATTTTTTTATCTATTTTTTAATATACCTTTACTAGCAAATTACTTTAACGTTTACACAATATAATTAACGTGCATGTTTTGTTCTACTTCGAGTAGATATACGTATACTTTTATCTTATGTACGTGCTGTCATCATGACTAACAGAGCGTCAACTTAAGTAACTGTAGTAAGTTATTTTACCAAACATGTCCCTGCTAAATTACATAGGAAATTGTTCATTACAAACCATGCTGTACACTGATACCGTAGCGTAGGTCTTATTATAGTATACTATGTCATTGATTACATAGAAGCACAAGTAGTCTACACGCTACGGTATCTGTATTTTTTCTAGGTTATTACACTCTAGCCACCATTGGTTTATTAAAGTTTTGTTTGTTTGTTTGTACTTTCATGCAGTTATACGATATGTTCAATTTTAATAAAAAGCTGAAAACAAATTTTCTACTTTTTTAATTGTACGAAGTGGTTTTTTTTACTTAATAAAATTTGCAATTTTGTAAGATTGTAATCTACCCATAAAATTTATAGTACAGCTTAAATAAATTGGTGTTTCCTGTACAACATTTTATAAAATGTATTCTATGAATAATTTTTTTTCAGTAATCTCAAAAAGAATTAGACTTAAAATAAAACTAATAACCATAATCTACTTTACTTCCTGGTAAATTTAGGTTTTTAGTTGGTTTTTATAACCCAACTGACATCAATGATTGATATTAATTCGTGAATTTATTTTAATTATACCGAGTGATACTAAAGTATAAAAATATCGAAGTGTGTAAAATATAACACACCTACCTATACAGATGTAAAGACTTACCTCAACCGTGATAATTATAAGTTCAGTTATTCATCTTACGAAGTTTTTCCTTACTTGTAGTTAATAAGTAATATTACCAAGAGTTGTAAATTATTATTTAATAAACGTGTTCTCAGATGATCATGAATAAACTTTATCCCATTCGAAAATGTGTCTACAGCTTTATTATCTTTAGCATTATGTAACAAAATATGTAGGTCAGAGATTGATATTTATTTTCAGGTATTACTGATTGTAATTACATTTCAGTACACAGTTTTGAAATAAATGTAAAGAAGACGTGGAAGAATGACTTTGAGTATTTTTTTATATATATATATACTAGCTGCAGAAGCATGCCTACGGCACACCTCCGAGCGGATTGCCTTGGCGAGCGGTGTCTCGGAATGAAATTATCAGGTATACAAAAACTGATTACTTCTTGTCTAAAAATGTTTATTTTTTTGAATGATGAAAATTTATATAAAGAAAGTTAAATTAGAAATTTACCTCTAGAAATTGATACTAAAGAATCGGGATTTTCCGCTAGGGATCGGTGCATTCCGGTGCTAACCTAAGGGGGACGGACAGACACACACACAGAGACCCACATACAAATCCCCTTTAATAGGGTAGGATACATATATAAATGGAAGGTGCTGCGTATAGATCTCTATATATCAATCAGCCAAATATCTAACCATCATGAGTTTTTTAAAATCATTTCCGAGCAGACGATTTGTGAGATCTAAAATCTGCTTTAATTTGAATTAAGCTAGTCACTTGGCTTTTTTGTTGGATTTTAACATACGTGTTAATGCTCTTCTCTGACTGCTAGATTCAATGAATAGCTTCAGGGAATACTTGATCTGGCACTGAGTAATATCAGATTGGACAAGACTGTATCAACTACAAACAAAAAGAATTTACATAAATTAAGAAACAGACAGAGTATAGCAGAAATGAAATAATTAAAAAAGAAAAATAATACCACGGTTGATTTATTTTGGTGTTTGTCCTTCAGTTAACGATATACAAATAAAACATATGATATGGACACCACATGACTTCCTTGTACGCCTATTAAATTACATTTGTTTTTTACTAAATGTTTTCATACTATTTTGATTATTATTGAAGTATTACTTATTGTAGTTTTTCTTTTAAATCGGAGTTAAGTAATTATTAATAAATCAATATATTTAAATTAAAAAAAAAAAAGTTAAAAAAGGAAATGAAATCTGATTCGCACCAATGTGCCTTCCCCTTGTAACATCCAAATATTTCAGTAATTAAAACTTTATTTGGTTGTAACTCTGGAACCAGTGAAAATAAGTACCACTAATTATATGTCGTTGAAAAGCCCTAATTGAGGGCTTACTAATGCAGTTAAGAAAAAGTCCAACATTAAAAAAAAATTGGATATTGGGCTTTTTTGGACACTTTGGCTCAGTCGACTGCAATCAATAGGGGTGGCGTACAACTAGATGTTACAACAGTCCTAAATCCAAAATTTGAACATCCTACGGCTAATCATTTTTGAGTTATGCGAGAAATGTGTTTGTACGTACGTACAAACACATTTGTCATGCCGAAACTAGTCAAAATGGTCCTGGGATGATCATAATGGTTATTTCCGTTCAAAACTGGAAACCGAAATTTTTCGCGATCACAATACTTCCTTTACTTCGTACAAGAAATTATAAAACTACTTATAAAATTATCAAAATCTCGGTTATTTATAGATGGCGTCTTTCTTATATTTGTTTAAAACAAAGATAACTTGAATGAATGTAACATTAATTTTAAAAATTAAATTTTTAAGACAAAATCTTAGAGTAAAAAATCTGTAGTTTTCTCTTTTGTGACAATGTAAAAACTCTGCTTTACGTATAGAAAGTTATTTCTGATTTATAAGAATTGTAGTTAATCGTACAAGAAAGTTTAATTTTTTTAGATACGTGAAGTAGTAGTGGAATTCATGGCCAACAGGTCACTCTTTAATTTGATATGTATCAATGGATTGGTATTTAATATGGAGTTGTAGACAGGCAGTTTTTTATCTCTTGTATGCTAGTTTTTCTATCTTGTCATTGTTCATAATATAACAATTGATTATATATTTATATATATATATTAGCTTTTAAAGCTGAAACATTGAGCCTAATTACCTGATTACATCTGCATTTTAGTTGACCTTAAAATTCTTTTTACTAATATATTTTATTTTATTCTACTGAAGCAAAAAGTACTGCATAGGATTTAAATTCGTAAGGTCACGTGTTTTAAGTAGGGTATGTTCATTTTATTTTGTTAGTCATTTTTAAAACAACTTTTCACAAAAAATTTATTTTTTAAATATTGACGCTAGTTTCGGATGATTTGTAATTCATCCAAAGCCAACTACAAAATCAAGAACTAAATTAAATAAAAATATATTTACATTACAATTTTTTAGAATATAAGGTCTATTCACGCAGTTTTGTGTGATATATTCCTATAGTACATGAAATTACACCTTATAGTAAAATAAAAATGATCTACTTCTTGATTTGTAATACACATATTCAGACACATACAGTTCATAGAATATGTGCAGACAGTGTTTTTGTTTCAGTGTTTAATTTATAATCGGTTCCAATTTACCTGAACCATAAGTAAATTTGAACAAAGAAATAAAATGACATGCAGAGTGAGATTTCCTCTCAAAGAATTGTATATGTATGTATGTATATGGATACATATCTTACACAATATACATAATTATACAAATAAATTAACAATTAATATAATCTACCTTACCAGCACGTTGATATGTTCTCTAGATCTTTCGATTTATTTGGAACTCATCATCAGAAGATAAAGTTAATGCATTAAAGTCAAAAGTTTATAAAATTATGGTTAAAATTTACAAAAACAGTCATGACTGTCCTGTACTATAGTATACTAGTAGAACCGGACAGTCATGACTGTTTTTAAATTTTAACTATGATTTTTTAAACTTTTTTAAGCTTTTGATTTTAATGCAGTAATTTTAACTCCTGATGATGGCTTCCAAGTAAACCGAAAGATCTAGAGAACATATCAACGTGCTGGTAAGGTGGATAATATTAATTGTTAATTTATTTGTTTAATATATCAGCGGTACCATGTTTGAAAAATTAATACATAATTATTAATAAACAAAAATAAGTACATGCAAAGATGAGTCCAAAGAACACTAATAAAGATCAATTCATAAAAAGCAAAGAAAACAGAAAGAAATCTGCTTACTTATATATACCTATTTAGTTATTTGTTTTCTTTGCTTTTTATAAAAAAAAAAATTAATAATATTATCAATCACAAAAAGAATAATTAATGAAACAAATCAAAGGACCAACAAAAGTAAATGGTAAAACGAAACGAAGAATTTTCACGCTGCACAACACCCTACGGTAGTCGATTCACCTTAAATCTGGGAGAATTGTAGGTACAATATATGCAGTTAGTTGCTTTAGGCGCCTAACGTCCTCGCTGTTATCCAGGAGGTTAACCGCCAACCAGTTCATATCTCTGTTCTGTCTCATTTTGTGTCTTGTAAAACCGCCGTTTCTCCTCTCGAACGGTTGGCTGATAATAGTGTATTTCAGTGTATTTTTGCAAGGCGTTTCTGTTGAATTTCTCAACAGATTCTTCCAAAATGGCTGTATGACTTCGATATTAGTTTCGCTTGTCGTGCCTTGTAATTGGATTCCGTAGGATCAAATCGGTTTCAGAACTGCTAAGTACAGCAATTGCTTGTAGGTAGTGATATTTGCGCCTCCTGCCTACAACCAGCACATCTCCTTTAACTTAACGTTAAGTTGCATCCTTTTCTCCCTGACACGAATCCTCCATGTCAGACGGCGATCTAGATGAAGTCCTACGTAACGCATGCTGTTAGCATTTGGGATGAAAACGCTATTTAGTTGAACTCCCGGGCAGTCAACCGGAACGATAGGTGTCAGACTCCATAGCCAGGATCGCCGTGTAATGCACAAATGGCAGACAGTGCAAACGGAAAATTCTGCAGACAGTGAAAATAAAATTACTTGCAAGTTTATGCATGTATTTTTTTATTTTCATTGCCGCAATAATGTATTCCTTTTAGGGTTATTTTTTATTTTTTTAAGTTGTCATTATCTTTTAACCAAATTAACTTGATGTATTTTAAGTATTTTATTATTATCGTCCTATTATTTTACTACTTCAAAATTTTCTTTCTTATATCAATGACGTACTCTCAGTTTCTGTTTAACTTTTTATGTACCTATTTTCTTCCCCTATTACTGTTACCATTAATTATCTTTTTATTTTTCTTCCTTTTCTTTGACAAGAATTACTGCTGTTATAGTCAATTTATTAACTATTTTTTTTCAGTTGGAATATTTTGAAGCATTCTTAATTATTGAAAAAATGTCGGCGCGCGCGCGCGCGTGTGTGTGTGGTTTATTACATTATCACTGTCTTGTCACAGCCTCTACGAGGATAGGACACTGTGGATAGATATTCTCGTATAAAAATCTCGGATTAATTCTGTGTACGTAAACTTTAATCACTATTTATATCTTCAATCATTACAGATTAATGAAAATTTCGTAAAATAAAATATGATCATTAATTACTATGATTATTTTCATTTTCTTTCATTATTTTTTTATTTACTACCCAAAAAAAATTACCAGTTTAATTTTAGAAGTAAATTACATAAATTTATACATAAACCTTTTCTATTTTATAACATAGACTAAAGTAAAAAATTATACCAATGTAATATATTTTATTAACAATAGTTAAAAACTTTAAATTGCCCGCTATGCAATATTTGAAAGAATTGTGGTTCTTGCAGGAAAAAGTCTGAGAAAAAATCATATAAGAAATCGAAAAATAATTTATAGATCACTAAGAAAACTATTATTTTATTATTATTATTACTATTATTTTTTTTTTTTTAATAGGGTGTCCACCATTGATTTACTAACTCGACTACATTCGGAAATCCTTTTTTCTTTTTAATACAAAATGTTTTAATTTTATTGTAATTTTTTTTATAATATATTTTACATGAATGTATACCTGAATCATGTATTATAATTTATTTTTTGTAAATTTATTTCAAAGGTATGTTGTTTTGACAGATTATAAATTTATTACGGCCGTTTAATCATAATATATTTTATGCTGAGTCAAGTTTTATTCTTACGTTAGTCTTTTTCAACCCATTAGTGTCCAACGGAAATTGGACGTTTATTAAAATATTTGTATTTGTAAGCACCTCATAATTCAATTTTACTAACAAAGCTGTATAATGGAGAAATCACAAATTACTTCTTTTTTCTCTTAATACGCGTATGTGTGTGGTTTATAAGGACGTTCCAAGAATTCGAACAAATTTTAAATCGTTTCGTGCGGTCCTTTCTGTTATGAATCGGCTTATTTCTGTCTCCTTTAAATGGTATTGTGATTATACTCACACGCTATTTTACTCTCTCTTTCTTTCCCCTCGTCTTCTAAGATGATTATTCGTAATTGCTGTTCTGGCAGTCCATTTCTAATTGTTTAAAAGATTTTAGTTACAATCCTCTTCCTAGAATCATAAAATAAATTGTTATATTAATTGACTACACCGCTAATGACTGATACCGGTAATGAATGTAATAAAAATCGGTTAAAATATTTTTAATTTAATTAAAAATCGGTTAAGCCTTTTCGTTTTTAATTTTATCTTGTATCTTTTAAGCCAGTTTTTATATTGAGGTGAAAGATGTTTTACAAACAATATTTCAAAGTGAAAACATTATACAATATAAAAAAGCATACGAATATGCTTAACTTCTTACGTCTTAACTTCTTATACCTCACGTCTTTTTATTTTTCAGGATATAATCTGCTTTGAATAAGAGATTACTTTCGATTTAATAAACAATATAATTAATGAGTATATATCAATGAGTATATGCTGTTGAGTAAACTAAAAATTCTTCCATTTTATTTTAAATCTATCAATGATTGTTTTTCGTGAATTTCATCATGGGACATTATTATGGATCTCATTTTATTTTTTTCGTTTGGAAAATCTCAAGGTTTATATTAAAGCCCTACTTTGCTTAAGATATTAATCTGAAAATTTCTTTTTTCGAGAAAATTGAAAAAAAACTATTACTTATACAATTTCAAAATAGATATATATATATATATATCAAAATACATGAAATGGTTCTTGATTATACATATATTTGATATTTTATCACAGTGTATTCTGGCAGTAGAATAACTTAAATCTATTTGAATAATTCAAAAACCTCTTTCGTGTTTTTTACTTTCTTGTGCGATGTAAAGGAAGTTTGTAGTTGCGAAAAATTTTGGTTTTCAGATTTCAACGGACCATCCCTAATCCATTTTGACTAGTTTCGGCGTAACGTCTGTATTTACGTATATCGCATACTCAAAAACGATTATCGTTTGTTGAACGTGGCTGTATGTATACACGTATGTATTATGACTGCTATTAGTATATGTAGTACACGTGGCTTACGAAATTGAAAATGAGGATGAATCAGTACAAATCGAGCCGTGTGACATTTACGATGAGAAGGGGTGATTGTCGACAGATTGGAAATGGTACCTTGGCTTGCATTTGGATCGTCATCGCCTGATGTGGAAGGACCATGTGATAGAAAAGAGAAAAGAGCTAAACATCAAGAATAGGGAACTAAACTGAATGCTGCGTAGAAAATCACAATTATCGTTAACTAGTAAACTGTAGATCTACAGAGTTATCCTTAAACCTATTTGGACGTATTAAATCTAGCTATTAACCGCAATACTGATATAATTTAAAGATTCCAAAATAAATTAGTGGGGACCATAACAGAGGTTGTTTGTGAGAAATAGAAAAATTTATTACTATCTATGATTACGTTCCGTCTACGAAGAGATAAAAAAAAATTAACTTGCAGTATATGCAGAGGTTAGACAAACATTTAAATTTTTGCCGATAAATCTATTGGATAGCAGCAATGACATCAGGTGACTAAAACCTTTCCGTGTGTTGGACATGGAAGATGTAACTAGAGTAGTGATCTGGAGAAGGAACCTAGGAATGGGAACACAGAATGACTGTTACTGTGTAGTGATCGTTACTTTGATAAACTATGAATTATAGCTATTTCTATTTACCGACTAAAATTTGTTTTATCTAAAGTGTAAATTCATATACTAATATTGATGACGTCGGTTTTATTTGTATCTTTTTATTCTTTCCTGTCTGCGATTTATTTCTAATACTATGTTAAGTAGTGAACTTTACTTGGACCACGTGTAATGTGCTTTTGTTATACATTAGGTGTTGAACCTTTATATGCTTTAATATGGTGATGGGGGTTCGTCGGGGACCTCGCTTCACAAGATTATCATGAAAGATAAATTTTTCAACTTACCTTTGCGATTACTAGATAATTTCTTACTTTTATGTCGATCTTATATACTCTTTTCGTGTTCGTTTGAACCTTAAGAGCTATAGGATACTATATTTTCAAATTTTATAACCGTGGCTCCAACCTACTCAACAACTTCCTTCATGAAACTCACATAACCTTTCTCGGTAAATGGAAGTGGGTTTTATTATTTTCTTGAATTTTTTAATTATTTCAAACAATTATTTAAAAAAAAAAACCTAAAATCTGTAATTTAAAAAAAACATTATTGTTTGATATTTTAAAAACTGAGGCTTTCCTTCTCTCATTGGAAATCATTTATATTTTTATCTTTTTCGTGATTCTTGGGTAAACTTTATAAAGATGGTAAGTCAAAAACCTAAACTTTTTACTAATTTTTTTTGACGGGAGAATAACCTTTGTTCTTATTCAAAAATTAATTTAGTTGAAAATGTTTATGAGCTCTGGATTTATTTTACTTATTTCTCCCTTTGGATGATTTTTTGTTTTTATAGTACTGGGGTATTTGAGTAACTGTTATATACGAGTTACAATACTTTCATTGTAACACATTTACCCAGATATTTTGTGCATTTTTTTAATCTCATTTTTTATCACTTTTAAAGGATTAGTATTTCTAAAATGATAAAATATGTAACAGAATAGAAACTAAATCTCGATAAATATTCTGTTTCCATTATAATACATTCTAAACCATTATTGTATCGATTTAACAAGTAACGTCAGATCTTTGGAAAGAAGATTATGGTTGAAGGAGAGTCCTTTGTTCGACCTGTCAGCCACAGTAAAGTTTAAATCCTGTTGACTGCTCTGTGGTTTTGAACCGACCGAACGATACAAATAATACATCACTGCGCTTTATTATCTTTTGTGTGTGTGTATGTATGTATGTATGTGTGTTTTATAATAACGTAAATGTGTTCAGGTGAAACATGCAAGCATTTAACAAATGTTGTCAAGATTCAGTAGCGTTGACTGAATAAACGCTTCAGGCAAGAATTAAGAAGGATCTTACTTGAGGCCTAGTCGCTATAAGCCTGGCTTTGTGTTGTGCACGCATGGAATCATAAAAACAGCCTACTTTTCTTTATTATATTACTCCTTCTTCCGTTCTATCTTTCTTACTAGCTTAGATCTTTATAGAAGAAAGGGTAGTAACATAAAGAGCAGATGTACGTAAATAACAGACGGAAGATAGTTCGTTGATAAATTAGACAAATAAAAGTAACCTACATTGTACTTTTAAAATGATTGTATCCGTATTGTAAGTGCTATTTTCACCAACAGAAGGAATATTTATAAAATTATTTACAAAAAAAAAAAAATTACGGGAATAAAAAAACCACAGGTATGTTTTTCGTTTCTAAGGCTATGCCCAAAGTGATTATTACGTTTAAAATTTTAAGGAAAATAGTTAAACCTTCAATTAAACCAAAGTAAAAGATAACAACCAGACTAATAAATTAATGGTATTTTGTTCAGAATAGTGTAATAATGAAAAATATTTCCCAAATTTTAAAGGTTAATCAAAATTTTGAAATAAAAAGAATCAGAAAATTGTTTTTCATATTGTACTAATAAGAAATTGGTTGTAGCAAATTTACGACAGCAAAAAGAGTACACAGAAATTAAAGTTTGTTTGTAAAATAATTTTATAAAAATCTAATTAACCGTTAAGATTTTGGGTAGAGGACATAAGAACAAATTGATAATAAATATAACAAAAACACAAATCAACAAAAATTATGTGGAATAAAAAAACAAATCAGAATTATAGGTGAAAAGCACAAATACTCACTAAGGGTAGAAGATAGCGGGAGCGATAGTGCTCTCTCTCCCTCGCGTGAAGCTTCCTTTATGCGCATGTGCACAACAGCCAGACTCCACGCCACAGGAACTGTGAAGCGAACAGTTCCATACAATTTTTTCCATACGATTTTTTTCATAAACTGGGGGATGGCTACTGACATTAAGCTTAAGGATTATATATTGCACAAGTAGAAAGAAAGAATTAAAGAAAAAAGGACTCATATTAAATGTTATCGATAATATCAAGTGGAAATAGGGCTGCTACAGTTCCAGTGCCTATACGCGAGCCGTCACTGGTTAAAACGCATATTTGAGTTGAAAATTGACAAAGAAATTTTTTTGCTCTTCAACAAGTAATCAATCTTTGAATTTATGTTAATGCACCAGGTTATTAGACTTATTTTTAGCTAATTTAAACTATGTTTGACTGAATCTTTGAGTATTTAAAGAGATTTATCACACTTAATTGAAAATACCTTTTTTTATGAATAAACACCCTTACAGAATGAATAATTTAAAAAAGAATGTATGTGTTACGTAAATTTAATTAATCCGATGATTATGTTTAATTACCGGTGAATTTGATTAATCACTTCCAGTGTTGGAGAATAATATATATAATTTGTATATTTAACGTTAATTAAACGAAGTTAGCGATGTGAGCGTAGGTTATGTTTGGTTGGGCCAAACATAACCTATGATCGCTTCGCTCGCTAACCTCGAATAATTAGCAGTATGTTTTGTACAGAGGATTATATTAGTGAGCATATAATCCTCTGAATAATAAACCTCTGTTTTATTATATGTTTTATCTGTTTTATTATAGTGAATCCTCTGACATCACACCTTGACAGTAGATATAAACTTCTTTCTTTTTGCTGTGTACTGTAAATTAAAATCTAATTATAATTTCACCATTTGATTGATATCAGTAATGATGGATTATCATATTGCAACCAAGAATGAACCTATAAACATATTTTGGTTAATTGGATAAATGAAAGGGGGTGAAAAATTGATTGACAGATTTTACCTGGAAGGACAACAGTTTAACAACAACAGATTTAGAAAATATAGCGTGTCTTTTTATTAATAACATTAATGAATATGATTTGAATAATTATTCTCCATATAAAGGACACTTTTACGCTTAGATACAAATAGACACCCGAGTTATAATAAAAATAATTTTTCCCCTAATTGTTTTCTAGATTTAAGAATCCCGCCTTTAAAAAAAATCAACAGTTAAAAATTTAATAATTCTTGTTATAAGATTAATCACGAACTTTTTAGTGAATTTTAAACAACTGAAAAGTTATTTTACAACTGAAATGCTATGTTGGTTTGGAAGGGGGTTTGTTAATCTCAGAGTATATTTTATTTGCAGTGCAGTTATTCCAGTATCTTCCACGTGGTTGTCAAATTGATATGATAAAAGACAGGTGTGTTGAAAGTAAAAATATGTATATATTTTTCTAAAGGATTTCATTCTGCATATAAATATACCTATTTTATTCAGCTATTACGTTATTTTATTGTTGCTAATAGTATTACTAATACTTTTATTATATAACTCTGTGTGTGTGTGTGTGTGTGTGTATATATATATATATATATATATATATATATATATATATATATATGTTAGCTAAGTACTTATATAAGTGCAAATATTTAATAGATAAAATAATCTCTAATAGACGCGTGTATCTTGTTGGATACTGAATATTTAACACAATGCGTTTACTTTGTTAAATATGATAGTGACCCCACTAAGGAAACACTAACACACTGTGCATTCAAAAAATGTTATATATAAGTAGATATGTTGACACATCTGTCATTACTAATTTTTTTATGGAGTTCATGTTTTCTTTTTTTTATAAGTATATTCGCTCATACGTTTTGTGTGGTACAATCCATCTTTTTTTTTTTTTAAATCCGCTTAAGTATACGATTTATTACTCTTTCATTACAGAAATAAAATAGTGTAATAAAATACTGTAATATAATAGTAAATTATGTAAGTGTTTTGAGAGGATCTGAGGGTCTGGGATTGGGTAGTGATTGCAATAAAAAAAGGAAAAGCAAATAAATGAATAGTCTTTAGCGACCAAAAAAGTTTCCAAGATATTGCATAAATTGTCTTTTAATTACGTAATCTTGACACAAAATAACAGAATATCCACAAAAAAATATAAATATATACAGCATTACATTTCAGAAAATATTACATTAAATAACAATTAACTTCTGCATTAATAACAAACAAGATATACATAAAGAATTCACAGTAGTATGGAGTAGATAAAACTCAATCACAAAATGATGTAACTTAATTACACGCACGATTGTTACCATTAATTATACATTTTTCCTCTTAAGATTTAAAAATAAACACAGTAATTATGGTAACAAGGTAACAACACATCCGGTTTAGCCGACAACAGTTTACATTTGGCGCGTGTGGTAGCGTCATGGCCTTTCATCCGGAGGTCTCAGGTTCGAATCCCGGTCAGGCATAGCATTTTCACTTGCTACTTGTCATTATTATCATCCTTTGAAGTAATACCTAACGGTGGTCCCGGAGGTAGAAAAAAAAAAGGTTTACGTTTGCATAAAAAAAAGAATCAGCTTATACCAGTCATTCAAAATAAATAAATAAATTAATTAAAATTAATAAAAACAATGATTTAATAAGCCTTGATTTTCATCATAATTACGACTTATAAAACTGTACACACTACCATGTTCTTTCATCAGTTTTTTTGACACAAGAGATGGAGTGGGCAGAATCAAAAACTGAATTGTAAGAGTCTGCTAGTTTTAGGTATAATGTTCTACAATTCTTTTTAACATGAAATCTTAAGAGTGCGTACAAGTTCTTTATTATATAGCGGTTATAATTTTACCATTACTTTTATATAAATAGGTATATATTACTTTAGGTAATTAGGCAAAGATGATTTTTAATATAGTTAATCTAAACATTTTTCTAAAAAATTAAATTAAATATTTTTATAAAACGAGTTTTTTTTTAACTATTCAAAATAATGTATGTAATCAAATCAATAATAATTAAATATGCTAAAATTTTTGAGGCTGTTTAGATTGAATGATTTGTCTTCATTGTTTGGGATTTTACACTTCCCGGATGAGAAAACATAATATTCTCTCTGAACTACACAGATTCTAATGTCACATTAACTCTAAACATTTGGATAACTTTAGGTCAGACCCGTAGTTATTAGCCAATATACTCAAAATCTTACTGCAGAGGAAAACTAAAGATAAGGGAAAAAAGGGTCATTTGAAAAAAAAGGTCAATTTTTTTTTTTTTTAAATAACGAAATGAGTCACACAACCCCGTACAAAGAATGGCTCACGTAGATTTTACCCACAGTTTCTCGGCAGATTAAGATAACTTTACCCTGGATAGGAGAAACACATTATAGCGGGCGGAGTATTGCTCTGCACATAGGCTGACGGTTGGCGCTATTAACTATCCTGAACAACTCTTGACAGTATGCTACATACTATATAAGCACACGGAGCTATACGAGATGTTTTCATAAAGGAATGACTATCAAACTGTTCCACCCGCCTTATCAGTTTATCTCTTTTGCCCGCCGCCCGCTATACTGGTCAGTGTTTTTTTTTTACAAACTTTCAATAAGCGGCCCACCGGTTTGGTCTAGTGGTAAACTCATCGTCGCAAAATCAGTTGTTTAACAGCTGATTTTCGAGGTTGAAGGTTCTGAGGTTCGAATCCTACTAAAGTTTAGTTGATTTTATATGGTTTTGAATATTACACAGCGGATACCGGTGTACTTTGGTAGTTGGGGTTCAAATAATCACACATGTCCGGAATGGTCAGCAAGACTACCTCATTTACACATCATACATATCATCCTCATCTCATTGGTTCTTCGTGGTGAGGGGGCGGGGTTGCTTATTGTTCACTTTCTTTTTTCCTCTTTAGCCCCTGGGAATTACCGTTCAGGTATTATTTCAGACGATTATATGTATGAGTATGCTTACTGTTCACTAGTTGAATAGATTGCAACATATACATAATAATAATAACATTTTAATAAGCTGCAAAGTATTGATTTTCCTCTAGATCCTTAAGTCACCTGAGAACAGATTCAGTCATACTTATTGAAAATCTTTACCGATTCACAAAAATTGTATAGCAGTTTGATGTATAAATTGAAGTGCAATATAAACCTTTCAGTTATATCTCTGATAGAATTAATGATTTTTAATAACATCTTCTTAATTCAAACCATGTATTTTTGATATAATTTCGAAAAAAGTTGTTACATAAGTAAGTAATTCGTGAAAATGTTTTGGGAATGTAATAATAACCTGTTACAACTCTGATTATCGTTCATAATATTGAAGTTGTGTTCTTGCTTTAGATAATTATTTAAATGTGTTGCTGTATATATGAAACATGTACAGTGGAATAAATATACGACAGTGAATTACAGTTTTTTATTTCTTAAATGAACCATATTTTATTCACGTGTAATATTATGTCGATTATTAAGTTGATTTCAGAGTTCTACAGAAATTTATATCTATGTGTGTGTGTGTGTGTGTGTGTGTGTGTGTGTGTGTGTGTGTGTGTGTGTGTGTGTGTGTGTGTGTGTGTGTGTGTGTGTGTGTGTGTGTGTGTGTGTGTGTGTGTGTGTGTGTGTGTGTGTGTGTGTGTGTGTGTGTGTGTGTTTGTGTATACATATATATACATTCCATTTCATTCATATACATACTATTTTTATCTGTTTTTAATGAGAAAATATTCTCTGTGCTAAAAAATTATTTAAAAGATGTGAGACATATACTGATCAAATCTTTACTCTTTCAATATATATATAACAACCTGTGGAAACGTATTCAGTGATGTTATAAAATATGAATAACGTATTTTCATTTATTGAATAAAAAAAAAATGTAAATGTACATACGTACTTACATTCAATAACGACGAGGTGTGCCGGTAGAATGTTTATGTGTATGCAGTTCTCTTTCCGTTCCGCTTGAAAGTTTCCTTTTTAATAAAGCATCAGAAATATTTACATATTTCATTTCTATTTTTATTTTTTAATAACATTGGTTTATAAATTGTTTTTTTTTTTTTTTTTTACCAAATGTTAAATTTAGACTGATGGTTTATTCAAATGCAGATTGGTATCTCTAAATAAATTTTTAATTAGAAAAAAATATTGATGTATTTTAAATTCATTTTTATACTATTAAAAGCTTGTAAATAAAGTTAAAAACCAAATTCCTCAAAAAATTAAACGAATGTTTCTAAGTAGGTAATGTATAATACAGTATTTAGTCAACGCAGCGTAAGTGAAAACCTGTTTATTATAAATGTAGTACGAAAAAAAAATTAATCTAATTGTAAGTATTAAAGTATATTGTCTGTTTTTTCAAATAATAATTTTTCAAACTTTCCGAAATTCACCGTCAATAGATAAAAATTTCAGTTAAACCATTTTTAAATTTTAGAAAAGTTCTACTAGAATAGTAAACAAGAATTTTGAGAATCAATTTTTTCCTATTATCTGCTTTGCTAAAAAATTCCATTTAAAAATTGTTGTACGTATAAATCTTTAAAACCTGGCTTTAAAGATGTGGTAATGTTCATAATTAGTATAGTTTACGAGGTATAAGGAAAATGTTCATACTGAATAATTTTAAAAATTTGAAGGTTTTTGTAATCAGCCATACGTAAAGATGTAACAATATACTTCCTAAAAAAGTTTTAATTAACATAAAATCTACAAAGTTTATTGAAACATTTTAGCGAATAAAAGTTTCTCTTATAAAATTTATGTTTCGTTTTCTCCAACTTTTTCAGCTTAGATAATTTATAAAAATTAACGTAAATAAATGTGCATAGAAAAAATCTAACATAAAGCATGATGATCTGATGCGGTTGCTCTGAAAAAAATTTTAATAAAAATAAATCTTTAATATTGTGGTAATAAAAATAAAATCATAAACCTATTAAAATGCTAAAAGATTTGTTATAGATTAAATTTTAAACGTTACTTGTTTTTAATACTGATAGGTAATATTTCATACTTGTACTAAATTATTAGTTTATTCAATTAATTTTTCACTAATTCCCTCTTGCATTTTTAAAAATTCATGGAAAAATCTGAACACCTTCAATTTTTCTAGATGAACCTTCACGTATCAGTAGAAATTTATGTTATTTAAAAAGTACGCACCTCTCCGGTGTACTCGCAAAGATGTTTTTAAGGTTGGAAGATTTCAACTTTAATAAACAACATTGTAGGAGACATAATTCAGCATTACATGAGCTGATAGCACACCCAACATTTGAGCTTACTATGAAGTACTCTCCAGCCGTGTAATTTATGAATATCCAGTTTGTTATTTCACATTTATTTATTTATTTATTTATTTTTTTGAAAGAAAAATGTTTTTACTTTTCATATTTTCTTGTTACTTTTTTTTTAGATAAAATAGATCGTAATTATTGAAAAATTATTTTTTCAGTATTTTTAGTTGGTTTCAGAGTTTATTCCACTGCAATTCAATTTTGATCATATCTTTTTGTGAGAATCGCTAACTTGTTTTTGGCTACTTTTCTTTGTAGATGTTTCACAATTAATAAAATACCTCGTTTACTTTTTATTTGCAGATACTTTTTGCCTATAAGCGTTAAAAAAAAAAAATTGTGTCAGTTGAGTTGAAAACTCAAATCAGTTACATTGTTATTTGAAATTTTTTTAATTTTCCACATTTTCATATACTAGCAGAAACATCAAGGAATTTAAGATTAAATTATTTTAGTAGTTATTGTTATTTAATTTTTAAAGTGTTTTGAATTTTGGATATGTTTTCAATACGCTATCATCAGTTAGTGAAATTTGGTTTCTTACTTAAAAAAATACAGTTTTCAAAAACTGACGCAACCTCATGGAAGAGGAACGAGGAACAGCCCTCTGCGGAGCTGTCGTTTGCACGTTCTTGCTCAAGTGGGCGGTTTGCACGGGGGCTCTCGCACCCCCGAGCGAAAAAGATCGAGTCCCGGCGGGGATGCCCCACTCGGCGTGTCCCCGTTAGAGGCATTGGCATAAAGACCAAGTCCCGGCTCCCGGAGCGGGGACCCAGGGACGGCATAGCCGAGCCTGGTGGATCCTACTCTGGGGGTTTGAGGCAGGCGGAAAGTAAGATCTGACCGGCGGGCCGAGACGTGGAAGCCCGTTAGAGTAAAGAACACTCCCCTGGGCTGTGTAATACGTAACTACAGGATCCTGCCCGAGGGAGAAGAGACTATTCATAGTCTCCCAATACATAAGATGAGCCAGTTATGCCCAGACCCAGAATGTCTTCACAGAAGAGTATGGTGTGGAAACACCAAATCAGCCTTCTTGGAGCTGCACGATAAGCTCCAAGAGGCAGGAAATATGGCAGATGCAATCAAAAGTAGTCGACTAAAAGTGCTAACCCTAGAAAAGTTTATCGACGTGCAAGTTGCATATTCTGTTAGTCCCAAGATCTCTGTGCGATGTCTATCTGCCAGTCTGGTCTCTTCATTGGTAGTGCTCACACGGCATTGCGCAAGTGTTAAAGATGCATCTGTACAGAATTAGTGTTGTTTACGATTTGTTACCTGCAGACACTGAAAAAAATGTAGCTTTTTGTCTGTGGTTCATGTCAACGCCAGATTGGGAAGAACTCGATGATTAATTTTGGTCTGAGAGGAATTATTCCACCTTGATGGATACGTGAATGCCCAGAATTCATGCATTTAGACGGAAAATCCACATCAGCTCCAAGAATCTCCTTGGCACAGACAAAGTGTGGGTGTTTGGTGTGCAATTTCACGCAGTTATATCTTAATGTCATTCTTTCATGGCACAGTGAACAGTGAGCGCTACATACTAATGATGCAATAGTTTGTAAACACTATAACTGCAGACCAGTTAGCGTACATGTATTTTCAGAAGGGAAATGCTACAGCTCATACAGCCAACAACACTATTACTTTCTTGGGTCAGTGTTTTCATGGACAAGTGATTTAGCAGGGGTTATGACTCCTTGGTCTCCTGATTTTATCCCCTCCTGACTTTTCTTATGAGACTACCTTAAGGATGCTGCCAACGAAACTTATCCTCACACCATTCCCAAATTGCAAAGCCGAATTGAACGATGTGTCACTCCCATTCTTCAACGAACGTTACAACATGTGTTTAAGAGCATCCATCGTTGTATTAATTATGTGAGGCGAGATTCCATAATTATTTTAACTTATTTATTTTCCCATAAGGTTGCGTCACTTTTTGATCACTGATATGCAAGACTACATGTGTTTGAAATATATCAATAACTAGATTTTATCTCAAAATACAGGTTCTAGTTTTGTCTGTATTTGAAGCAGCCCTGCAGTCAGGATTTTAGAAAATTTTTTTCAAAATATAGGCAAAAAAAAGTATCTATACCCGTAAGAATGATTAAAATGAGCTATCTAAAACACTGAATTTATTCTATAAAAAAAATCGTAATGTTAAATATATTGATTTAACAGTAGATTACTCGATGGCTAATTCGCTTTTCTTATAAAATATTTATATTTTTCACTGAATTTATTTCAATTTTATAAAACTATTTTACTGAAGTCCACCGTTTGTTTTTTCCTTTTTTTAACAAGGGAATTTTACTAATAGGTTAATCTAATTAATTGTATATGTTTGATTTCTTTTAAATTGCTCTTTACGATCCGAAACATTTAAATTAATCTTCTCGTAACAAATATGACAAAAATAATATGAATGAAAACGTATTTTTTTCACGTTTCTTAATGGAGCACTATGTAGTTTTAAAAAGTGTGCAAATTTTTGAAATTTAATTTCTATATTTTTATATTTTATTGTTATTATTATTTTATTATTATTCTATTTAAAGATTCAAAACACGTATTCTTCTCAATCCTTTAAAACTCATCATCTGATGTTAGTGAAGGGTTGCTATTTTTTATGATGCGGAACATGGTTGGGTGATCTTACACCGCCTGTGATTATTATGCCAGTGATTTAGTTCGCTATTATTTCCTTTATAATTTTCTTTCCCCCAACCCTTATAACAAACGGGACTGGTTGAAAGGGGCTAATCTGAATAACAGCCGAGATCACAAATTGTATGGATTTGAATCTTTAATATTCATTTATTCATAAATTCATTCATTCATATATGAATTTTATAAGTGATCTCTTATTTAATCCTTTAACAATGATCTTAATTTGAATTATGCATTTTTATTGGATTTGAAGAACGTTTCAAATATTTAACTATATTAGTTTTTCTATAAAACTTTTATCAGGAATTAGATTTACATGAAAAAGTTTGATAAAGATACATATTATGCAATATTACCATAGATTAGTATCAAAGGATATTCGTTCTCCAATCATTTAGCCAGTAATTGAGCGACGAACTGTATAAATAGACACTTTTAAATTTTATAGCTAATACAGTGAAATAAGAATAAGAAATTATACGACACAAAATAATTACCAAGGTATCAGAAATTTTTATTGATAATATATCTATTATTTCATAATATGATGCGTTTTATAGTTATATCCAAATTTTATTGAAGCATATTAAAATCAACTATACTGAAATAAAACATGTAAAGTGACTAGGTGTTAACTTTTTAAGCATTTAAGTATTGTTTAATCAATCAACGTCTTAAACCTTTTATACTGCGCCACATATTCACAGAATAGGCAGGTTTCGTTCAGGGTGGGGGAACACGGAACATAACTTTAATAAGACAAGTAAATGAAAAGTCTTGTGAGTTTGCTATCCCTGTTCTCATTTGCTTCTTGGAATACAGAAAAGCTTTAGACTGTATTGTCTGTGAAATGTTCAAATATTGTTAGAATTTGTTGTCCCATCCATCATAGCTTAATTGTAAAGTCTATATGGCAAACACACTGCAGCTGCAAAGATAACTGGAAGCATATCGAAATTTTTCAGAGTGGCTGAAGGCGTAGGGCATGAATGCGTTCTTCCTCCACAACTGTACAACACATGTGCCGAACATGTAATTTGAAAAGCCCTTGGTGGCTAGGCTGGAGTAACATTAGGGACGGAAAAACCGTTAATAATTTGCGATTAGCTGACATAATTTCTTGCCAAAACTGAAGATGAAATATAGTAATAAACATCATTATTTACTACAAAATTTTTAATTCTTGAGATATTCCGTTTATTAATTGAAATATTACTTTCCTGGCATATACATAGAATAAATATTAAAGGGGAAATTAGGTGATGTAAAAAGTGGGGTATCGGGATTCTTTTTGTTTTAGGGTCCAGCTAGTTCAACTAGATTAAAAATACTTATGCATGTGGGTATCTATCTACGTGTCTATTTGTGTGTCGCACTGTTTTTTTTATTATATAAGAAGATTGACCGAACCGATTTTTTTCAAAATTTGGCTCAAATATTTTTGTGCATTTATCATACTATTTTTTCAAAATTCGTTCGTGGGATGGGGGATATCGTGAATAAACCATATCGATTTTCTTCAGTGCCATATTAAAGAGAACATTATTAAAGAACATTTGTTACATACAACGTATATATAAAAATCCCAAAAAAAGTTTTTTTTTCAAAAAAATCAACCCAACACTTAATATTGAAATATATGTCTCTGTTCTTTTGCTGTATCTCCCTTCAGATAAAATATTTTTCAAAAGTTTTGTTTGAATATTTATACTAAATATATACACATAACTATCAAGAAACGTCGACATTTTTTTTTTTTTTAAATACTGACCTCAGACTAGAATGCAGAAAAATGTTTTTAAAAGTTTTCTTTTCTTTTTTTAGCCTCTATTGAAGAGGCTGTTAGATTTAGAGAAAACTTTATAGAAGCAAATACGTTAAGCAAATATTTTTTGCTTGTACATATTTAACCTGTGACTCACCTTATCCTGAAGATGAGTAATCACGAAGACAAATATCCATCTTCTAATTTTAAAATAACTGAAGGGGTTTTCTGGTATTAGTTTCTCTTGTATTAATAAAATATAAATATTATATTTCATAATAATGTTATTACAAACAATAATAACATTTATTATTTATTATTATTTAATGTATTAATAAATGTATAAATATTATATAATATCGTCAAATTTAAATTACCTATCTGTATAATTATTATTCAGCCAGGATGATAAAAAATAATTTTTTTATCGTTTACTATTTTATACGAATTTTAAAAATTTTATGTTTTATTGTTTTATTTAGTAGCAATCTAAATCATCTGTTGTATATAGGCTACTTTAGTTGATGATATTTAAATTAATGCATAAATTATGTCCAAAATAACGTACTGTTTCTAAAACGGTACCCGCAACCCGCATAGTAAATGTAAAAATAAATTTTAGAGTTGAAAAACTTCAGTTAATTGAAATGATTTCACTCTAGAAAGCTATCATAACGCAATAGTTAGGTTGCCACCTGCACATTTAACTTATGTTATCTTGAAATGAACAAACGACGCTCTTAATTACGAATACTATGGTACAAAAAAATATTGATTATTGAAAATAAACTACTTATATTTCCCTGACGAAAACTAAACTGATTTTTTTTTATTTTAAAAAAGACATTGCTTATTGGGAATCTTGCCTCGTTATTTAATTAAAAATTAGCTTATAAAATGACGAATTGATCTCTACGTAAAAGAAAACAGTGGTTTTAGTAGGAACGTAAATAGTGTGAAATTATAATCCTGTTCGTAGTAGTTCAACAAATACTAGGGTTAGCTGTTTTAAAAGAAACTGAGTTGTATTGAGAAATATTAGGAAATACCAGGTAATCAAACACCCGGGCAGCACGTCTCGTCTCTCCGATTGCTCGAGGCAGGCAACCAGGCCCTCTCGCACTCAACAATTTGAGGGGAATAAATCCTTACACACTCTTTCGATCTCAGGCTGCTTCGCTATCCCCAGGAGCTTGGCCTGTCTGTTCTGAAGATTCTCGGAAAGGAAATGGGGCGCTTCTAAGCTACGCTCAACTCTAAAGATTGAATATTTACCTTCCAAATGATGCAAACATTACAGAGTTACTAGGGACCATTTTAGTGAGTTGACTAAGAAGTACAACAGTTACATTGACGTATACATCGACGGCTCTATCTCGGCCAATGGATGTGGCTGTTCAATAATACTGACACAGAGATATTACGTAACCTTAGTGGCTACTCCTCTGTGTTCTTTTGCGAGGCTTTCGCAATTTACTCTGCCTTGAGAGTTATTGGGACCCGTAGTGACGGCATCTTCCTGATAATTACTGACTATAATTTTTTTTTTTTGATTAATGTCTTTCATCGTTTGAAGTTCGTTGTAGATTAATTATTTTTTCTTTTATTAATTTATTTTTTTACTGGATTAAAATTAATTGTTTTATTTTTAATTATGATTAAATTAGTATATTTAGAAATTTTTAATATGAATTAGGCAAAAAATAATTTCGTCTGAGTGTACTTGAGAGCTTGTACTGAAGACAATCTGAACCCATCTTTCAATTTATCTATGACACCCTCACAAGAGTAAATAAGACAGTGTTATTCGTATGGGTCCTGGGCCATTGCGGCATCCTCGGGAACGAATGAGCTGATGATGCTCGCAAAAGAACGGTAACGAATGACCTCCGATTGTAATTAACACGTAAGAGCAACTTCACGAAGGCAGTCCATGTCAATCTATATATTCAGTGGAATTTGTTTTACTCAAATTTCTGGCTGCTCAGTCCTCTCCTGGCCTTACATGTCATCCGGGAGAACATCTTCGAAAAATCTTTTATCCCAAACAACATAAGAAACCAAGTTATCCTAGCGCGGCTGAGGATTGGTCACGCAACCCATACACACCTATTTGTCTCTCCTCAGCATAACTGAGGCGTGCAATGTAAAATGGTCCGTAAACCACTTACAGACCAATTATTAGATTGCCTAATGTTCAGGACTATTCGTAGTCAATCAAATTTGGGATCAGCTGTGGAGAAGTTGCTTAACCGGAAGAAATGCATCAAAAGACTGTTACGGTTTCTCTGTGATAGTGGGAAGAAGAACTCAATTATACGGTTTTGATTACATGAGATCCCTTACGGAGTATCGTGTGTGCAGTGAAATTAGCCTAGTGGTCATGTTCCTGATTCCATATTTGTCATCCAGTGTTTGGCGTTTATTCTCTAATTACTAGTGAACACGCTAATGACTCTTATCACTGATGAGACTCTAAACAATCAAAGGAAGAAAGTAAAAAAAAAAATATATTGTCCACTAAAAAATCATTAAATTACAGCTGGAAGAAAAGATTCTTCGTTATAAAAAGGTTGTTGATGGTTTATATAATAGTTGCAACCATCTTTGCAAAGACAGCATTAATTTTGTTTGAAACTCATAGAGATTGAGTGTGTGAAAATTATTTTTAACAGATTTAAAAATTTATATTAAATGTAGAACGTTTATTTTTTATGTTATTGTTCATTTTTTCTAATGAAATTAATGTACTTGCATTTCATTAATAATGTGAGGCAAAATTTCCTTAGCATAAGGTCAAAGGTATTTTAATTTTTCAGTCTCATTTGTAGCCAGTACACAAATTTACTTCTAATACGGGATTATATATTTTTTCAGTAAAGATACTCAAGTACTTTATCAGTAAAGATATAAAATATCTTTACGAATTTCGCAGGGGAAAAAATATTTTTTTTTTTTTTGTCGCAGTGTTTAATTTACAATCAGTTCCAATTTACCGGAACCATAAGTAAATTATAATAACAAAAAAAAATAAATAAATAAATAAATAAAATTACATACAGAGAGGGGTCTTCATCTTATATAATATCATATACATTTTACATAAATATATACTAAAAATAAAAAAGTATATATAAAGATGAGTCCAATGAAATTTGACCAATGTCTAAAGTTCAGAACATAAAAAGCAATGAAAACACTAAAAACATTCTTATCAATCACACAAACTAATCGAACAAAAAAACAATGAAACAAATAAAAAAACCAACAAACGTAAGTGATGAAATAAAATGAAAAATTTTGACGTTACGCAACATCCTAGGGTAGATGAGTCAAATTAAATCTCGGAGAACTTACAGATCTAATATATTCACTCACTTTAGGTGCCTTACGTCCTCGCTGTTATCCGGGAGGTTAACTGCCAGCCAGTTCACATGTTTGTTCAGTCTCATTTTGTATTTTATACTGAATGGCTGTATCTCCTCTCGAATGGTTAGCGATTTCAGATAATCGTGTATTTCAATTTTTTTCACAAACTACGGCACTTCTGTTATATTTTTCAATAGTTTTTTCTGGTATCGCTGTACGACTTCGATCTAACTCTCGCTTGACGTACCCCACAATTGAATTCCGTAGGTCCAAATCGGTTTCAGGACCGCTGACAGAAATTGCTTGTTAGATAACGGTAGTTGTGACCCTCTGCCTAGCAACCAGTACATCTCCCCAAACTTATTGTTAAGCTGCGTCCTTTTCTCCCTGACATGACTCCTCTATCTCAGATGGTGATCCAAATGCATTAAAATATCTTATGAAAAAAATTCCGATATTCTTTAATTTATTTATCACGAATCTAATTTTAAAGATATTATTTTATTATTAATTTGTTTATGCGTATAATATATCCCTCCCTTTCTTTATTATTCCTATGGCGCATAGTGTAATATTTGAGAAATACTTGAATAGAAATTAATTTTTTCCGAGAGTTATGATTCTAAATAAATAAAAGTAAATGGTGAAAAAAATGAATTGTTACTTTTAGGTTGAATATCACCTTCATATAGCGGACCTGTATACTAAATGTAAAAGATAATTCGAATAAACTTCATTCCCGATTTTTCTTTAATAAGGGTTGACCTGGCATCTTCACTTCTAAAAGATTATTTTTTCATTTTTTTGAATTACTTATCTTAAATCTCCTTTATTTATTGTTTAATTATTGACCACTGGTAGACATGTGCGTAATCAAACAATAATAACGATCTTTTCTGTCATATCACTGGTTGATAAATGCTTTCAATTTATTGTTTTATGCATTTAAAATTCTGTAATGGCTTATATAATTTTAATACAACCATACTAGTGTTACTGTATAAAATAAACAGTCAATAAAATAACTTTATTACACAAAGTGAAGAAACTGCCTAGTGACCAGTATAAATAAAAAAATGTCTGTTGTTTAATAAACTATGGATTAGATTTTGGTAATTAATTGTTAAATTATTTAAATGAAGAATACCTCATGTTTTTCTGCGTTTAGAATTGTCTGAGAAAACAATAAATAAATAAACCATTCAGTTTTCCAAAAAAAAAGGTAGTAAAGGTTAACAACAAATAACTATAATTTTTAATATAGTCTGTTAAAAATATAGGAAATTGAAGCATTTGGCACATTATCAAGTGTTACCAAATGTCGGTTGTCATTTTTGCTGTAATAACGAGTATGGGCTTTTGTATTTTGCATGATCCTATATTATCGGTTTTATGTAGACGATCTATTGCAGTTATTTGTTATACTGAGAGAAATTTCCACCCAACTCATATTATTGTACAGCTGATATGACAGAAGGGATTTTTATGATTTATTTTGTTCTATCGTCAAATGTGGAACGGTTTTTGAAATGTATGCGCAATTCAGAATATAACTTGACGATATTTGTGTTTTTCATTATTTATTTTACGATGTTGTTTTAATTGATGGACTTTTTTTTAAATAATAAAATATTGTTTGGGTATTTAATAACATAAAAATTGATCGTATTCGTATAAAACGTTGAACCTATAATTGATTATTAAGCAATAAAATTTGAGAAATAAAAGATAAGTATTATAGGCAAAAATTAATTTTAATTAAATATTTTATCCTTCATTTTATAGATAAAATTCATAAAATAAGTAATTAAATCCTTAACTGCTTTTGAAAAATTTTAAAGAATCCTATTAAGTAATAAAATAAATAATAAATACTCCAGTATTTGAGAAATTTATGAATTATGAAAAAAAGTTTTACTTTGATTCTATTACTTTCCCGTCTAGATAGCGTGAACTATAGCTCTAGAAGGGAAAGTATTATAATCAGTCCAATTTGGACATATCTGTTTTCATCGGATCTTGACGTATTGACACCTAAGGAACCCAAAAAACCGGATGAAAATTTTCCGGATAATAATGTTCATATGTATGTGTGTGTGTTCGGTGTTGGCTTCTAAATCACCTTATATCTCCAAAACTACAAAACAGATTTTCACCATACTTGGTCAAATTATTTCTATACATAAAACATTGACATCATTAAATTTTTAACTTAAAAGGTCAAGAAGGTGAGGCTGTACAGTATGGTCACCGTCAGTATTTCGAAATTTCGTCTGATTAAAATCATATTTTGTTTAGGCACATTTGTTAACAATTAAAAACTCACAATAGATGTAAAAAAACGTTTTGATAAATCGCACTCCCACCCCAAAATATGCTATTGTAGTCGCCTACTATGTTGTGACGTCACAGGTGAGTGGTAGAATTAAATAAATGAACAGTATTTATAGTTTAAAAAAATTAAGTCGGTCTGGCTGAGTATCAAACTCGATAGCCTGATCGACTCGCTGGTACTTTGTACGTTAAGCCTTGCGGCTACACCAGCTGCTGATTGTAGAAGCAAAATTTGTTCTGTGTAAGTTGTGAAATTACATTAGTTTAGTTAGTGCCAAGCGTCGCTGCTAGTACCTCAACATCCGCGGGAATTAAATACGGTACGCGCATTAGTTAGAATCATTGAATTAAATTTAAAAAAAAAATTATATTTAAATAAAATGATAAATATTTTTAATTAAGTTGTTTGTGATTGTATGTGTAAGCTGTGCATCAGAAACAACTCACAATTTTAGGACCTTTCGAGGCTTTAGCCGCGTGACAGGGAAGTCCGACAGTTGTGTTGTCAGCTTTTTTTCAGTTTAAGTATTGAAAGAATTGATTGTTAAAAGATAATGTTTGTTATTTTTTTTTTTTTACTTCCCCAGATAAATATTTCTTTTTGATTTTATATAGTAGATAATTTTTTTTTATTCTTAGCAGTAAACAGGAGAGGTATAGAATCTTTCTTCTGATAAATGTTTGAATAGGTATACCAACTTTATGAGGTATGATACATTTAAAAGACTACTTAATTTTCTTTTTAATTAAAAAAAAAAATACTTATATTACAGTCTGTGTAAATCAGCAGGTACTTGTGAACACTTTTTCCTTCTAGCTACTTAAATAAGTGCATAGAATCAGACCTCGCCTTCAGCATGTAATATAAATGAATAACTATTTCCTGTTGTCTAACTTTATATCTTGTAGCTTTACGTTTCTTCATTTTCTGAGTGCATCATTCCTAAGGGGACGACATGTTTTCCCAGTCAACCTTGACGAAACATTTATGTGGTTGTAAGTTACGAACAAGTGAGCTCGAGTTTCTTTCCATCAATCTGATAAAAAAAAAAAAAAAAAAATATGTTTGCACGTCGTATCAGATTGAAACAGCACACTCTCAAAAACCAGAATAAAATTATTTTAACAACTAATTACTAGAAATTATAAACTATATCAAAATACTTTTGAATAATAGTCTATTCCATTAGTTTTTCCTTGTTTGTAAACCCTGTACTCTTTTCGTGCCTAGAAAAAAACAACAAAGAAGTTATGATTTTCATGTTAATAAATTTTTATAAATGTTTATTTGTGATCGATTGTTGTGCACGACCCGGATGTACTGATTGATGAGAATATAGAAAGTGTTGGAAATGTTGATCTAACTGATATTATCTGACAGGACCACAAACATCTAAGCGGCTGCTGTATCCCCACGTGGTAGATTCCATACTCCTTTACGGTATTTCCGTTTGGTACAGAGCACTGGAGGTCAATCGAAATCGGCCCATGTTGGAAAGTATAAAACGTCGCATTGCTCTGCGGGTTGCGGCCGCGTACACTTCTGTGTCGACCGTGGCGGTGATGGTGGTTGGTGGCATCGTTCCACTACAACAGTAGGCTGGCCACAGCAGGAGACCTTATGCTGAGATAGACCTTCAATGCTCATTCGAGGGGATGATTACTGAGCAGCAGGTCAGGTGGTACGCCTCTCATAAGGGCCGATGGACCTACCGACTCATTCCGTGCATCAGGACGTGGCACAAGAGGAAATTTGGTGAGCTAAGTTATTGGCTCACCCAATTTCTGACGGCTACGAAGCATTTAGGACTTACCTGTACGGGAAACCGAGGGCAAACGATGAGGGATGCCCATACTGTGACGATACGGTCACTCCTGAACATGTAATTTTTGAGTGTGGTAGGTGGACTGGTGAATATATGCCCCGAAGCACTGGCGATGTTTTAATTACTGTATTTCATTTTACTGTTCGATTAGTTTTAGTTTCGTATGTGTTAGCTTAAGTTTCTACAGACCCGCTCTTCTGGACGTGAGTGAGGTGGTGGGTAGGGCTTGTTATGTCAAGAACGGTAACGAATTGGTGTGCTGTACTGTATACGCTGCTGATATGGTTTTTAAAGTTTGTTATGTATTTGTGCTTAATTTCAACTTCGCTGGAAGTATTCTACCTGGCTGGCACTTTGGTTTACGTATTTTTTGTCTACTTCGTGTAATGTTATGATGATTTACTTAGGCAGAAATACTGATGTATTTTCTGCCTATTTCTGTGTTTATTGATAAGATGATTTATTGAAATATTTTATGACTGTGTTAGTGTTTGTAATGTTAGGAGTATTATTTGATTGTGATCTGCTTAATTCGTGTTATTATTATGATGTCCTATAGGCTGTGAAAACTGGTGGAAGTCTCACGGTGTAACTTCCTGAGGGGAACCTACGGGTTGTGCCTTAAAAATATTGAGGAATACTAATCTTTTTATATGTGATCTTTTGATCTGAAAACGTATGAACAGATATGGTCTTAAACAAGGCCTGCTCAAACAAAGAGCTGCGTCGAGTGGGTGTAGTTTCTTAGTGACTGGTGATGAGGTATGCATGTATTAAAAAAAAATAATAATACGAAACGTGGCGACTCTAGGGACAAGGAGGTAGGCCCCTTACCGAGGACACCTTGGCCCACTCACACGTAAGAGTGGGGGAGTCGAGGTGCTTCTGATGATGGCATGGGGGACCTTCAAAGCATGTAAGGGCGTAAGGCAGGTGAAAGGCATATGCAACGCATATCCGGATCCTTGTAGAATATGGCCCGGGATTGGTAGCTCTCCTGAGGAAGGGTATTTCGGTTATCCAGAAGAGGAAGTTGGAATGTTCCAGTGATCGAGGGAAGACCCCCGACGGGCGGCTCTGAAAGGTGCTGAGTGGGGCAATCTGCTGCGACACTCGGAAGCAATTGAGGTAATGCCGAAAGGCGAATGCCAGTTGCTCGTGGAGTGTTTAATGTTTGAAAAAACTGATATCGAATTAAATGCAGCTCTCTGAGATCAGAGGAACAGGAAAGCTCCAGGACCTGATGAACTTTCATCAGAATTGTTTAAAATGCCGGTCAATGGATGAAGCTTCGGATGCACCACTTTCTCAATTTGTTTTGGACAACTTATTCCTCATGAATGATTGGATTGTGTTGTTGTTCCTATTTATAAAAAAGGGGATCGTAATATTTGTTCTAACTAGGGATATTAGTCCAGTTCCAGCGGGATATAAAATATATTCTAAAAACATAATAAAAAGAATGAAAATATTAGTGGATTCATTAATTACAGAAGAACAATGTGGATTCCGCAAAGGTCGCTCCTGTAGTAATAATATTTTATACTGCTATAGTTAATTAAAAAGAGACAACAGTTCAATTAGAAACCTCTTCGGCGTTCATGGATTTGGATAAGGCCTTGACCGTGTCGACAGAACAAAATTATGGGAAGTAATGAAGGAGATAGAAATATCACAGCATCTTATTATTCAGAGCTTGTATAGGGGAACGCGAATGAAGATTGTTGATGGAAGAAAACATATTAATATTAAGAGAGGGGTTAGACAAGGTTGCAGTTTGTCGCTGTTGGAATGGAATGGAATGCAAAGTTGGCAGGAGTCTATTACTCCCTACTTTATCGCAGAACCTGGACAGAGTCCCTTGCTGCTGGATCTTTCTAATCGGGCTTGTTTTTAAAAGGGTTATTTTTTAAATCTCGGATCTAATTTTTTCAAGTTTTGTCTATTATTATTTTAGTGAATTTAAGACGGATTTAATTGCATTCCAATCCGTTGTTAAACCAGCGTTATCGAACCCATTTCATGGGCCGACCGCGGAAGGCTAGGCTTATAAAGCCTGTCCTCCCGACGTAATTCCCCTTCAGACCGTCCACTGAAGTCCTTTCGGTGCTAACTCTTTAATAGGCTAGCAGGAATACGCCACAACGGGGCACTAGCTATAAGGAGGGAGCAATGTGTCCCCTTTTCCGGAGGAGTCGCAATTGCTGGGTTATTTTATCTTACTGTAAGTTTAACTTACAGATGGTGATACCTATTCGCGATCGCGGTTTTGGGGCGGCGATTTTCTGGAAAGAAGTAAACAGTAATTATTCTCTCCACGTAATTATTAACCTTCAGACACGCGTGTGTCTGAGAAGGGGTTGGGGGGACCGCGTGGCCGCAGTGAAGAAACCATTTGTTTTTGTGGTGGCTGTTGGCATCTGCAACAGAAGAAGCAGAACACACACACGAGAGAAAAAAAAAAAAAAAAAAAAAAAAAAAAATTGTTTAGTCCGCGTTTTTGTTTTGTGCGCGACTTACCGTATTTGAAGTCTTCAAACTATATAACTCGCGAAAAAACTATTCACTCGCGACCCCGGAAACGCGTCTGACGCACTATTCCGTTTATGGCTCATGCGATATGGAGGCCCCTAAGCCTGGTTTGTCGATTTTCGGCTACCGCACCGCACCATCACGGTGGTTCGTCCAGTACGGCGTGAGGCCGCTTCCTTACAACTGTCGGAGTTGGGTCCTCTTTGCAGATGTCCCGAAGATGACTGTGTTCGGACACAGCCGCTCTCCCGAACAGTCTGCGCGCCTGCGCCACCCCCACCTCGGACACGGATTGAAATCTCGCATCAGATCGGAGAGTGGCGTTCCTGACGAACCACGGAGCTCCAAAGATCGTCCGCAACGCGATGTTTTGGACGGCCTCGATCTTCTTTTGAAGCGAGGAGCTCAACATTGCCCCCCATGCCGGGTAAGCATATGTTAAAATCGGCAGTACGTACAGCCGAAAAATGAGAAGCTTAGTTGCCAGTGGGTATGAGCTGGCACTGTTCAGCACTGGGTATAGTGAGGCTCTGGCGGCCTTAGCCCTCCGGGTCGCATAATTTACATGTTCGCCGAAGGTAAGCCGCCTGTCCAACACCACCCCGAGGTACTTAACTGTTTTCTCAAAAGGGATTTTCTCCCCTGAGATTTCCAGCTCTCTGGTCGGTTTTCGTGTCTTGCATGTGAACATCACGGCCACCGATTTTTCACCGTTGACCCTGATTCTCCACATGTCGAGCCACGGTTCCACTAAGTCCAGCTGCCTTTGGAGCCTCCGGACCGCGTAATCCACATTTGCGGATTCGTAGAAATATGCCGTGTCGTCTGCGTAAAGGGCCGTTTTGACCCCTTCCGACAGCGGCATATCGTTCACGTACAAAGTGTACAAGAACGGGGAAAGTACTGCTCCTTGGGGAACCCCAGCGGCTATTTCTCTGGTGGAGGAAATCGTTTCCCCTACGCGCACGACAAAATGTCGGTCTAGCAGATATGACCGCATCAGTCTTGTCGCTGTTACTTTTTAACTTGTATATTAACTCTGAACTGTAAAATGGAAAAGAAAAGAACCTTTGAATGTGCAAGTTAGTCTTAATTTTTTTTATAAATTTCCTTCTGTTTGCTGATAATTTCATTAGGTTAGGTGAATCAGAAGGCAAACTCTAGTTGCTTGTTTAAAAATTTTCTAAGATAGCTGGAAAATACAACTCTAAAATTTAACCACGAAAACCCAAAGTCATAGATTTTTTGCTACAAACTTGTTAGATTAAAAATAATCATAATGGGTCTGACTTGGAACAAGCGACTCTTTTACTTAGTTAGGATGTGGCATTCTTATTTAAAAAGTAATGATTTGGATAATAAGATTCATAGATTTCAAGAAGTTTGCGAATCAGTTATAAGAGATTTTAAAAAAAAGCTTGCGTCCATATCATTATGAAGTTTTATAAAACATTACCATTGCCTACTCTTCTTTGTAGGAGTGAAATCTAGATGATATCTAAAAAAGAAAAACAACATGTTCGAACAGCTGAAATGAGATTTTTTAGGAGGGTGATGGATGTGACTAGGTTGGACAGATAGAGGAGTGACAGAGTTAAGGACAAGCTCCGGATGGTGGTTGTCAATGAGGCAATCAAACAGCACAGAGATAACTGGCTGGTTTGTGTACAGAGAATGAAAGATATTAGGTCACCGAAATTTCCAAGAGGAAGATGAAAGATTGGAAGACTGAGGTTAAGATGAGCGGAATAGATTTTAAACCTATCCTGGGCGGCAGAAGATGATGATTACTGTAACCGATAAGTAGTTCAGCGGGGCAGTAAGTAGTAAGTAGTTTACAGTGGGGAGTAGAAAATATACAAATTATTTGATATTTTTCTAAGACAATTATTGTCTGCAAACTCTCCTTCTCATAGATACTAGTAACGTAAATAAAATTAAGTGGTAAACAATACTTTTTGTTTTAAAAACTAAACTTTTTATCAAAAGAAAGAGGACAACACGTGGATATTAGTTTTTTTAAAAATAAAAATAATAATTTTGAGTATTCTTCAACGGTTATTATCGCAAATAGCATCATAAATCTCTTTCCACTTCGGTTTTGAAATAAATTAAAATTGTTATCACAAAAAATGAATTAAAAATCATGAGTTCGGATTTTAGTTTCCATGAATAATAATTTCGTTCTCATGGTTGTTTATTATAAATGGCAAATTAACGTTTTAAGGTGAATTAAATGCAGGTAATAAATTCAATTTATCTGGAAAAGTTTATTTTAATTTTTTTTTAACTTTTATTGCTGAATATTACTTGAAATAAAAATTTAAACCTACGAAACTTCTTTTATGTAAGTTTTATTCAGCAAGTTAATTCTACAATCTTAATATGTTAATGAATTTTTTTTCCCCGTAGGTGTAATTTTAAGTGTCGAATATTTTATTCGCCTTCGTGTGATCAGTGATATTTCATTAAAAAAATTATTTTAGTAAGTTATATTGTAGCATATCTTTAATGAAGTCAATGAAACAAATAAACTGAACGCTGCCTTTAAGCTGATATCTACACATATAAATATAAGGTCACACACGTATATTCGTAAAATGTTTGGAACCACCACCTATAATGTTATAGGAGAGAGAAACTAGGATCAATTTCATTTTATTGGTCTTTAAAGTCTCTAAATGTATTGATAGAGGAAAGGATATTTCAGCCAGATCGCCGCAGCTAACAATTTATAATGGTTTACAGCGCAATTAACAGCTATGAATGCAATTTGTGTCGACCGCCTGAAACGTGGAGGTCAAACAAGCATTTTATCGTACGTATATTGTAAATTTGGATCCCGCTGACTCCCTTACACCTTATGTACTTGTTCAAATTTCCAATAAGTTTTCTTCTTTATGTTTCTTTGTTCTATAAGATATATCCAACAGGATGTTCACTAAATTTAAACTGTTTATAATATTTTATTAATCTTTAAGGTTTTTTTAACTCAAAGGTTAAATGTTCTGTAGTTTTAGAAAAAAAAATTGAATTAATAATGTAATATATATATATATATATATATATATATGTGTGTGTGTGTGTGTGTGTGTGTAAAAGTAGTGGAACTACTTTTTATGCTATATATTTCAAAATATTTATTAACTAGTAAAGCTAAAGACTTCTTTGTATCTGAAAAAAAATGTTGTCAAATTTTTAATAACGAAATATAAAGGGATCGCACAAATCGCTTATATAGAAACATATATATATTTTTTGGGCCGCAGTGTTTAATTTACAATCGGTTCCAATTTAAGTAATCATAAGTAAATTTGAACACAAAAAAAAAACGAAATGCAGAGAGGGGTTTGCATTGAGACTACCGCAGGATACACTACTTCACCAGTAACAATACATGTTTCCTAAAAGTAGTAAAAAAAAAAAATATATATATATATATAGGGAAGGAAAATAAATTTTTTTTTATTCCCATCTGAATTTTTCTGAATTCTTTTGTTTTTTTTTTCAATTCTACAATAGAAAATTAAGTTGTTACCAAACATTTTTTTTATTTTTTGATATTTACAAATTCAATTTATAAACTTCAAGTGTTTCAATTGAACTTTCTTAGGGGTTAACGTAGAAAAGCTCCTGCTCAACTGCTATTTCGAACAAAATGGCTGCATCATATGCAGGTTAGATTTAAAATCCTATTCCGGGTCGACAAAATATATTTATTTTATTACCTATGAAACCTGTAAAAATGTTATGTTTTCAAAAATCTCTATTTGGTATTTCAATACAGATGAAAGATGACTTTGTGATTTTTATACCAAGTAGAAATGTTAGTCTGAGAAAAGAAATTTTAACTATAATTTTTAAATATTACGATTTCGAATATTCTTCTACATTTCGCCTCATTTCTTTATTGTTCAAACTTGCATCTCAAGATACTATTTAATATATAAAACATAATAAATTATTATTATTATTTATAGATAGTAAGCCAACATTAACTTAATTGGCGATTATTTTTTACAGCTAAAATTAATAAAATCTTTATAGAACAAGAAACAGACAAAAAATTACCATGAACAAAATTTGAGTAATATATACGTTATTCAAATGTAAATTAATCTTCAAAAATAAAAAAATAAACAGAAACAGTCATGATCTTCGCATTTAATTTAAGAACTTAAGTGCCTCAAAAGCTGTTTTAAGAGAGACCATTTACATAAATATTAGTTCACCAGTAATCAGACTGCAATCTAATTCTAACATTAGGCTTGTATATTGAGTCTCGAATAGGGTTAACTGATTTTGTTCCGCTAGATTTAATCAAAGTAATTGTGCCCTTGTGGAACTTCTGTTGAAGTTTACTAGTGAATAAATTTCAAAGCTGTTTAGGTTGTAAAATTGTTCAAACAAAACATATTGAAGTATTATAGGCCTATTATATAACTGATGCTACAATCAAAGTTCAGAGTTCTCAAATAATCTATTGTAGTAGAGATCATGTAGTCTCTTGCATGCAAACAAACTCACACGCGCATTCGCTAGTGGTCGAACATTATACACACGTGCGCGCGCGCGCGCACCTAACACAATATATACGCGTCTCTGATTATTTTTCCGATAAAGCCAGTAACCATTGCCCCTAGGACTGCCTAGGTTATTAGTAAACTACCTAACCGCTATCGTTTGCAAACTGTTGGAGTGCTAATCAATTCCGGAATTTACCTGATCTCCCTTTAGACTTTGAAAAGTGACTAATATACCTTCCTATTAGACAAGTTGAGTTGTAGTTAGCCGAGTAATCCATTACTGAACAATACGTTAATTTCTGGAAAGAACATTTTTTTTTGTTTTCAATCTTTTTGCACGAATTAAAGGAAGTATTGTGATGGCAAAATAAAAAAAATTCTTTATTAAAGAATTCAAATGAAATAATTTTAAATGTAGTTCAGCGAAAAATATGTATTTGTAATTTAATAGGCGTACAAGGAAAGTCATGTGGTGTCCACATCAGATTTTATTTTTTTATTTTTATGAAATGAATGCTATTTAAAAAAAATAATACAACTTTAAAAAAACAAAATAATTTTAGGATTATAGTAGGAAATCGATAAGACTGATAAAATAATTGAAAAGAGGAAATGAGAGAGAAAATTAGAGAAGATAAAATCTATAAAACAAATAAATGTCACAAATGAATGTAGCCGATAGCTGTCACTCTCAATAAACTCACGCCCAGATTATTATTAAAATTCAGGAATAAATTTTTTTCCTGCATTCCTTCATCACCCTTCTAAGAATTTGCCACCGAATTTCAGATATAAAAATTGCAAAATTCTTTCACCAAAGGAAGTAACTGCATTTGTATTTCAGGTGTTCTACATGTGATAGGGTAAGAGCAAAGTGAACGTTGGTTGCATTTTGCTGATAACCGATGCTGATAACCGACAACCTCCCAACAGGAACGTGCCGTTGTATTTAAATTAAACCTCTTACAGTAAACGCTTAAGAGAGAACCTGCGCACTGGCTGTCTGCGTAAACCAGCAAGCAGGAATGATTTTTCTATTCCTGCTCTCTGGTTGGTTACTGGCTGCTCGCCGTTGAGTTTATTGTTCTGTCGAGTTAATATTGTATCTTCCTAAACATAATATTTTGAAATGTTGAACTGTGATATAGTTGATACTGACCTATAAACAGAAGCTGTACTGTCGGATAAGAGATTGAAAGATGGAAATAATTATATAATTGGAAAGAAACAACTACGATAATGAAAGTATACACATTATAGATTATTATTTTCTTCGTGTTTAACGGAAGACTTATCATTTGAAAAATACAAATATAATTCAATTAGCTTTAGTCATATTTTAATTGTAAACCGTCGGAAATTTTCAATATTCTATTGAGAACTTGCAGTCCTACTCCTTGAGCACAATAGGATTGTTTTAAAAATGCATGGTAAATGATTGTCGAACATTCTTTGTGTCATTGGACTTCGAAGGTCTTCTAATCTAACTTTGTATATAAAAGAACTATATAATCTTTTTGTAGATTGTGGTCAATTCTATTTTGGTTTTTTTTATTTATTATGACATTATGCAAGACACTACACTATAATTTATATTAAATTAACTTCCGTTTCTATAGGTTTGGAAAGTAAACGATCAGTTATCAATAATAATATGAAATGCACGTTCGATGGTTTTTCTAGCTCGCGACAACTTTTACTAGTCATTTTCTAGGGGTGAAACGGCAATGGTATGAGGAAAAAGGAGATAAGGAAGAAGTGGGTAGCCTTTATCTCCAATGAAAACGAATGACGCCTTGACGTTACTGCTGGGAAGGGCTTCTGACTCAGGAATCGATAGCTTTTTTATTTGAATTAACTGGTACAAGTGAGATGCATGAAACATTCCACCATCACTTTGTTTTCCATACCGTCTTACTTCGATAACTTAAGATCTATAATGTGCGGCCACCAACCCTTGCAGAACCGTAGAAAAATACTTGTATAATTAAAAAATATAAACCCGAATTATTTTTGGCACCTCATACGCACATGGTTTCAATCTAGTGCGCCAAGAACATTTTCAAAAATTAAATGCCAGTGTCTTAGACGATGATCAAATAGTCAGATATCTGAATATGTTTTGTTATTTATTGTAAATATTTTCTAAAATTATAAACTTGATCACGCAATTTCGTAAATTGTTTGTTTTATTTCATAGAACTAAAACTGAAGACAATGTGGAAATATTTAAGCGATAAATTTCCAATACAAATATCAAATTCAGGAGATGCTGCTAGGGAGATTGAGACACGTAAATAGTCCCAATTTAAAATTCGGAATTTTTTAAAAGACATCGGTTTAAATCTATTACCAAATTCAGTACTGGAAGAAATAGAGGACGATGTGGAGGACTATGATGAAACTGTTGAAGACGAACGTGACAAATCAAGCAGTACCGTCACTACTGCCACTTCCAGTACGCTTTTGAGTAATTCACAGTCTATAGAAAACAGATAAAGAGCAACTACGGCGGCAAACAACACACGTAAATTATCTAAAAAGCGGAAAAAATATACAGTAAAAAAAATGTTCACAAGTATTGTAGGTGTACAATGTTAGAAAATGAGCCACTAATTAAAAATTTTGCCTGAGAAAATGAAACGACGAGAAATAGGAGAAAATATATTTCCTTCTACCGCAAATTAAAAAAATTCCGCCAAAAAAAATTGTCGTTTCGCAGTAGTATGCATGTAGTAGATCACTTCGCATGCAAACCCACCGCATCATGTGAAACGGCCTGCTGTTGATCTAACGAAAACGTTGATTATAATCAAATGACCAGTGTTGTAACTAATACATGAGAATAAGAGAATAATTAGGCCAACAAAATTTTGGTATTTTATAAAAATACAAAACATTTGTATATTATGGTTGTACATTTTGATAAATATAAAATTGTATAATTTTTTTTTATGCTTATTCATTGCAAGATTATATCGTCATAGAATAGTTTTATTTTGACTAGTTTTTACTAGAAAAAAATTTTTAATATATGTATAAATATAGGTTAATTTTTCAACTTTTTTCTCAACGTTTTTACCTTCACAATTTATATTTTTATTTATGTACAATCGAAACTAAAATAAGGTTATCTATTTGAAAATGCAATCAAATCTACAATAAGATTATCTATTTGAAAATGTTTAATGTAAAAACATGTATCACGCTAAATACAGAACGGCTTGAATAATTCTCATCATACAGTGAGTTTGGAAAGTTGCTAGCGCAGGAATTATGGAAGTGCAGTGACAAAAACTTTCTTAATTTATTACTTTTTTTTCATTATTCTATAGTCATTATGTGATAATTTTTTTTCATTATAATAACTGGAAGAGATATAAAAGATTTTTAAAATGACCTCTTCCAACTACAATATAACACTCCACACGTTTCAATTTGTTTGCAAAGTTTTTAACCAGTTGATGTACTGGAATGTCTTATATGTATGCCGTAATATTTTTTCGTCAATCAGACGTTGCGATACACTGCTTATTTTGCTGCCCCCGTAGAAAGTAATCTGGGGAAGTCAGAGCGGGTAATTTTCCAGGCCACAAACCCCTTGAAATGATTCGTTTACTAAAGACATTTTGTAAAAAAGTCACTGACTTGTTAGCTGTATTCGCTGTGGCGCTATCTTGTTGGAACCAAGCGTTTGATTTCCACTTCTGTTAACTGACTAATGAAGTTTGTTAAAATAGAAGAATAACGATTACTATTAACTGTTTTCAAAAAAAAGATTGAGTCCACAATTCTACTTACACCCCCCAGACTCCAATTTTCCTTCGTGTAAAAATTGTTGGTGTAATTCATTGGGGATGGACCTCAGTCGTGTTTTTTTTGTGAATTAATATAACCTTCCAGCTGAAACCTCGCTTCATATATAAAAAACGTAATGTCGAGGATACTTACAGAATTTTGGTCAATAATACGTTTAATCCTTTGACAAAAATTTAGTCTTTTGGCATTTTCTGTAAGTTTCAGTTCTTGAATACGCATTACTTAGCAGGGGAAAAGTTTCAATTCTTTTTTACAGCTTTATGTGCGGTAGAAAGTCTGATATCTTGCTGCTATGCTAACTTAGGCATTGACTTTGATGGACTTTTGGCCATAGCATTCGAAATATCAAGCAGATTCTGTTATTTTAGTTTAGGTGGTCTTCTACTTCGATCAGCGTCTTCAAGAGAGCCTGTTGCCTGAAATTTTTCTATAAGAGTTTGAACTGCATTGTGGTGATTAACGAGAGTATTTGAAACATTTCAGAAAACTTGTACTTTACTAAATATACTGTACTTGTCATCTTCACGAAAGATATGTTCAACGAGAAAAATGCGTTCTGCTCCCGAAAGATACCAATACGTTTCTTGCAACTAATAATTCCGATAAACGAAACAACGCGAAACGAAGCGAGTTCACTCTAACTCAACAACTGACCTCTTGGTCTATTACTAACCAGAGCCCAACGAACCCACAGGCTAACCAACATAACGTTGGAAGAACAGAACGCACCACATAATTCTAAGGCATACTGCACAGCGACTTACCGAACGTGCTGTGTGTTACACCTTTGTCTCACTTCTGATTGAGTGAAATATAGATTATAAAAAAATATTGAAAAAAATGTTGTAATATGAGTGAAATTTCAATCAGCTATACATACGCGTTCTGATGAATTTTTTTATAAAAAAATGCTATGATTTTTTCTTTTGCTTTTTTTTTAATGCCTTATTTATTACACTGTATGATAATACGTAGTTATAAATTATATCGTGAAATTTTTATTCATTTATTATTTTTTTAATTTTATTTTTTTTTATCAAGAAGAAATTATACGAAATCCAAATTCTTTCTTAGAATCGAGCGTAAAAAAAAATTATAAAAGAAAATGCAAAATTTTTTAGATGACTTCAAAAAAAAATTAGAACTCTATAATTTGAATAAGTAGTGATTTCATTTCACATTTACAATAGAAACTAAGGTATACCCCCAAAATATAAATTATGTTTTGCTAATTTTTCTAAATGTAGTTTGGTTATTTATGAAATATATTTTACCATTCCTTGTCTCGTAATAATAAAAAAGTATTTATTACAAAGTTTTTTTCAGTTTTCTGTACATCTGTTAAATTTTTTTTATAAAGTCTTGCACTTTAATTAAATCAAGGAAGTGAACGATTACCAGTGAATCTATTTTTATATCACATAGTGTTTGAATGGTACGTGCCTTTTTTTTAGGGAATTCTTCGAGATGTTTCTTTATCATTTTTTTTATTATTTTTCCTGTTTTTTAATTTCACCCAAACATTTATTCATCATTTAGGTATTCATAAAAAAACCCGGAAATATCAAAAATAACATGAATGAAAGACATTACCTGATTAATAATAGTCAGGTAAAATGTATTATTGGTAAAAATCGAACTTACATGCAAAAAAGAAGGTCGTTTCCGGCCAATTTTTTCTTTATTCTTTTGAGTATATGAGATCCCCTTGGTTGTTTAGCTGTTCGTTGCATGAAGTGGGATGCGATATTTGAGAAGTACGAGAAAAACAAGCAGAGGATAAGAGGGTGGTAACTTCCGCTGTACTCACCTGAAAACGCACCTGAACAACAAAACACATAACACACGTGTATTATATACACATCTATTCAATTCCATAATCATCTGCCGCTGTCTTTATATATATATATTATAATAAACAGACTGTTTATACATAGTGGATTGCACTTGCCTGTCATTTTCTTCTGTACAAAATTTCAAACGGTTTTATTATGCAATCACATATTATTATATTTATTACAAGGAGCTCACCCTCATGGTCTCTTTATTTTATTTTACCTTTATACAAATCTAAGAAACATATTTCCAAAAATAACATTTTTTTTTAATTTTCGTTATATCACTTTTTAGTTTTTTATTTCTTTCCCTAACCTCCCAGCGCCGGACTCGCACTTAACCATTAACACGGCCCTGGGAGGTACCATCGTCTCTAACAACCAGGATGACTAGTGGTAGTCTCGGCAATGCCGTTCCCGACTCCCCGCCTCAGTAGCCGTGACTCAATCCTATGGTGTCATGGCTCTGTCGAGGCACCCCCACCGGGACTCGATCTTCTCACCTCGGTGGTTAGGAGTTTCGTTGTCCAGGCTTGTTCGAGTGGGTGGCGGCGAGCCACGCACCCGAACTAGCCTGGACACCCCAGCGATATACCGTGAGATAACGGAGAACTGATGGTCGCTTTCCAGCATCTTGTTGACGATATTCCTTATGTTCAGCGAACCCACCAGCAATTCGCACGCCTGGCGTTTACTGACCCACCTGCCACATTCAAATACCACGTGTTCTACCCCAGAACACGTGGTATTTGAATGTGGTGAGGCAGACACCCGTCTGCCTCACCACAGTATGGGCATCCCTCAGTATGGCCCTCCGTCTTCCGTACAGGTCTTCAACCTTCAAGGACATGTTACTCACCAGCTTTATTTTTCTATTCCATCTTCCTCAGATGGAATAGAAAAATTATTAAAAAAAAGAAATTACCCACTGCCCGAGAATCGAATCTAAGATCAAGTGATATTTACTTAATAAAAGTCCTAAATCCACTGTGGCCGGTCAGAAACTGGATGAGCCAATAACTCAGCTTATAGAATTTCATCCCGTACCACGGTCTGATGCATGAAATGAGTCGATGGGTCCACCGGCCTTTATGAGAGGCGTCCCACCTAGCTTGCCACTCATCATTCATCACCTCGAATGAGCTGCATACCGTCCCCTACCTACATATATCCTGTTCCTGTAGCCAGATAACTGTTGCCGCGGCACAATACTAGCGATCACCATCACCGCATCGGTTGACACAGTTGTACGCGGTCGCCACTCGCAGCGCAATACGGCGTTGTACTTCTTCTAGCAAGCGCCGATTGCGCTCGATCTCCAGTGCCCTGTACCAGTATTCTTTTAAGTTGAATTTATTTTTATTTTTTTCTTTTATAATTTTTCTTGGATTTATTTTTATCTTATTTTCGTTTATAATTTTTCTTACCATATGGATATGCCTCCAAATAAGACTATTCGTGTGATTAAGCTAAGTCTCTTTTAAACTCCCTTTTTTCTTTGATATTATTGGATTTCGCACGTCTTAATTTTCTTCATTTTGTATAAAGGGTCCCTTTACTGCTTAAATTATACAGGTTGTCTTAAGTTGCCCTTAAAAATCTTTGTTTGTTATACATTTCATTTTTAAGTCAAATTTTATTTTAGTTCTATCCCCCCTGAAAAGGAAAAAATGTACTTCAAACTTCAACGACATGTTACTCACCAGCTTTATTGAGGAGGATGGAATAGAAAAATTATTAAAAAAAATAAATTACACACTACCCGAGAATCGAATCCAAGATCAAGTGATATTTACTTAATAAAACATTATACAGTAGGTTCTCGGTAGTAGACCGAAAGTGAGCAAGGTTCTGTGGAATAGATGATGAATATTATTTTTCTAATTTAAGATTATGAGTAATAAATCATTTCACTTAACAATGAATCCAGTACTAAAAAATTACGACTAGAAAAATCTTGTAATCCTTTACAAGTAATTTACCATAGAGTGGTGGTCTTAAATTGAGATGATGAATAGTTGCCGAACTTTAACTAGTAGTAAACAGATTTTATATTATACTTGTAATTTACTACAATATTTTACCCTTTATAATTATTCTTAGTAAATCTAACCCTTTATTTGTATAATTTTAAAAACTAATAGTTGTAACGTTTTAATTTTTTTTATTTTGAAAGAACTTAATATTTGTTTTGGTGCGGAAAAATCTAGATGTAAATATAACTAAAGATACAATAGTAGAGTAGGTAGGCTATTGCATGAACATTTTGACAACTCACCAATATTTGTGAGAAAGAATTAAAGCTTACTGGGGGAAAAAAAAGAATCCAGAACGCACGAGACGTAATTCATTTAAAGTACCTCAAGGTTAGTGTTAAAGAAAAGAACAGAAATTTATAAAATAGAATGTATAAGGCAAAATTGTATGTTTTACACAGGAATAACAACAAAAATTAAAAACCTCTTTAAGGAACATTTGCAAACATATAAATACAATAATTAAAATTTAATTACGACTATTACATAAAAGAAAATTAATAGACATTTTTAGGTTTGGGAATCATTCCAATTTTAGATATTATATTAATTGTTATATACTTAAATCACTGTATTAAATAAAAATATTAAATATAAAAACAGCAGTGAGAATATAACTAATGAAAATTAAATTTTGAGCACGATGAACTGGGTTAGGAATATAATAAATTTAATTTAAATTATTCAAATTTGTATTTAAAATACGATATTTTCATATTCATTTTCTGTTTTATTATCTGGCGCAGATTATAACAGCAATAGATTACATGACAGATGCTTAGTCGTCTCTATTTTATTTCATTGACTATAATGTGGTAAACTGGGAATGATGAGTCGCGGATAAAATTTTAATTAATTACTTCCTTGTTCCAAAGGAAACGGAAATGGTGCCATGCATACTGCTAAAAATAGTAAAAAGGTGCTTACTCAAAATCAATAAACTTTAGAATAAAGATATTTTACATTGACAATTTCGTATATATGTACATTATTTTTTATTTGAAATGGAATCTTATGAATGTAACAATAGCATTATTTTGATATAATTATTAAAATAAGTCGATTCATTTTTTTTTATACATATTTTTAAAATGTTATAATACTACTGTGTATTCACTGCTGGCTTTCATAGGTGTAACCTTCCATACTGAATTATTTTTTTTTTGTTTTAACTCACTTAAATATAGTAATCAACAATTATACATGTCTTGTAATATAAAACATTAGAGAATTCCGTAAAACACGACCACGCGATAGCGAGTGGTGCAGACGGGAGACAAAAATGCGCTGGATTTATATGGTCTGCGCTGAACACTCACTCGCCCGCGGTTGAACGTATTCGTAAACTTATTTGTTCTTGCTGGAAATTTATGTTAATCAATTTCCTAGTGTTTTAATTAGATAAAAATAATTTATTTCTTCTGTTTATGAAATAAGAAAGATCTAAGTTTGCGGAATTTACTGTGCTAAATTTACATGCAATAAATACTAAACAAATTCCCGATGTCAATAGCTGAATTGGAATATTTTATTTTACTCCTACTTTAGTTAATTTTCATCTGATTTCATCCGTCATTTGACTTGGTTACGACCTGAATTTTTTTTTTTTTCGTAAATTCCTCTGAACGTTTTAGAATAGATCTGACAAACAAGTAACTGTACTATTTATATTTAAACACAAAATGAAATAATACAATGTATATTTTAACGTTTTTATTATAAAAATAATAAAATTAAAAATATTTATGAAAAACCGCCGGTTCAATGTAACTGCGAACAAACTGAAAGAAATAAAATATAAATTTTTCTGATGCGCTAACATCTGATACCGAGTCAACAGTAACATATTGTCACCCACCAGTAGATATCGCCACATAAGCTTGAAGCTTGTGCGTGGGATATGGAAATGGAATTTTGTAGCGTATGATAAATGCCAAGCCTGACTGGGATTCGAACCCGGGACCTCCGGATGAAATACTGAGACGCTACCACTCTGCCACAGTGATCGGCAGAGTGGTGAAATTAGTCAAATACATCATCTAACACTTAAACGATAATGTTTAATTCTTTAATCATTTGATGTTATTCCCGGACCATTTCTTACTAAAATTTGCAAATTATTAGTACATTATGATTTTCCAAAATACCTTCAAACGTCTATTTACTTTTTAAATGTACTCTTTTTAGTTCTGTCTTATTGTGTAAATGGTGATTTCGTCTGATTAATGAAAGAAGTACAAGTATTAAGTTTCAACAAAACTGTTACATATATATCGGCTGGAAATTTAACAATTAGGAGCTCCCATATCTGTCTTGGTGGTAAAAAAATGTCCTTCTTGCTTCAAAATATTGATTATGAGGAAGGTTGAAGGAAAACTTAACTTCCTGATTGATAATTTGAAAAATACAACCAGTATGGCACTTTGTGTTTGTGCGCATGTGCGCCGTATGCATAGGTGTATCATTGTGCATATTTTATTTATTTTTAATATTTAATGAAATTTTTTTGACACAAAATTTAAATAAAGTAGAAATTTTAATGTGCTTGCAAAAAGTATTTGCATAATATTAACATTAATCAATGATGTTTCTGTCTTTAGATCATTTTGTATTACCTCATATTCTGTCTTCCCCTCTCCGATTTTCTCTCTCTACCTTCACCATCACTTTCTCCTATCTACCTCTCTTTGTTGCTTACTTGCTTCCTCATGGTAACCTCTTCTTCTATTTGTAGTAGGCTTTTCTACACGTTGTTGCGGTCTCTACGCCCTTGTCTCGGAACAATTAATTCAGCGTGGTGTGTATTCATGCATACATGCATTCATTAACAAAACAAACAGTCTTGGTAGAGTGTGAATATAGGTGGCGCGGTATTTTACGTCAATTTATTACTATTTTCAATTTAGTTACTCTTGTTCTTTCCCTTTACTCAACCGTGCAGAGGTAAACCCAAACTATGTATGTATATATACATATGTTAAATTTTATGTTTATATTTTAATGAGTTAATAACATGTGATTGAATATTATTTTACAAAGTATTTAATTTTGACGTTTAAAGGACAGATAAAGGGAACAACGAAATAATGTCATTCTTTCACTTTATTGTTAAATTAATTTAAGTTTAAATTTAAGCTAACTGACTTTAATGTTATAAGAAACTTCTGCAATTTGATTATGAATTACTGAAAGTCTAATTTTAAAATTACGCTTAGTAGGTTGAATTCTTTATTACTATTTTTATTTTAAACGTTTTGTTTATTGTTTGCGCTGAAGTAAACACATCAAGTAAAGTGATGTACATAACCGTAATTTTATCAAATGGCGTCCGAAAACCATTATATTCTTTGAAATTGTTTTTCTTTCTAATGAATATTTTTATGTATATATGTATATATATATATATATATATATATATTCTTTGCCATCATAATATTGTTGTTAAAATTTTAATGTGTGCCATTTAATCCCTTAAAAATATTTTTCCATTTAACCAGACTTATTTTTAATTTGATTGTAATTTTCTCCTTCAGTAGTTTCTGTGTGGCTGCGTATTGTTAGATGTCGTCCATGTACAGAAGTGGTTAATTCTATGTTAAAGTGGAAGTCGTAGTCTGTGTTGTTGAAAGAATATGAGAGTGGATTGAGGTTGAAACAAAACGAGGGGGCGCTGAGTTAGTCTCCCTGGATTTGGAATGTAAAACCAAGTTAGGTTTAAAAGTAGTTAATTTTTTTCGTAACTAATACCTAGTACTTTTTTATCTATATCTAAGCAATGTAATAGCGGAGAGCTGGGTACGACTTTTCCACCGACCGTGTAAACGGACAGATTAAATTGGAAATGGTGGGGAGATACCGAGATTATCTCAAATCACGACGGATAAACACGTAACGGAGACCAAGGCCTCCCGGACCGAGGAAAAATTGCAAAAAATCCGTTTTTTCCGTTTACAACATTAAATTAAAAAATGATTGGTGGATAAAATAAAACAAAACCCCCGCTTTATTTTATTATTGTTTTTATAAAACAAGTTAATTATAATTTATAAAACTTATAGCGGTTAATTGAAATTTATTAACCAATATTATTAAGGAATAATTTTATTTTATGGTTTTCAAAACGTAGAAATTATCTTGCTCTATAGAGCACATAATGTTAAAACTGGAGTTATATGTTCACATTGAAAAGAGTTCTACCTGTTTAGATTAGATTACCTAATTTAAACGGAAATTATAATGTTGGTGTTTACCAACTTTTAGTAACATCATACCTTTCAAAGTGAAACATTGTTGTTTGATTGATCTAATTATTTTGAGAGCATCCTGTTAATCTCTATTCAACTCTTCTTGTTAATAAGGTTTAGAATTAAATTTTCGATGAAATAATAATAGATTATTTAGGTAGTAAAATAAGCTTCGAAGCTGTAACTAAATTCTCCGCCTAAATAATAGATAAGCTATTTTTAACTTTTTTTTATTTATTTTGAATTACAAGTCGTTTTATAGTAAAGATATTTTTACAAACAAATTTTAATTTTGAATTCATCAATCGTTTTTCTGAATGACTGATTAAGAGAAGAGTGACTATTAAAAAATATTATAAATTATATTCTTTCTTGGATTAGAGAATATTGATGAAAAAACTATTTTAATCTGTTTCCGAAATAGGTTTTCTGGTCCTATCGCTAGACGATTAAACAGAACCAAAAACGATCAATTCTATCGTTTTGTTAGCTTTTTTTGAGACAATAAACGGAAGCAGGTTCTGAATGTTTAAGAATTTATTAAAGTTTTATATACTATGCAGATTTAAGAGATGTCCTTTCATGTAAATTTGGCTTCAAAAGTTTTTTTAATCACGGCATTACATTTTATTTTTTATTACTTTATAAATAATTACTTTATATTTTATTACATATAAGCACGAAGCTTGTGCATAGGAATATGAAATGGAAATTTTGAAGCTACGAAAAACACCATTCCTGACTGGGATTCGAACCTGGGACCTCCGGATAAAAGGAGGAGACTACCGCTCCGCTACCGAAAACGATTTTATTAGTATTTACATTTACTTTTTCTGTTTAGCCACCGGGATCACCGTTAGGTATTACTTCAGAGGATTGAATGAGGATAATATGTATGAATGTGAATGAAGTGTAAAATTGTAAAGTCTCAGTTCGACCATTCCTGAGATGTTGAGATGTGTGTGGTTAATTGAACCCCAACCACTATAGAACGCCGGTATCCACAATCTAGTATTTAAATCCGTATAAAAGTACTAATATTACTAAAGTATAAAGTTACTCGTATTTACTAACCGCACTTTATTAACCTGCATTCAATTTCGTGCATTACTCTTATATATATATTATGCATTACTCAAAAAAAAAAAAATATATATATATATATATTTTTTTTTTTGAGATTACGGGCATCGACTGCTATGGTCATTAGCTCTAAGGAGAAATTTGTAATATATGAAAAATGCCATGTCTGACCGGGATTCGAACGCGAGACCTCCCACGAAAGACGATGACGCTACCGCTCCGCTGAGAAGATCGGAAATTAAAATATGGTATTTTTTGTGTGTTAAGTATATTTTATAGTCTCCCGTTAAATTTTATTAAAAATTTTCGTTATCTCTACAGTTTGGAATTCTATTACAGGTGTTTTTCGGTGATTGTAACCACCACTTCTTCGCCTTTAAAAAAACATGTTTTTATTTTGTAGAAAAAGTTCCATTCGTAGTTCTATTTAAAATCTTTCCTTAAAAATTTAATGGAAGATTTTTAAATAACGTATTTTGCCTACATAGTCCATTTGAAAATATTCTTGTTTTCATCGCTTAGGATTACTACAGTACAATGATATGCTGATGTTAGTCTTAAATTTAAATTATTTTCAATCGATAATTTGAGAAAATTACTGAAATCCTTCAGGTAAAAACAATAATCCATATTCCTGCATTCCAGACAGTTTTAGTCACGCTCGGTAGTAGTCTCTTTTGTCATTTCCCTGCACTCCTTTACTTATTTCATTTAAGATACAGTGATAATATAATTACTTTATATTATTACATTGTAGACAGCCGTACTCATTCTAAGCAACAATTCATTTCTCTGTATTTCTTTATCATATTTTTATTGATTTGAAAATGATTTTTGTCAGTGGATTATTAAAAAGTAAAAAATCTGATGTGAAGACCACATGACGTCCTTGTACGCCTATTAAATTACATATACACATTTTTTTGCTGCATTTCATTTATGATATGATCCTCCAATTCTTTAATAATATAAATAGTTGCACAATTACATTGTGATGAACGCCACGTTGCATCACATATTTCTGTGATGTCCGTATCAGCATTTTATATTAGTTTTGTATGCTGATTTTTTTTGACGTCGCTGAAGTAGTTACGTGATGTAAGTGAGAACGTGTGGGATATGTAACCATGCACACATCGGTTCCAATCCGACTTCATGTACATATATTTCTTTTTAACTTTTTTTAAAATTTAAATATGATTTATTAATAATTATTAACCTCTGTAAAAATTTTAGAATTAAAATGAAAAGTACATAAAATTTTATTTCACTCATAACTTCTGAATTTTTTCATTTTTTTTTCAATCGGAGGTTAATAATTATTAATAAATCAATATATTTAAATTAAAAAAAGAGTTAAAAACAGGAAATAAAGTCGGATTCGGACCGAATCCATGCTGTGTGTTTCCCCTTGTACCATCCAAATATTTCATTAATTAAAATTTTATTTTGCTATAATTGTGGAACCAATGAAAATGAGTACCACTTATGATATATTATTGAAAGTTCTCAATAAGTTCTTATTACTGCAGTTAAGAAAAAGTCCAAAATCCAATTTTTTTTTTATTTTTGGATTTTTTGGACAGTTTTGGTCTAGTTGATTGCAACCAAGATGGGAGGTGTACAATTACAACAGTCCTAAATCAAAAATTTCAACAAATCCAAAAACATTCTACGGCTAATCGTTTTTGAGTTATGTGAGATACATACGTACGTTCGTTCATACAGACATCACGCAGAAACTAGTTAAAATGAATTCAGGGATGGTCAAAATGGATACTTCCGTTGAAATCTGAAAGCCAAAATTTTTCACATTACAACACGGAGACTTGATTTCAAATCCCCAGTTTTAAAACCGTTTGGTGCAAACGCAACGCAACATAAATTCGTGTTGTATATACTACGAAAAATAAGGCGCCTATTGTCCTGTATACTTTTTTCTAAGGACGTAAATAATTGTTTTTTTATTCCTAAAAGCAAGGTGTTATATGATTTTATTACATAATAAATCTAAAAATCTAACCAATTCCTATTATCTTTTTAATGCACTTAATGTCTTAATTCTGGAGTTGGCAGGAATCCAAATATTAACCTCTTTATTTTAATTTTTGCTTCAATTTCTTATCATTTTTTCTCGTAGCATGTATTTTATTTCATTTAATTATGTGTCTAATATTATATTTTACTTTTTTCAAACCGATTTATGTTTAACGAAGGTTACTTTTTATTTCGTTTTATTTTCTATGGTTAAAAAAAAATTTATCAAATATAAAGTGTACTATCTGTATTAATATTTAAGACAAGTGCTAAAGTAATTATTTTATAACACATTGAATATCGTATAAGTCCTAAGTGCATCAAGGTTATACGGTTTTGCATACTGCAACGAACATATACATGGATGTATACGATGATTGTTGCACCGTGTTTTCAAATGCAAGTGACTGTCAACGCGTCGTTAAGTTCAAGTCTAGCCAAAACATTTTTTATTGTCGTTATAACCATTTAGCTTGAATACTTGTACATTTTGCCGAGCGATTGCAAGTGAACGATTGTCCGCCTGCCCATTCTTACACCAGTATTGCCAGCTCAGTCGGGTTAGTAACCCCGTCGTCAGTGGACCGTAGCATGCTTGGCCACACAACTCTAGCACGGTTCTGATAACTGCTCGATATATGCACGTGTGCACAACGCACTTATAAAATTTATATACGTATGTATTAAATGTTATAGAAAAATACTGGAACAAAACTAAAACTAAAACCCTTTTATGTTGTTATCTTTGAATAATCTGCACAGCATATTAATTCGTAAAAATATAACCCAAATTAATTATAAATTATATTTTTAATTATTATTTACATACTACTTTAATTAAATATCGGCTAACATTTTTGTGTTATTTCTAAAATAAACTCCAAAATCCAGTTTAACTTGTATGATTGAATCTCACCATTTTGAAGGTTTTTTTTGAATAAGTTATTAAGATTCAAATTGTTACCTGTGCCTTTAAAACTGTTCAATAGATTTTCATGAAAATAAAACGAATAAGAAAAAAATTTAAAGTCAAATTAGACTGGTATTTGAAAAAATGTTATAAGTGTGCTTATAAAACAATATATAAAAACAGAACATAACACTTTTACAGCTAAATATAATTAACATTTTTGCATGTTGATTTGGAATTGTACATTCAGTTCGATAAAAATACATCGAACCATTTATTTTTTCTGTTTCATTCATTAAAGGCTATCTGTAGCACTTTTAAATAAAGTAGCAGTTCCGATTTCGAACATCAAACAAAAAGAGTATACCTTCTTTTGATATTACAATTTTCTTAACACTAGTATTATTTATTGTACAAAAAAAAATCTGATGTGGACAACACATGACTTCCTTGTACGCCTATTAAATTACATTTACACATTTTTAAAAAAAAAAGTACATAAAATTTTATTTCATTAAAAACTTCTGATATTTTTATTATTAAATATAAAATTATTCATCGTAAATTTTTTTTACAATGAGACGTTAATAATTATTAATAAATATATATATCTAAACAAAAAAAAAGGAGATGAAGTCTGATTCGAACCGATGGGCCTTCTCCTAACCAAATAATTATAATTAATAACCAAATAAAAAGAACCAAATATTTCATTAATTAAAATGTTATTTGGGTGTAATTCTGGAACCATCGTGAAAAGTTCTTAATAAGGGCTTATTACTGCAGTTAAGAAAAAATCCAAAATCCAATTTTTTTTTACTTTGAGCTTTGTTGACACCTTTGGTTCAGTCGCAATAAAAGGAGGAGGTGTACAACTACATGTTACAACAGTCCAAAATCCAAAATTTCAAAATCCTACGGCTAATCGTTTTTGAGTTATGCGAGATAAAATCATACATACGTATGTGCAGACGTCACGCCTAAACTAGTCAAAATGGATTCAGGGATGGTCAAAATGGATATTTCCGTTGAAATCTGGATTTCGAGATCATAATACCTCCTTTACTTCGTATAAGGAAGTAAAAATCAGTAAAAAAACCAAAGAAAAAATTTTTATCTAATCTTCATATCGTTAAATTTATTTTAATTGTTTTAAAAAACAAATACCCAATGACTATGCTTTATATTTATGTATAGTTATATTCAGTGCTTTTTGTGTATTCTAAATAACAAGACGAAATAATTTATCTAACCCGTTAAATTTAATTTTTTAAAGCAAGTTAATATAAAGAAAGAAAGTTAATATAAAGAAAGAAAGTTAATATTTTAGAAAGGTAAAGCAAGCTAATATTTTCTGGTTATATTTCTTAATAGATAACTTTTTTTACCGTTATTTGTCCCCTGTTTTTTAGATAAGAAAAGCAGAACTTGAGCACAGGTTTTTAATAACAGCATTACGTGACTAACAGCATAAAATGTAGTGAGAGATAGAATAATAGGATTGATAAAAATTTTTTCAAAACCTGTAACGAAATTTTGTGTGGCATTCAGCGCGCTATTAACCTACTGTATCTACTACCAATTGTAATATTTTACAAAAAGTTATAAATTTTTAAATGTATATTTGTATTTAATTCTTTGCATTACATAAAAGAAGTTTAATTTTCAATAAAAAATCTATTTCTATCATCATATTTTTGGATGAGTTGTTAAAATAAATGAATTAATCCTAAAAGGCTTAAATAAACAAACACAAACCATTAGCAAAACAAAAGACCTAAATGAAAGACCCTTATTTTCTTCTATTCGATAGAGGTTGTTATTGGGTTTATATGGTTTTTTGCATCCAAAAATAAATCCAGAGGGATGTCTTTTAACCTTAACATTTTATTTCTTTTTTTAAAGAGCATAATATGTATTCTCAAAGAGAATTTTTAGTTTCAGTTATTAGCTAATTACTCATTTTCTGTTAATTGTGGATTTAGGAGAGGATTTATTAATCAGTTATCGCATAATAATAATAACACAATATTAATAATTAATTAGTATTATAAATTTGGTTTTATGTTTGTATATTCACAATATTCTATACTAAAATGTACATCACATAAAAAGAATAAAAATTAGTGATAGGAGAAGGGAGTTCATAATCTAATATTATAAGGTAATGTGATTTGTTATTTATTAGGAGAGATATTGAAACAACGAAAAATTGATAGGGTCTCGCAAAAGCAGAACTAATTTTATCGATTTTATTGAATTTATTTGTGGCAGTGTTAAAAATTTTGTCTGATAGTTTAAGATTTTTATTTAATGTCATGCTTATTAATGATGAATTAATGTTGTCATTTAATTAGAATTTTGCTATTATTTCTTATGAATTCCTCTGCTGTTTCTATAAAGTTGGAAGTTACCTAAAATAAAATGCAACAAGCCAATTTCTTGTTTAGTTTTCGTCAAGTAAATGATAAATTTTTCCCTTTTTAAAGGGATAATTTTCCCGGATAAAAGTTCTGAAAAATGTTTTTTTTAATAAAATTATTCATAGTTCCTTTCATTAATTTAATGTTTATTATTTATTTAATAACAGTGGGAAAATATATTAAAATGAAATTAATAAAAATTATTGTAGATCATGCAACAAAAAATAAACGTATTAATAAATTTACTCACTTATCCAGAAGAGATAAACGATAAAAGCAGTATTTGTACTTTAACAAACAGCTCAATTTTTTGTAATCTATTTCTTTTTTTCTATTGATCTTTAATAAACTTATATACATAGAAAATAGTATTTAAAAAAACTAATATCAAGCTAAATTTACCATAGTCCTTCAAAAATAAAATTAACTTCTCTTTACTGTTACGATTAGTATGTTGATTAGTATGTTATTTTTTATTTTATGGTGTTTGCTGATGGCTTTTTAGAATTAAAAATATACTTGCTGATGAATATATAACTAAACCTTTTGAAATATGTAGAATTTTTGAAAAGCGTCATGTTTTGTTCATTACATTTTAAACCGATAAATAGATTTTTCTTGCTGGCGTGTTTGGAATAAGAACAATTTACAGGTAGAATTTCTGTTTACAAGGAGATCAGGAAGTGCTTTTTTTCAGGTTGGACTAAGGATAAAATAATAAATGATGTGTTAAAATTTTTTCTTACTCATATGACTAACAATAACACAATTTTTGTACATTCAACATTTAGACGCAATCATATTCATTTTTATTCTCGAATTAGTAAAAAAAAAAAAAACCGTATAAAATTACACTAAATAACACTTATTATACACTATGAACAGAGCACTTTTTATTCAGCTCTGAATAAGAGATTTTAGATATAAATTTTATGAAATGACCCATAAAATATATCAACAGTGAATTCCATTGTGATGTAATAAAAAATGTATTATATCAGTTATTAAAAAAAAACCCAGACAAACTGGGTGGTCTTTTTAACGCCCTCAACTATTACGTAATTGTTTTCAATTTGTCAGTCATCTGTAACAATTGGTGAGAAAAGTGCATCTAATTTGTAGGCCTAAAGAGAGAGTTTCTAAATGGGAGTTACTTTTTTTTAACTTAATACTATGTTATCGGAATTACTTTATTATATATAGGATCAAATTGCACGGCAACCTCTTGGGAGATGATTCTATAGCCAAAAATAAGTTAAAAAGTTTATATAAAAATATGTCAGAAACTTAAGCGGTTTTCGACTCGCGAAACATTTAGCGCTGATTTCTGCTTCCTCTTTAAAATTAAACCGTACAAAAATTCTTAAAGTACAAATTGAAGGATATAAATAAATTGGTATAAAGTATAATTGGTATAAGGTATAAATTGAAGGATATTTCCCATAAGGTGCTAGCTTATGGGAAAGTGATGCCAGACCTCTATTTTACTTAAGGTTTAAAAAAATGGGGAAAACACGAAGTTTTATCGGAAAACACTTTTTTTAAGTTTGGAATAAAATAATTTAATTTACCAATACACAAAAAAAAAAATTACCAATCGACTATGAAGAGAATTTAATTCTGAGAAAATTAATGTAAATAATGTCTATTAAAATTAAATAAAAATTTGAGAAGTTCAACTTTAATTAGAAACTAAACACACGAACTGGATCGGAAACACGATTTTAAACAGAATTTTTATCAATCTTTGAACAACATAATGTAAACGAAAACAAATGGAAAACTTATCGATATCAGAAAAAGAATGAATAAAAAATAGGTTTAAAAAAGTAATCACGTACTTTTTGATTTTTTCCCAAATCCAAATCCAAATTAATAGTTTTATTAAATATCAAAATAGTTACTTGATAAAGCTGCAATCATTTCTTCAAAGCAATTGCTTAATGTAGCCACCATTCTCTTGAACGCATAGTTCAGCTAGACAATCGATAGTAGCCGGGCATATCTAATAGCATCATTATTATTCCTAATAGTAGTTCCAACTTCTATTATACGATGCCTCGATCATTCTTATACGCCAATACAAGCGGAACGACTTTATCCAGCCAAACAAAATGTCCCTTGGCGTGAGATCGGTAGTCATTTTGTTGGTCCATTTCGACCGATTCATTGATTACAAAATGTGTTATTTAAATGATTCATCACATCACGAATGAGCAGGTGCACCATCATTGAAAAACCACATATGCACTCTTCCAAGTATTCCAACAGATTTGTTTGCAAAAAAATGCAAGTACCGCTCTCCATTGAGTCTTACCGGTAAGTACCTATGAGATTATCACCATGAAGACCAGACTATACCTTAAACGGAAAAGTGCGTTGGAAATGACTTGCAGCAGTCTCATGGGTGAGGATTTCGATAATTCACAATGCCATTTCTTGTAAAACAGAATTCATCAGTAATTAGACTATTACTTAGGAAATTGGGATGATGTTCACATTTTCTAATTAACCATAGACAGAATTTCATCCGTTTATCAAAATCAGGTTGTAATAACTCTTGCACACGTGTTGTTTGAAATGGATATATTTATTGCTCCCGTAACGTTTGTTGCACACTTCATTGCAAAACATGAAAGCGATGAGACAACCTTCTGGTGCTTAAGGTGGGAGGAGTTACTTGTACCCCATTTAATATTGCTTCTTTAGCGTTGGCATTTCTCTCAAAACGTTCACGATCACCATCGAATCGTGTTTTAAGCATATCTGTTTCTCGATTTCGCCTATCCAAAGCCTCAAATGTTTTACGATCCGGAACTCTTCGATCTGGATAATTTTACCGGTATTCACGGCGAGCAGCCAGTCCATTTTTGTTTACTTTACCATAAAAACAACATGTCTGTAAATCCTCAAAATGAAAACAAATTAGTGATTTCACCCGTTATGAATAACTGACAGAACAATAACAGTGCAAACACTGCTCAAAAAAGTGAATATTTCAACTAATTATTGATTAGTTGTTATTGCCAACCAATTAAAAAATTTAAAAAAATTAATATCTTTTCGATCCAGTTTGTGAGTTTTGTTTTTTATTAAAGTTGAACTTCTAAAATTTTGATTTAATTTTAATAAACGTTATTTAAATCAATGTTATCAGAATTAAATTTTCTACAAAGTTATTTAGAAAATTTTATTTGTTTATTAGTAAATTTAGTAAATTAACAAAGATATTTTATTCCAAACCTAAAAAAGTGTATTTTGCGAAAAACCTTTTCCTGTTTTATCCCATTTTTCTTAAAATCTAAGTGAAATAGAGGGCTGGAACCACTTTTATTCAATTTCTTAGAACATAAATTTAAAAAAGCAACAAATTTACTCCTCGATTTGTTCGATTTAATTTCACAGACGGAGCAAAAATTAGGGCTAAATGTTTCAGGAGCCGAAAATCGCTAACGAACTGTTTTCTGACTTATGTTTATATGAACGTTAACTTATTTTTGGCTATAGAATCATCTCTCGACTGATTGCTATGCAATTCAAAATCTATGTATTGCTGCCGAATGGCTTCGACAACTCGTGACTTCGACGGCACCTTAGAACCTTGCGGTAGCCCTGAAAAGGGCTGTTTGACGTTTTTGCAGTGATGGATCTCTGAGCTACTTAATGTTTTTCCTATTTCTTTAGCTATCTTTATAAAAAACATAGGCTTATTTCTGGCAGATGGAAGGTAAAAATCTTATTATTCAGTGTTTTTTTTCTAATTTTTTATATCAATTACTTAAGCTGGTTATTTAACTTTTTTTGGAAGTTTAATCAAACAACACTTTTAATTTATATTGTAACAATAAGCACTTAAAGGTGGAGATAAGAAATACTGCTTACGTGGGCGTATAAGATATTATTTCACAGAGCTCATTTAATAAAAAATGATGAAAAGTTGTATTAGTTCAACAGAAATTTCTGCATCTTAGCTTTCGATATTTTACTTAAAAATATTACCTTTATTAATCTCTTGGGTTAACCAATCAACTATACAAACTTATAAATTAAATTCACGACGTTTCACTGTTTTTTCCTGTTTAGCCTCTAGGAATCACCGGAGTATAAACGAACTATAGTCTTGTACAGTTTCAGGTCGACCATTTCTGAGATGTGTGGTTAATTGAAACCTAACCACCAAAGAATACCGGTATCCACAAATCCGTATAAAAGTAACTGCCTTTATTAGAACGTTGGAACTCTCGACTCGAAATCAGCTGATTTATGAAGACGTGTTCACCACTAGACCAACCCGGTTACTACATTTCACTTAGAATTCTCTTGCATACTCCCCAAAATATGTCTTGTTACTTTATAGATATATATATATACACACGCGCAAATTACAATAGTAGTATTAATACATTAAATTACAAATAGAATTAATTTTATAAACTATAAGTTTTACACTTAAATAATTTCAAAATTATTCATGCTTACTAGGTTAATAAGAATTAATTTAAGAAATAAAATATTAGCATCAGAAGAGAGGAGATCAACATATTAAGAATTTGAAAAATGTTATTATTTACATAGAAAAATTACAAGAAAAATATTTCCGAAAAACCAAAGATATTCAAAGTATGGATGACACCAGTAATATTTTTTTTACAGAAGAAATTTGATGTTATCACATGTAAGGAATTTTATTTAAATTAAATCAATCTTAAAAATTTTAAAAAATATATTTTTATATCTAGTCGTATCAAGAATTAAAGCGATTCATCAATATCTGTGTGAACGGTAAACGTATATTATTGAACAATATGAGGCCGACAATTCCTGAGACATGTGGTTAATTGAAACCTAAACACCAAAGAATATCAGTATCCACGATCTAGTATTCAAATCTGAATAAAAGCAACTACCTTTATTCGGATTTGAACCTTAGAACTTTCGACTTTGAAATCAACTAATTTACGACGAGTTTTACCAAAAGAATAGTGCGGAATTTGGTCCATAATATTAGCATCGCCATTTAATGTTCTGTCCACCGGCAGTTCGTTAAGCTTACTACCGCTGTCTCCATCCATTTAGTTCTATACGTTCTTCTCAGTTCCCTTGTAGTTTCCAATCTTTACCTCATCTATTAACTTCGTCCTTCTTCTTCATTGATTCCTTTCTCCTTTTACTGAATCTTCCAATGGAGTTATCAACATTCCACTTCCTTTAGCGTTACGTTCTGTTTTCCTTTTCTTTTGTGTACATCGCATAATCTTTTTTTTAATCCTGTTTATTATTTTCTCATACCTCAATTTATCAGTCCGCCCAATCCTATCCGTTTCCCTCCTGACCCATGCTTCACTTCCATGCAAGGCAATCCATACCTAGCATTTGACTAACCTCTTCCTTGACTAACTGCCTATTCTAACTCCATATTCAGACTTTTAATACATAATAATTCCGTCATCTTACCAGGCTTCCTTTGCCATAGTTGAACTTTTTTTTATTTCCACTGCACTCTTCCTGTCTTACATCACCAAATTACTATTTTTTTACGTTTTCTATTTTTCTTCATTTATCCTTACCACTATAATAAAGGTGATTTATTGGTAAGGATAAATGAAGGACTACTTTAGTTTTTCCTACATTTATTAGAAGAAACCAGCGTCATAGCATAATATAATGAATTATTGCTTGGATATTTAACATAGTGTTTTTTTCTGTTGCCTTATGTATTCTAGTATCTTTAACTTCCTTATGAAGTTCTTCCTCTTTTAGGAGGGGTTGGAAGCATTGGTGTGCCCTGAACCTAACCCTGCTCTTCCGATTATGAGAAGGCCGTTGGCACTTACAATGGGGAGGACTCCTTATACCTACTGTATCTCGGTGCATTTTCATGTCATAATTATCCATTAGCTGCTTATATATTAATTATTGTTAATATAAACATGTGTATACATCGTTGCAAAAAAAAACTCTCACCCTCGGGTAAGTGAATTTCAGAATTTTCCCTTGACCGAATCTCAGGACTTAAAAGTATTCTTTAAACTCTCCAGTACTTTAGAGACGGTCCATAATATACATATTATATATAATTTAAAAAAATAATATAATAGGAATTTAGCATCTCTTTACTTAATTTTAAACTTGAAATAATATGCTCTTTAATTTTAATTTCTGAAATCATTAATTAGCATATCCTCCAGTGAGTGCAGGTATATGAGCACATCTGGTATAATTATCACATAAACATTGTTGCTGGTATACATTAAAATCCTTTACTTTGAAAAAATAAAGCACATTTTTTTGTAATTTACATTTAAATTACGTAAATTTTTTGAGATTATATACAAGGCTAAAGTTACTGTTACTGGAGAAATGCGTTTTTTTTAATATTGTATTTTTTTCCGTAAGATAGTTGTAATCAAATATAATTTGCCAGAATCATTTGCTTGACGAAAGATTAAAAGAAAAATTAAAACAAAAAAGAATTAAATAATATTTCTTTAAATAAATAATTTTTATACGTTATTATAGATTTTACTGTTTGTCTTTTAATAAAATCAATCATTGTCACAATTTAAGAGAAATTGAAATGAACAGATGAATGCGGATTCAGAATACACAAATAATAGATTAAATGATTGACACAGAGTAGAATGGAATAGAAAATTATATTAAAACGATCAAAAGACTGAAAAGTAAAAACAGGGTTTTCGATAATACAGATGACACTTCATTCCTCTTTCATCATAAGACTAATAATTGAATAAGTGTAACTGTGGGATTTACCATAATAGAGTTTATTCAAATACCAAGTTTTCTTTTTTTAAATGTTACTTAGTCTGTTAAATATTTACTTTTTTCCAACATTATTATTTTTTTTATTCATTAATACTGAAAGTAAAAAAAATGTTTATTTTTCCTCTTCTTTTCCTTTTCAACTATTTAGTCATATCCGCTAGTTATTTTACAATGTATATAAAATTCTGATTATATATAAACAGTAACAAAATTTATGCAATTCTATATTATGGCGTGAACATATACAATTTATATAAATGTGTAATTTACCAAGGTCTTAGTTTATCTTATTTCAGCTTAATATATTTAGCTACTTTATAAAAACAGAAAATTCTGTTATTATTGTTTAATTATTTCCCAGCATTTTAGTGTTAAGAAACATTATTTCCTTGATAATGTCAATTGTGTGAATATGCAAAATATACTTCTTATAACAAACAATTTGATATTTTTTGTTAGTTGAATTTTGGTTGTAATCGTGATGATATTGTCATTTTTTCGAGGGAAGAATTTTAAATTATTGTGGATAAAAATATCTTATATACAACTACGTTTATTTATCATTTCCAAACTTCTTTACATTCTTATTCAATAGTTATGCATATAATTATTCTCGTTAATATTATTTAATTAGCTCCCTGTCACAGCTTCGCCCGCGCTATATGGTCACTCGCGTTTCCGGTAGCGATCAATCTTTTTTATTTTATATATTTTAGTCAAGTAACCGGAGGCAGGTGCAGCCAGCTACATATACAGCAACGGCGGCAGTGGCTGTTTTGGTTGAGCCACAGCGCCGTATACTTCGCATCCCTTAAAAAAAATCGTAATTCAAAAAATCCGAAAATGGTTTTTAAATATTTATCTGAAGCGTATTTGCAAGCCCAAATCTACTGAATATCTCGTTTAGTATAGTCGGGATTGGGGAAATTTACTATTATTATTCAAAATTTGTTTAGCTTTCTTCACTCCCTTTCAAGGTCGAATTAAAAAAATCAGCAGGATTTCAAAAAAATTCAAAAATCCATGAAATTCCAATTTTGAAATCGCAGTTTCAAAAATTCTATTAATTCATTTTTTGATATTCACATGAAGATTACACACACAAAAAAATCAAGTTGATATCTTCATTTGTTACTAAGAAATTAAAAAAAATATATAGAAAATGTTATTTTTACTTCATTTTACCCCTTTAAACTCGGAATTTCAAAAAATCCTTTGTACACCATAAGAAAAACATGTATAAAAGTTTTCTACTATTTATCTTAAGTAGTTTTTGTTTGGGGGTTGATTAAGAATCACTCACTGTTGTCTTCAATTTCAATAAGACCTATATTTAAAACATCTACTGAAAAATACCTATGGAGCGGGTCATTGTTAGAAAGAAGCACGATAATTTAGCGGCTTCCCACCTAGCGGCCCGAAAGAGAAGTGCAGCACCGTAACGCGATACTTATTATTAACATATTTTAATAAACAATTTTTCATTTTTAAGTAACATTTCCGAATAACCGTGATCTGTTAGACCAAGAGTGTACCTGATTTAGCAAAAGTTAGTCAACCAATTAATAAACGTCTTATTTGAATTTTGAAAATAGAACGATTGTTTGCGGAGATATTTTAAGAACACCCCATTGCACCTCCCAAAACAACGCACCAGAGGCACTCCGTTTGTTACCAGTTATTAGTGGTGATTGGTCTAGCCTCCCAAGAGATTCTTGCATACCTCACTACTCTAGCCTTACACTCAGTCCCCACAGCAAGCTCATTATTGTTAAACAGAAACTTTTTAAATTTATTTAATATTATTTCATTTAAGGTAAATTTAATTCTGTTACTTTTGTAATATTATTTATTCGATTGATTCTAATCATTCAATTCAAACCCAGCTCACACAGTGATAGAGACTCATAGTTCACAGTTCATTAATTCAATTCATTAAAGTTTGTGCTTCAACTACAGAGTTTCTCAAGTTTCAAGAAGTGTTGTCTATGAAATTGTGATGGAGTGCTTATATTATCGACGATGATGGTGTCAAAACGACCGTGTTGCAGTGGTTATTAAGTCAGGCGGCAGACTTCTAGACGACAGTGTTCAAAAGCTGTTTGCACGACACAAGTGCCTTAATATTGGTGGCAATTATGTAGAAAAGTAGATTAAAATACAGGTTTTCACGTAAAAATAAAATTGTGTACTTGTTTGTTTTTTTTAAATTTCAGAACGCTATTCACTTTAAAAAAAATGCTTCGTAATAATAAAGATGAAATTAGTTAATTATTAATTGTCGAGAATACTCTTAATAAAATACGGGTATCGTACAGACATTTTAATATTTTCGTATAATTTATGTCACTGAAGTACTTCTTAGGCATATCATAAATATCTTACTTTATTTACATTCTCTAAATCATATCTAATTAGACATCAGTCATGTTTTGTGAACTATTCATTGAAGCGCGTTTTAAAAGTGTAATGTATTTTAATCTTAAAAAATGTCATTGTGTAAAACCTTTCGTTACTTTCGATTGTGATTGTTTTATTTTTATTCTGGATAATTTTTTTTTAAAAACTTGAGCTTTGTAAATCTGATGACATCATTGAAAAAGAGAGTGACATTTTTATGGGATTAAAAAAGTGTAATGTTTACATGTAGTGAAAGTATTTCCATCTAACTATCCCTTCAATAGGAAAACAGTATTTTAATTTCATTCATAAATATTGATAGATAAAAAGCTTGTAAAATTACAATTATGCAAATTTAATGAACTTAAAGAAAATAATTGTTGATTCATTAGTTTTTCCATTATTTATTGCTATCCTGTCTGTTATTGCATAACAAAGGGAAAATATAATAAATTAAATTAAAGATATCAATACGGAATTTCTATATCAACACTAGGTTTGATAGAGGATGTAAATCATTTAACGATTTACATTTTCATTCTCATGCTTGTAAATTGTTTTTCCAAACACGCTATTGCTTTCCCGTCAAAGAGAAAAAGAGCGGATGATATTGCAAAAGTCTCCATACCTAATTTTTGCAGATGATAAAAAGGAATGTTTTAATTCAAAATTGAAACCTTTACTGTTAAATTACGGTATCAAGACATATTTTGATAAAAAGGCTTCGATAGTCGAGAGGTACAAGAGAACACTTATGTCTAACATGTGGTGTAAATTTACCGAACAGGTTAAATATCGATGAGCAGGTATATTAAACGAATTGGTCAAACACTATAATAATACAGTTCATAGAACCTGGCTTTAAATCTAAAATCGTTTAATATAAAACCGAACCCGACGTGTTGCTAGAAATATCGGTTGTGAACTGTTTATTTTTTTAAAAATATTCGAAAGAACCGGCTTCAAATTTGGGGTAAGACCAACGCGGTCTTTAACCTTTTGTTCGGCCAAAAAATTCAGCAACATAATCATTATACCAACCGAAGTATTTGTTTCTTAAAAGTTTACTGGCCGATATTGAAGGAATAGATTACTATGCTTACAGCGACAGCGATTACCCCGGAAGAATCAGAGTTGAATCCAATAATGATGATCATTTAATACGCGAGAAACAAAACAACATAACGAAATGTTTCATTATGAGTCGACCCAATAACATCAACTTGTTTTATATGTGTCAGACGTATAGCAAAATTCCTAACCAATACGTCTGTGATATGCTAATTTTCTTATGGTCTTTCGTCAGGACGAAAGAAACAAAAGACACACACGATCATGTGATACGTAATATGACGTTTGAAAAGTTTAAAGAAATATGCAATGAGGCTTGGAATAGAACAAGAAACGGGCTCATATATAATTTTGATATATTCATTAGAAAACTGAGCTAGTGTTAAATGGTGAGGTTTTACAAAAGCGTAAATTGTTTTCAAAAGCACAGAATGTTACATTTCGTAAGTGTGTTTAGTCTGTAGTGTTCAGATTTAATTTGCTTACCCGGGATTGAAAGGATTCATATTCTTCACCATCTTTTGAGTTAAAGACATATTTTAGAAAATGGATATGAAGCTTTAAAACATTTGTGAGTCATTGCAAAGTTTTTTCATATAGATGACTTATTTTATGGAGTTTAGTAATGAGCTTTGGAGGAATTAACCACCATCTTAGATGGAAACACAAATTCCAAAGTTTCTCAATCAATTTTCATTACCGCTTTTTAAGGTACAATTGAGTTAAAACTTTAACTTTTATTTCAGCTGATTGTGTCGACCTATTTTCGACAAAATATAAAAGTCTTCGACGATATATATCAACCGTGCTTTAGTTTACAAGTAGTTGACTTAAAGTAGTGTAGTTCATAAATAATGCAGATTCGAATGATTCTATACTTTAATTAACTTTTTTGTGAAATTTCAATTCCTTTATTATTATAATATTATTAATATTCTATTGTAATGTTTCTATGTTTTTTTTCTTTGGAAAAGAATATTTTTTTTTTAACTCATATTTAAACTTCTTTGAAATTAAAATATACTTTTTCTTTTTGACTTTATAATAACAGGCAGTAAGGTTATATTGTGCTTTCTACTTTCGTTATTATTTAAGAGCACTTCTATATCTTTTGAAGTTGTAATATAAATTATTTATGGTGGCCTATATAAAAAGTAATTTTTAATGAAGTTTTACATTTAAAACCTGCACTTTGAAAAATTACTTATTTAATATTTTTATCCATCAAATTTTTTTTCACTACATCACAGTGTTTTTTATTTACATAGAAATTTGACAGATGCTGAAAGGATATTCAATTATTTTAATTTCTTTTTTTTTACCTGATAAAAATTTTTCTATTATGCAAACCTAAAATGAAAATTAAATAGCCGAAGAGACTGGAAATCTAAAGTTAACCAACTTTATTAAAAAGAATAATTAACAATAAATAATGCGAATATATAATTTACGTGTTTGTATTATATATATTACTGGTGGATTAATATAACGAAATTTGTAAATTACTTTATTTAAATAATATGAATCAATTAAATTAGTTTTAGATTAATTTGAATCAGTTTATGATAGTTACAGATTTTTAAGTGAAATAATACGTTCCATTCTTAAACAGAATTTAATAAGTAAATAAATAAAATTCGATATGACTTTATTGGTTGAAGTATGGAAATTATACTAATAAAATATAAGTTGTTTTCATTTAAGTTTCCATAAATGCTTAAATTTTATTATTCTATGGATATTTGGGAGTCTTCAGATATCCCATGCAACTTTCTAGATTCGGGATCTGTATGTAGCCGCATGTCTTCTTCCTGACGTATGAGAGAGGTGTAATGCCGACCACACCTGAGACGTCTGGTATAGTCGGGTGATTAATTTAAACCCAACCAACCATAACCACCAAAGAACACCGGTATTCACGATAAAATTCGAATAAAAATAACTATTAAGATTCAAAACCGAGAGTTCTCGACTTCTGAATCAACTGATTTACGACAAAAGGTAATGCATTATTAAGGATAGAAATGGCTACTCCTGTATAGAATTATTAGAAATTTTTATTCCTGTAAATTTTTCTGGTAATAGTTTTAATACTTTTGTTCAACATAATATCTTCTAAGGTTAAGTTTTCTCTTGTCATATAGATATAGTGGATAATTACAAATTATTGTTATTATAATTAATGTTTATAATATAATTTTGTAATTAATAATACATCTCAAAAAATATTTTGAGATTTTTTAAAATTTTCTTAAATAAAATATATTACCTTTAACTTTTATACTAATCGAAGGAAGTGCATAATAAGAAATAAGTGAGATGTTCAGACCACTACCGTTTCCTGGGATCCCTACCACTAACATAGCAACTTGCAGTGATGTTCGCTAGAGTAGTCATTAATTTACCGCTTGTAATGTCAAATATTGTGTTTGTTTTGTCTCGTTTTTAAAATAATTTATGTTTTGAAATCAACTTATAATTTTTTACTTTCCTGTTATAAAATATCGTTTTTTATCACTTAAACACATTGAGAGATAAGAAAATTATTTGGTTATTTATAGTACAATCTTACGTTATATGTTTTCTTAATCTTTAAAATAGTCATTACTTTACATCACTTTCATTACTTTTTATTATAAGAGTATTATAAGAGATATTGATTTCATTAAACTGAGATTTTTTATTCTGACATCTCTAATTATAAGTTTGTTTTCTTCCGGACTCTATAATTATCTTAATGATTTATTTTTACACCGTACTCATTATTTGATAACTCATCAAAGCACTAATATTAAGACATATAAAATTTAGTCAGATGCATTCTACTTAATTTTTCAGCATTTTATAAAGATATAAACTAAAAACTATACCTTTATATTTCTGACTTATTCAGTAACTAAGTTGCAATCTATTTATTTTATAAATTATTTTTCGTTAAAACTGTTGTAACCAAGGTAAAATTTTTATTAATTTACTTTTAACTAATTTATTACGTATTTATACTTTTTTTTAATATCATCGAGTATTTTTTATGGTAGTATGTAGGTAGGGGCTTCGAATTGCACAACAAATACATTGGTATAAAAGTCATTACACGAACTGACCAACTGAGCACCGTAATACCTGAGTTAAATGAATAAATACTTATACGAGGTGCGACAATAAAGTAATGAGACTGATTTTTCTTTGCAAGATGTGGCAACCCTGCAGCTTGCGTAGGCACACCATCTTTGACCTTGGTCTATAAGCTACTTCTAGTCCAAGCGGCACATTGATGCAACTGCTTAGTCGTGAGTTGTGCTGTGTAATAACTGAACACGTATTTGTGTCTCTCGTCACAGAAATGAAACCGCAAAATATTGCGCAACGGTACACCATTTCTTGTTGCGTTAAATTGGGTGAAAACGCGACGACAACTTATGGTAAGCTTCAGAAGGCTTTTGGAGAGGAAGTTATGTCAAGAGCTCAAGTTTTTCGGTGGCATAAAATTTTTAGTGAAGGCAGAACGAATGTTGAAGATGAAGACCGCAGTGGACGACCATCAATCACGGACAGATGTCAACTTGACCAGGGTGCGTGAAATCGTACGATCTGATCGAAGATTATCCGTGAAAATGATTGCAGAAGAACTCAACATCGATCGAGAAACTGTTCGTCTAATATTAACTGAAGATCTTGGTATGAGAAAGATTTGTGCAAAAATGGTTCCCAAAAACCTTACACAACAACAACGAGAAACACGGAAAAATGTGGCAGCCGATCTGTTAGAGCAAACGGAAATCAATCCAGATTTGTTAAGCCGTGTTATCACTGGTGATGAAGGTTGGTTTTTTCAATACGATCCAGAGACAAAACGCCAAAGTTCGCAATGTTGCTCAAAGGGATCACCCAGACCAAAAAAAGCTCGCATGTCAAAGTCAAAAGTGAAATGCATGGTTGTGTGCTTCTTCGATTCCAAAGGAATTGTTCATAAAGAGCGGGTGCCTCCTGGACAAACAGTTAACCAATATTTCTACAAAGAAATTTTAGAAAGACGAGGGACACAAACACGTGTTCACTTATTACAGCAAAACTCATGACTGAGCAGTTGCATCAATTTGCCGCTTGGACTAGAAGTAGCTTATAGACCAAGGTCAAAGATGGTGTGCCGACGCAAGCTGCAGGGTTGCCACATCTTGCAAAGAAAAATTAGTCTCATTACTTTATTGTCGCACCTCGTATAAGATAATATTGTCTATCTAATACTAAATTATAAGACTACAAATGATACAATTTTACTTATAAAATTTAAGTCATATTTTTTTTTTTAAATAACCCAATTATTTCACATCTCTAAAAATCCATGAATGTTATATAATGGAATCAATAATTACTTATTTTGTTTTTTTAAGAAGTCATTTCGATGTCTAGTTAAACAATCCTTAATTCTAAGATTCGTTTATACTTTGTAATTTTATATAAGTATCCATTTAAATTCTAAAAGAATATTTACAAAATTACGTAAACATGGGTAGGCTTTGTCAAACTTTCCATTAAATCGTCAGGGAAACGATTAGCAGTTGTTCGTTTTTCTTTCTGCAATAGCTGTAAAACTGACCCATGTGTTAGTTGGTTGAAACAATGCATTTTCCGATATATATATTTATATATATATATATATATTAATCAAATAATCTAATTATCGTTTTAAACTTTCGTCTTGTAATTTTTGTTCGCATACTAAATCGAAAATAAAGCAATTAGGTACTTCAGAAGTTCTATAAATAATAAATCAAATATATAGTTCAACCATCTCCCCGCTTTCAGCAGTTTTGTACTCAGTTACTAAAAACCTACCTCCTACATTTTTCTATACCAACTCTGGTCAAGTCGCAAACAATAACTAATTAATTTTGCATCATAGGTCAAACTGATAGTATTGAGCTGTGAATACTGTTTTCCAAAGCAACTTCTAGATATTTAGGATTTAATTTGAAATTAGAATTTCAACCCTTGGTTTTTAATAGTTGAAATACACCTTGATAAGTGTTTTCCAAATTTATTTGGCAAGATGTAAAATGCTAGGGACCGATTTACTATTATGCGCAAAGTAAATAATTGTGTGAAAAATTTCAAATAGTAAAATATATATATATATATATAATTTTTTACAGATAATATTGAACAGTGGTCGATTTGGAGCAATATTCGTGTTTTTTTCCACAGATGCATCCAGCAGAAGCTAAAAAAGGATTAAAGATTTGCGCAGTCTTTCAATCCCCAATATGTTGCTTTCTTTTTACTACGAATTCCCCTTTGAATTTTTTGATTGAAAATATTACATACAATACACTCGCAATGACTGTTGTATTTTAATTTATAAATAAGAAAAGTCTGTTACATTATTATATTAATTTTGTTATAAATATTTTCGTAGTACATATTAAAAATAAATAAATATTAAGTTAGTTATAAGAACACTGAGATATCAGCAAATTAATTACGGTTATGGGTCGGTCGAATACGATAAAATCACTGAAATATGCGAGACAGTGTGAAATTATTTTTTAACAGATTGTTTACATTATAGGAGCGGCCAATCGTTTAATACAAATAATTAAATATTTTATCCTTAAAATATATGTATGTAAATATATCTGGTGTCCCAGACCAAAATTTAGACAATAATTTACAATAATGTACCGCATATTTGTTTCGCGTTTGGTGATATCAGCTTCCGGTTCTGATCGGAAGTGGATTAGCGAGACCGGATCATCTAAACGAAGGTCTTTTTTTCTAAACGGGACATACTTTTTTACCATGAATTTACATTATACGCACAAAAGTACATAAGTCTTTAGAAACATTTTTTCCATTTCCTAAAGTGACCTTTAAACTTTAATTGGTCCTAAATTCTTTTGAAATATTTTCAACTGCTCGGTAATGATATAAAGAAAAGAAAACACTTTTATTGTAAATCAAGTGCATCTTATCAAACGGTGTGCTTATTAAATTTCACTCTCGACCGGAACTAGATTATTTTAAACCTATTTTCTTTGACTCATTCTAAGGCGATTAGTCATAATTCAGAAAGGTTCTTGTCGTAAGGAACAGTTTATTTAAAAATGAAAAAGTGTTTTACCTCATAGTTGTAATAAATGGTAATAAATTTCTGTTTGTATTTTTAATTAAAATATTTTTTTTAAGTATTTTGTTCCTTTTATATAATCTTACAAGGGTAGCCCAGAAAGTAAAAAGCGATTTTGTTTAGTAACATATTTATTGTATTTATTTTAACTTTAATATATTCCTCATAATTTTTATTTTCTAAACCATTTTCCTACGTAACCACCTCCTAAGTGCAAGCATGTGTCAAATCTTAGCATTAGTTTTTGAATTTACCGTCGTCAAAGAAGTCTGCCACCAGCTGTCGGACAAGAAACTACTTCAATTTTGTAAATCGATTGGAGCAAGATCTGTACTGTATGGTGTATGATCAAAAGCATTCCAATTTTGAGAAGTTCACAAGCTTTTTTATGTCATATGGACGCGCATTGTCATGAAGCAAACACAATCCACGAGTCAAAAGATTACGCCGGTGATTTTGAATTGCGCGAGAAGTTTCATAAATATTTCTGAATAAATGGTTTTAATCGAGATTTTCAACTTCCTCCAGACGTTTTGTTTTTATTACCAATTTAGTACATACACTGTATAAGATTCTTTTAAAATTATAAATTCGATTTCGGATGTCATATCATTTTATTTACATAAATGTTTGTATTATTTAATAATAAGTGTCAACATCCATATTTGTTTTGCTTCCTGATACCTATCAAGGGGCTTAACTTTTTACTACTAAATAGATATAATTTCTCATTAATAACAGGTGTCGTGAGGACGGATGCGGATGAATATTTAAAGCTGCTCTTAAAGATTACTCGAATTTAGAAAAAAATTTAGTCTCAACAAATAGACAATATTAAAATATTTTTGTATTTGCTAATTGAAAACCATCAGAAAAAAATACAATCTAGGTAAAAGGAAAGAAGTGTTTTTCCATTAGATTTTATTATCTTTCCGGCGTATTGATTATTTTACTTATTATAAATGGAATTCTGTATTAAATACTTATTAATTGCGTGATATATGAATTTCTAAAGGTTATTATAATTCGTCAGATGATTGAAATAATACACCGTAAAATAAATTAATAATCAAAAACAATATAGAGAAAAAAAAAAGAGAATGAACAGTAACATTTTTTATCTTTTAACCGAAAGCTCTATTAGACACAATTCTTAACAATTTACTGTTAATGATCAATGTATACGTGGCATTACTTGGCAACCATCTAACGAGATCGGTACAGAAGTGTACGCCACTTGAAAGGCGGCTAATGGGGATATCATTGCCCTAAAAGACATCTCAATCCGACCTAGACATTAAACCCAGCAAGCAGTCAGCTCTCTCAACTCGACTCGACCCTAATCCTGTTTTGATGAGCAACCTAACATCTTACTCGACTTACAACCACCAATAATAAGGGAAACAAGAAGAAGAAGAGGTGAAAGTAAAAGAGTGAGAACGAAAATTTATCTGAACTTTTTTCGTGCCAAATCTAAAATTTTCGTTATTCTTATCACTAAAAAAAAAATTATTTATGTCAAAAAAAATCTGGGGATACATGTTTTATTTGTTTATATTTTTAATAACCAGCATAATTAATCTTAAGGTCAGGTTCAATTTTTTTTTATAGAAAACACAGTTCTGATTTTATTCGTCCCTTTTTAAACAAAATTTTATTTTATTATTAAATTTTGGAACACTATTTTTGAGTCAAGAAAATAAAATAAGGAGAAAATCAATAATTTTTGTTAATAAATTAATAAACGCAAATTTACGTATTCGGACGTTTCTTCCGATGAAAATCACCGAACGTTTAAAACTTCGAAATACCGATGCTCCGAAAATCATTTATCCAAAAGACTATTCTCCGAATACTGTTTGTTCGAAGCTGATTCTCACCATTACAACAAAAATATTCAAAATAAAATGTTGCAGTCTACGTCTACAACGTATTTAATTATATCAAACTTTATTAGCTTTATTCAAACTCTAAGTGCACTCAAAATGGATTGTATTGTTGCTTTCTGCTTGATATAATAGTTTGAATGTAATATAAATTTAACAACTGTGTCTGATGAAATTGTCAATAATAAACTTTTGCTAGACGGTTATGTATATTATCAGGGAAAAGGCTACAAAGGTAAATTCACTGGGGAAGCAAGAGCAATCACTATATTCCCAAGCCTGCCCCGCTTCATGTTTTTCTAAAAAGCCCCGCTTTCAGATCATTTGCATCCACCAAATTACAACAAATGCGATGTTGACGGGTTAAGATAACCTTGAAAAGAAAATATTTTTTCTTTTGGACTCTTCAGATTTCCAAATCGATGGCTGTACAACTTAAAAAACAATCAGTGGCTTTGAAAACATAATACTCAACGCATGCGCAGAAGTTCATCCGGCAGTACCAGTGCAATGTTGCTTTTTCTACTTGGGTCAGTCGCTGCAGAGGAAATTCAAGATGCAGGGTTACAACAAGCTTATTTTATTCCAGAGCGTACTTTACGATTGCAGCTGCATACGATTTTATCCGGTAGAAGAAGTCAGTCGGATTTTTAACCTTTTTCTAGATGATTTTGAAAATGACATTCTCAATCGGGAATGGCGATCGGTAATCAATGACGATCATTGATTACATCGGAGAGACATATGTAATATGTTGTCGTGCTGGAAGTGGAAGACGGGTCGTCGCTCCTCGATATCCCTCACAATTATGACCAGCATGATACAGTCATAACCGGTACGCCCAAGACAAACAACATCAGGAAGTGCTGACACATGTTCCGGATGGTCATGGGGAAACACCAACGAATATTTTTCAGCTATATTAGAGTAGCAAAAAACAGGCGGATTCTGAAATAGCTGTTTTGGAAATGAGTGCGAACAGCGCTGAAGTAGGAATGGCTGGATCTGCAGATTCGCTAGCAACAGAAAACTATCAAGAATATAGAAATCATAATAAAGAAATCGATTTTTACTATTTCATAACACAAAATATAACATAATTTTTGGTTACCATATTAAAATTCCAGTATAATACATTTCGAAAATAGCACTTTCGGATTAAGTATATACGAATTTTCGGAATTGTGTTTTCGGAGAAATGACCGTGAATAAAAATTTATTTATTAGCGTTTCTAAAAAAAAAAGGTTTTTTGATAACATGTATTGACTTCTCTTAAATATATAAATGAGTCATTTAAAAAAAAGAAAAAAAGCTCTGACTACATCTGTTTGGCATCAGTTTATTCTTTAAAACGTTTAACAGCATGTCCATTAAAATAAATATCTTCTTATATTAAAGAAATGAAATTGAAACTGAACGGAACACAAGGATATTGGTGGATATTTTATTACCTCCCTATGAATCGCAAAGCCTGGACATTATTCCCTTTCTTTTGGGTTTTTCTTATTTTCGGGAGGGTATTTAATTTAGATGTCTGTTATACATTTAAGAGTAAATGTATAACATTTACATGATGGAGTTTTTGAGTGATGGAGTTGGCGGATTGTGCTCCGGTCCTTTGTAGATTGGATTTTGAAATGTTTTTAAGTTGATTTATTAATCGGATAGTCCATCCATTGAAGGCCTTTTGGTCCAGTTGGAATGCGCCTATTGAGGCTTCCAGTTTTTGGAGGGTGCAATGCAGCCTCATTCGTGGAGGGAGTCCCATGTGTTGTCAGTAGGCCAAAATTTGTAGATTCTTCTTCTTTCCGTACATCTTCTTTGTCTTCTTCTAATATCAGCTGAGTTGGTTATTGAAACAGTATCACTGATATTACGATATTATGATATGAAGTGTGGAATGGAAAATATTTGTACGTATATGTAGAAATATAATTCATTAATGAAATTTAAAATTAACCGGATTAATTTCTAATCGCTCTGCATGAAATCCGTGTAAAAGTAAAACTTTTTATCTTTTGAAAGCCGAATTAATTTACTATTTATAACGTAAACATTTAAATGATGATTATTCAATAAGATGTTATATAACTTTTTAAAATGATAAAATAACGTAATTATTAGAGCCTTTTTTTTTAATAAATAGATGAGAATTAGCGCATAATTCCTTCAAAAATTAAAAATGTTATCATGTTAGGGGTATTATTCTAATCTTTGAATGCTCAAATGTGTTAAAATTTTGTTTAAAAGGACTTAAGTTTCCTTAGAGGATTGCTAATGTAACACGAGATCTTCGAATGCATGATAAAATAAAAATTTTATCAGTTTTTCATCGTCAAAATAGTAATAATTTATTATTTATACACAGTTTTTATATATGTATAAAAATTGTAAAAAAATATGTATTCGATTAGTTTATGGTATGAATTTTTATTTTTACTTTCTTAAATTTTGTTTTTAAAACCAGTAAAACACACACACACACACACACACACACACATCGACAAAAATATTGAGAGACTAACAAATGTAAAAATGTCTTAGAAATATAATTTATTACTCTAAAAATATATAAAATTGAATAATCACAATAATATTAAATATATGTAACGTGTAAAATAATAATTCAAATAAAAAACTGAATTTATTTAATCCCAATTAAATTATAGATGCCAAAATACAGTTCAATTTACTAAAAATGTTAATGACTGATAGAAACTAATATTGAATTAACAGTAAGATAATAGAAAAAAAACAATTCACTTTCCGCAAGTACGTATTACTACTTTTACTGTTTACAAAAGAACTACCCTCTACTTTATGAATGAATATAACACCCGAACGGCTTATTGTTTTCAACCACTATCCGAAATGGAATACTGTTGACACACTCTCGAGTCGTTATTATCACACGCTTACTGTTATCGCAGCCGCGCCGAACCCGGGTTTGCAAAACAAACCCTATCAACTGGTCCCCGGCAGTATTTATACCTCTTAACTTGCAGATCCAGTACAGTAATCGACCGCCCTTTTGATTGTTGAAGCGTAAAAATTTATGTTTTCTGCGTCTTTGCGTTTTTCTATAAGTTTTTTCCGGTACGATAATCCTTCCGGTCGAACAGGCGTTTTTGGAGGTTCCATTGCCTGTATTAAAAAGAACAAATTGTTAAACGGAACCGTTATTCTAAATAAAGAACCCCTTGTTTCGTTCTACAATTTTTTTAATTTTTTTATTTTCTTCCTCTTTCTTTTTTCTGGAAGAAATCCGTTACACTATGACCTCGTTACAATATATATATATATATATATATAAAATTGTGTGATACATCAAAACATTAAAAAGTAATGCAGTGTGTATATATATCTTACATTCATTTAATATAAATAATATGTATATACATATATATGTAGAATATGTATGCAGTTTTAAATATTTGTTAATTTTTCTTGGGAAATGTGTGGTAGGTTACTTCATTTGTAATTTTATTGCTTTTTTTTTAGCAATTCAATTTTTTTAATAAAGAAAACAAAGATAAAAATTAAAAAAATTAAAGGCAGATAAATAGTTAAGTCACAAAACATCGCAAAAGTCCGGAAGAACTCGATGGGATTATCCAAATCGTCCAAGAATATAGCACCGACATTAGAATGAAATTCGGGGTTCAAAAGTGCGCGTATGTCACTCTCAGAAGAGGACCCAGGGTTGAAAGACCGAAAGAGGCTGAAGAGATGAGAATGGCCATAAGACAGTTGGAACACGGAAAGGTATATAAATACCTCTCTGAGTCATGGAAGAGAACCCTAGAATCAAAGATGTGGATGTCAAGCACAAGCTGACCAAAGAATATTTAAGGAAAATTAGGAGCGTTCCGAAAAGCATCCTACCTCCAAAAACAAAATAACGGCGTTCGGTTTGGCTGTATCCATACTAGTGTATTGTTTTCGCATTGTGGAGTGGATGAAAGCGAAGGGGGACGAATTGTATCGTAGGACAAAAAAGTTATTGACTATGTCTGGAATGATCCATCCACGAGCGGAGATTGATAGATTATACCTCTCACGGAGAGAAAGGGGCAGAGAATTTCGGCAAATTGGAATATAGAAATGCAATAGATGGACTGGCGCAATTCTTCTTGAAGTATCGGTACGACAGGCTACTTCAACAATTGATTAGGATGGAAAGGAAACCAAGGTGCGCAGGAGTCCTGTCAAAAGTCATGAGAATTGCCTACACATGCGCCAGACAGATGTGAGAGGTACATGAATTACACGAAGACGCTCTGATGGAGTTGAATATGAAGAAAATATCCCAGGAAATATTGAGAAAAGAATGGCGCTGAAAATATTTGCATGTGCCACCAAAATAAAAGCACCAGGCGTCAATAAGGATCGCACAATGTCATGGCTTCGTAGAGGACATTTGAAAGTTGAAACTGAGGCCCTGATAGTGGCAACCCAGGATCAGGCAATGACAACAAAAAATTACGAAAAATACGTCATGAAAACAAGAGAGGAAGACAGATGGAGACTGTGCAGGGACTTCCCCGAAAAAAATCGACCATGCCTTATCGGGTCGCTCGCAACTGGAAAAATTCGAATAACTGCAAAAGCCATAATAAAATTTGTGACTTCGTCCACTGGACCAATAATAGCGAACTGAGTATCCCGCTAAATGCGGAATAATGGTACCAGCATAAACCGCAGTGTGTGGTCTCAAAACGGTAGATACATGATTATATACGATATGCCAGTCCACACCGACCGACAAATAAATGCGAATAGGCCTGACATTATACTCAAAGATCATGTGGGAAAAAGAGATATGCTAATAGATGTCGGTGCCAAACGATGTGAATATTGAAAGTAAAATAGTAAAAGAATGCGGAGAAGAAACTGAAGTACTAAGAACTAAAATTCGAGATCAGCAAGATGTGGAACATAAAGACCCAGATAGTGCCGATAATCGTTGGGGCCCTTGGAGTGATCCCTAAGGACCATCAATTAGAAACAAGGAAAATAATAGGCAAATTTAGAATATAAAATACAAAGATGTAGCCCTCCTCAATGGTACGGCACTGAGAAGAGCGCTGGATTAGGAAAACTCGTTAGAAATATCTGTCCTGCGCCCCCATTTACGGTGCGCAGGTCACAAGAAGCATGAGATGGTTATCGCAACGCGAACTGATTACGTGTGATATTATAATGTTAATTATAATCCTTGTTATTCTCATTTATAGTTAGTTATATATATATATTTTTTTTTTGTGTTTTTGTTTTGTGATTGTCATTGAGTGTTCAAGTGTCAATGTGTTTATTGGCATGTGTGTATGGGAAGTTAATGGGTGGATATTCGGACCCCAGAAGGTGGTCCAAGCACTCTGCGTGCCAGAGGGCGACCGAGGGCTGCCCCCATAAACTGGTGTCCACGCCCGCCAAACACAGATGATTCCGTGAAAATAATAATAATTTTAAAAAATGTTCATTTACGATCTTTTACCTAAACGTTTTTGTAATTAAATCTTTTTTAAACCTAATCTTTATTAAAGTTCGGTCATTATAATTAATCCTGGTTTTGACGATCCAGGCATGTATTAGTGGGTACTTCATTCACTACACAAAAATGGAATGCAGCTACTTAATAAAAATATATAAGATTAATAAATAATAAGATTATTAATAAATAATAAATAATAATTACACATTAATCTTAATTAATAATCTCATATTATATCTTAATAAATCTTATTATATCTTAATATAATCTCATATTAATCTTAATAAATAATAAGATTAATATGTTTTATGAATTCATCAAAGGATTCAAAAATAAATATTACGATTATTCTGTAGTGCAATAAATGATTTATTCTAATTTTATCTTAGGGAAAATATTTGAAGTTTATGCTATTATTATTGCTAAAAATTGTGATAGTCTTGTTTATCTTATATAAATTAAAATATTGATTTTTTTTTTTAAATATTTTTATTTATAGCCGCATCAACAATTAAAGTCATTAGCAGTCGCTAATGACTAATAAGTATGTTAGTGTAATGCAACAATAACTTGAAATGTATTGCTTTGAACAAACTCACATCTACCATTCCTGATACTTAGTTGATTGAAACCCAACCACTAAGAAAACCGGTATCCATGATATGGTATTTAAATCCGAATAAAAAGTTACCGTTATTAGGCTTCTAACCTGAAAACTCTCGACTTTGAAATCAGCTGATTTACGACAAGTTTACCACTAGACCAACCCGGTGGGTTAAAATACTGATCTTGATTTTAATATAATAAAAAAACGAGAGAATTAAATCGTATGAATAAAATAGATATCTTATAACAGAATTATTTGGTCGTTCAGAAAGATTATTTTATAAAATAATTTTATTTTCAAATTCCATTCAAATATAAAATTATTAAAAAAAGTTTTTTATTTGTTTAATTTAATATTCATAGTATGAATTTTTATTACTACTTTTTAAAATTATATTTTTATTGAAAAAAAAAAAAATAGTAAACGAGAAATTCGAATATTAAATTTTTATTATTTTTTTATCTATAAGAAAAAAATATTAGTAAGTTTTTTATACAGAAATGTGTATAAATTACTTTTCTTTTATAACAGCTGAATTTTTAATGATTTATAAAAACGTTAATTACCTTTTAATGAATAAAATGTTTTGTTTCTTGAAGGAAAATTATTATTAACTGAAACTTTAGAATAACGTTTAAACATTTCAAGAAGGAGAATATTTATTCGTATAATAAAAATAATACAATTTTTTAACTGTGTATATTTTATTTTATATACGTGCAAAATAATTATTTCTTTATGCCTACAGCTGTGGCTTGTGATCAAAGTATGATAAATTACTACAAAAAAAGAGAATAAATAAATTATATATATATATATATATATATATATATATATATATATATTAGATTACATCTTATTTTTAGGTAGACTTCATAAGAAAGCGAAAATCGGACCACGGGAATGGAAATGAGTGGTTTAAGTGGTTTTAAGGAGCGATAAAAACAAAATATTGCTAAAAATGTTTTTATTAAGTAAAATATAAAATTCGTTTAAAGTTCCTAAGATTCTTTGGATAAGGGTCTAAAACCAGTTTTTTAATATCACCAATCATTGGCTCAGGAAATAGAAGAAATGGGGTTTTCAAGACAAAAAAGAATAATACCTCCCTTAATAGGCACAGTACCGAATCGGTTTAAAATGATCATTAGTCCTCTAAACATTACCTAAAACGTTTGTCTGAAACAATTTTTGATATGACCAACTCGGAAAGGGTTGACCAAAACTTTGCTGGAATTGTAAGATTGAGCTTGTTGTATGCTAAACATGTGAACATTTTTTCACATGTAACCATTGTCGTATTGAGTAAATTTGAAGTTTTTCTTGACTTTAAGGTGAAAAAAAAGTTTTATCCCCTCCTTAGCACCGGTGAAATTTTTTTCACCTTTATTTTAATTTAATTATATTGATTTATTAATAATTATTAATTTCTGATTGTAAAAAAAGTTTTACAATAAACAATAATTTAATAACAATAATAAAAATATAAAAAAAATTCAGTTATTAGTGAAATAAAAATTTTTATGTACTTTTCATTAAAAATAGATTATTTGGCTATAACTCTGGAACCAATGAAAATAAATACCACTTACGATATATCGTTGAAAATCTCTCAATAAGAACTTATTACTGCAGTTAAGAAAAACTCCAAAATTCAAATGTTTAGGATTTTGGGCTTCTTTGGACACGTTTGGTCAAGTCGATTGCAATCAAACGGAGATGCACAATTTTATGTTACCACAGTCCTAATTTCATAATTTCAGCCTTCTACGCCTAATCGTTTTGAGTTATGCGAGATACATACGTACAGACGTCACGCCGAAAATATTCAAAATGGATTCAGAAGTGGTCAAATAGAAATTTCAATTGAAATTTGAAAACCGAAATTTTTCACGATCACAACCCTTTACTTTGTACAAGAATATAAAAATCGATATTTATAAATATCAGTTAATTATCTTAATTGGTCCCAAATTATTTTTATTGGTAACTGGTCCCTGATTATTGACTTCACTGCTGTAACAATTCAGTTTCGCTGATCTTGAAGACTAGTAAGATTAATTGGTAAACCCACCGGATTGGTTTGGTGGTTAACTCGTCATCGCAAATCAGCTGATTTCGAAGTAAAAACTTCAAACGTTCAACCTAGCAAAGGTAAGAATGACTTTTTTACTGATTTGAATAATAGATCGTGGATACCAGTGTTCTTTGGTGGTTGGGATTCAATTAACCACACATCTCAGGAATGGTTAACCTGAGACTGTACAAGACTACACTTCATTTAAATTCATACGTATCATCTTCATTCATCCTCTGAAGTAATACCTTACGGTAGCTTCGGAAGCTAAACAGAAAAAAGATAGTAACCCTGAAGTAAAAGGTTACATATATATATTTGTTGTTGTTTATATTCTAATGTCGACATATTACAAAATAGAATTATAAACGAGTGTTCCAGTCTGAAGTAGTAAAAAATATTATTACGTTTGATATTTAAAAATTAAGTTATCTGTTTAAAAATTAAAGAGATAAAACATTTCATTTAATAGAACGTAATAATATTAAACGTTCCTATCTTATAAAAACAAAATTTATAAAAAAATACGAATTATATACATGTGACGTACTTATAATAAATTACAATATGAAAATAAGTTTAAATTTTATATTATATTATAATACAATACAAATAGGATAGGGTAGCTTACACTTTAACATCTACGCATTACTTTATATATAAATGACTTGGAAATAATGACGTAATATTTAATAATTAAAGGTCCGATGTTTTAAATGGACTTTTATTCAAAATCATTAAAATATATTTAATAATTAAAAATAAATTATTGTTTTTATTTTTATGTGAGATATCTATTTTTCAAACCGAATGAATTATCCAATTTTAAGGGGTTGTAAACGGGTAAAATCCCCCAAATTACAAAATAGTTTATTTCATATTTTTGGACAATCAAATGTTTAAGGTAGATTTCATAAGAAAGCTACCTATTGTAATGGGTACCATGATTCTACTCCCGGAAAATTTCGAACTCTTCACATTTCACACGCCCAGACTCCAAAACCACTGTCAACTCAAATGTTTATATATATATATATATATTTCACTTTCTTGTGGTCACAATAACTGTCGTAATACTACACCAGTAACTTTCAAATTGTTCCTTAAAAATAACTCGTCCCAAAATCTCGGTTGAGTTGGTTAACGGGCAAAATCGGACCATGGGAGTGGAAATGGGAAGGATTTAAAAAAAAAAATATTACTATAATAACTTTTTTATTAAGTAAAACATCGAATTCGTTTAAAGTTCCTACTATTTTTTTGTATGAGAGCCTAAAATCAATGTAGGTAAGGTTTTTGATACCATCAACCATTGTTCCCGGGTGGGGAATAGGGTTTCGAAGACAAAAAATCATACCTCCCTTAATAGGGACAGTATCGAATAGGTGATTTATTGTGAGGTGATTCGTTTAAGGTGATTTATTATTTTCTCTAAACATTACCTAAAACGTTTGTCTGAAACAATTTCTGATATAACCAATCCTTACGCCAAGGGATGACCAAAATGTTGCTGGAATTTAAAGAAGATGGGGCTTATCGTATGCTAAACATGTGAAACGTTTTTTTACTGCCTGTAAAAAACCATTGTCGTATTGCAACCATTGTCGTATTGAGTAAATTTGAAGTTTTTCTTAATTTTAAGGTGGAAATCTTTTTAATCCCCTACTTAGCACCACTGAAATCTACCTCCGCCTTCCGGCGTGCCGAAAGGGATCTTTTTTATTTTAGCTTAGGTATATTTCATATTCTAATAATCAGAATAAATACTTAGATTTGGTTTGGTAATATTAATTATGGAAAATTGATTGCTACTCTTCATAAAAATATGAAATCAACATTAAAATATGTATAAATATTAACTTGTATCCTAACTGAAAGCCTGTAAACATGTATTAATATTCAATAAACTGTTTGAAAGTCTAGTATTTTAAATTAACTTGCATGTATTTTCAATTCAATTTCATCCATAGGCGGTTAACGGGTTACTAGGAAGGAGGTTCGTGTTGTCTTTAAATAACAAACTGTTATTGTATAAGTCGTTTGTAAAGCTAAAGCTAATATTTGCATACCAATAAAGCCAATAAAAGAAAAAGTACATAAATTTCATGCTTAGGTAGTTGAACGGGTTACTAGGAAGAAGGTCCGTGTTGTCGTTAAATAACAAACTGTTACTCTATAATGCTTTTTTAAAGCCAGTATTGCCTACGGGATACACCTTTGAGACACGACAACCAATAGCAATATTGACATCATCCAAAGGTTGCAGAACGAAATGCTGAGGAATATATCGGAGGTGCCATCGTTTGCGAAGAACAAGGAGATCCACTGTTACCTAGGGATGCCATCTATTTATTTACGTTTACCTTTTTACGGACTTTGTGTGCATTGTTAGCTACATTTTATTAAGTCACGGATAACCTCGTTCACTTCTCACTTTCCCAAAGAAGAGCGATATGGAATACAAGTCTTATGAGAATAGTTAGGTCAGTTTGTAGGAGCGGCTTGCTTCTTATGTTAGGTCACCTACAACTGTAATGGTAATGTACCTATATACATTAAAAAAAAAAAATATTAATAAAGAAATACAAAAGGATTAGAAGAAAGTAATAAAGGAATTTCAAGAAATTAATTTTGCACTGAGTGTCGAAATCTAAAAATTTCCATCTTTCTCTTCACCATCCCTGTTTTTGGGGTTTTTTATTTTTTATTTTTTTCCGAAGGAACAGGAAAAACTCTACCAGCCGCCGCCAGAATTGCTCTGAAGGAAGTGCGGGGCTCTTACCCGCTAAAACCCTCCTCCTGTAGTTACTCAGGGGACAGACCTAATCCACATGGTATGTACACAGCCCCTGCGCCATCACCCGAGCGCTCTTGTCAGCAAATTAGAATAGTCAGACCGATGTTCCTAGGGGATCAACGGCGAACGACGACTCTGAGGAGTTCCCGCCGCCCGCCCCAAAAGGCTGGTCGCCTACAGCCGTCCGGCATCAGTAGCTGCGCCTCAGGTCAACTGCAGTCTTACATTCTGCCTGCCCCTCTCCACTGCTGCCTTGTTTCCAATTATGGCTGACACTGCAGTCGTTACTCTCGCCCAAGCATCCCTATCACCCAACATCACACTTATGACTTTATCTACATTTACTGCACCGAAGCCCATCATCCCTCAAGTCTCTTCCTCTAGTGCAAAAAATAACACTACGTGTTCCACATATCCACAATCATAGCAATATCTCGTACTCCTACTCATACGGTACAGGTAATCTTGAAAGCACCCGAACCCTGATAGAAACTGGGTGACCTCGTAATTGGTATCACCGTGCTTCCACTCTACCAAGCTCCTGACGTCACTGATGAGCCGGTGTGTCCACCGTTCAGTCTCCGCCGCATTCCACCTGTCGTTCGAAGCTCTGAACATCTCATCGATAGCCAACTTTCCTCCGCTCCCCGAAGCAGTAGAATGTCTCATCCTTTCTTATAGCTTGTTTTTTGGATTGGCCACATTATAATGTCACTATAGAAAATCGGTTTTTTTTTTTAATAAAAAGAATACGAAATTACTTTTGAATATAATGAATTCTATTTGTTTAAAATATTAATTTTTATTTTCACAGCTGCTTTCCTGTATGTTAACTACTTATTGATCGTCTCAACTTTTTGTAAATTTATCTGAAATCCTTCCATGTATGAAATGGCAATGTAACCTTTTCAATTCGTTGATAAAGAAAATACAGTGTGTTTTGATAAATAGTAATTTATGAGCAAACTAATTTTTTTCTTTTTCTTATCAGAAATTTCAGTCTGTAAAAGGTCAATTCAATATTGTGGTTGATCAAAGTTATCGTTCTTTGAATTTTAAATATTTGAATAGCTAAACATGTGGTTGAATGATAAATTTTGAACAATTGGTCAAAATTTGATCCATTCCGACGGGCTGTGTAATAATCAAAACTACTAACTCTTTTGCGATTGGTTACAAATTGAAGAATTTTGTTATGTTGGAATTTAGTGCATTCCAATCGTTATATCCATTCAGTGATGTAAATATGTTACCTTCCACATATTCATACATGTGAGGGGTTAAGAAGATACGGTATGGTTTGTTCTCTTTGTTAGAGGTGATGAAACTTGGGAATCCACAGCTTGCAATAATTATGTGAATTACCACTGGCTATACTAAATGATTTTGAATTGTCAAGATTCGAATTATTTATTAAGATTGGGTTATTTTTTATTGTATTCACGCACGTTATATCGCTGCTACAAAGGATCAAACTTTTAATATATTTTCATTCAAATCAGCTTTATTAAGAAGACTTTGGTTATTGGAATCTTATTTTTTTCATAGATATGCAAGGTCAGAAAAAATTTTCAGCTACATAAGTTATTATGGTTTTACTTATACATTTTTCAATATAAATATATACAGATTCGAAGAGGGCATACGGAACATTTAAAAAATAACCTGTTCAAACATTTAAGAATGAATGAATCTAGTGAATGAAATCATAATATAGAGGTATGTGATGAAAATGTTATCACACTATCAAAATTAAAGACTTCAAAATTCCAGAAATGTGCTTGACGATAAAAAAATATTTTTGCAATGCTTAATTTTCCCTTTAACATATTGTCATGTATAGATAATAGGGTATCCAGCCAATCTGTAACGTTTGGTTTTTTCCCATAACTGAAAGTATCCCTAATATGAATTATTATTTAAATTTTTAGTGATTTTTAGGGTATAACTCGTCTATTGTTGTTACGTATGTTAATAAAAAAACTTTAATATTCCTCCTTAATAATATGTATTTAAATCCAAACTGAATGTTCACATGAACATATTATTTTTTTTTTGTAAGGCTGTATACATCAATTTTCGTTTAAATTTTAAGAACTGTTTTGGAATTCTAATGATTGTTAGAGCAATATTAGCACCTTAATAATTTTTATCGCCGGCGTAAAAGTGGTATAGGCTAGATATGTACAAAACTAGATTGAGGGATAAAGATGGAGAATTAGCCGCCTTTTCAAACGATGTGATGCCATTGTGTGTACTAGTTCGATAATTTTAAAAAGGGGAATATTTATCTAATAATAATGGAGAACATAAAACCTTTTTTAAACAAATATAGTATTATTACGGTAGTTCACTGTATCTTTCATTATTTATATTTATTTAGATAGTGTAATAATATCGAAATGCAAAATGTGTGTATTTAAATGAATAATTTATATGATTGATGATACTAATTGATTTTTGTAAGGAGAAAAAGAAGAAATTCTACCGTTGAATAGAGGTAAATAGGTAGATGACTGTAGGTAGGGATTTTAAAAACTTTTGCAGTTTTGTAAAAATTGCTTCGAGAATGGGTATGATCTTTAGAACTTTTCCAAAATTCAGCTAGACGGTCAAAACCGGACCAGAGCAAAATCTGTTTTCTTGATTTTTAAGTAAATCAAGAGTACTTGTTTTGTTGGTATGAGGGTAGTATTTTTGGTGTTTAAAGTCTCAATCAAATAATAAACTGAGTTTATAATCTAATTAAAGTTAGATATGGAAAGAGTTGTGTGAAACATTCGCTGTTAGTGGAAGGCGCGGGGATCATGCTTCCGTGAATCGGTTAATTTGAAAATTCGTTGTTAGGTGATCGTGGTTGGAAGAGAGGCCATACGAAGGCGATACTAAGTTGTGTAAATGCATTGATGGAAATACCTGCCGAGGCATTTGTATCGGTGGCATCCTGACAGAGGTCAAACTGTCAAGATGCCAGTGATGACTGGCATTACTGTGATATGCTATCAATTTTAGACGACCACCGTCGTCTCTAACCGTTTTTTAATGCCTCTTTGTCGTATTATCTAAAAGACGACCTCCAGGAGAGGCTATTAGGGTCAGGAACGGAGGAGGTAGTGTGGCAAACGGGATCGTCACAAGGAGACTGTATTCCCCTATGGGGGTCAGGAAGGCCCTTTAGAAGCCGAATTCTTTGCTGTATGTATTTTAATGAGTTTCAAACCAGAAACTTTGCTATTTCCTTTTACTAACCTTAAATAGTAGGGTTTAAGTAAATAAATCACCGGAATGTGGAGTTACAATTGAATTTTAAAACCATACGCTTGATATGTTTTTTAATCTGTTATTTCTAGGAATTTATATTTTGCAATATTTCAGGTTCAAAAAAGGTATTATAATGAGGACGTTGGGGAGTATTGGAATATTTCCTTCCTGATTGCATTGACAAAGTTTTTTTCGGTCATAATGTTAAAAAGTATGGAAAACTGGATGTAGCGTAATAAGGTATTACGAGAGAGTTTCATACAAGATTTAAAAGCAATTATTAAACCATGGGTAATATATCCAATTCGTATAATGTAATTATGTTAAAAGTAAAAGGTAAACGACAAAATGTATAGTATTTTGTTGACCTAAAGACTATTTTTAATAATAATATTGAACAAAACTCTAATAATAAAAATAATAATATTGAAACAAAAACTCTCGTTTATAAATTGTAAGTTGTTGGCTTTCCTAATCAGTTTTTTAGGATACGTTTAATCAGTTTTTTAGGATTCGTTATACATAGATACGAAGTCTAACTGGTGTAATAATAGAATGAGTGATTTTTTTTGAGACCTATAAAAGTGCTAAACAAGGAAATTTAATGTCTTCTCTACTTCTATTGACTAGGGTGTTATTTATTAATGACATTACAGAAGATGATAAAGGAAGTAAATAGTTATTGTAATAAATTTGATTAGAAATAAATCTAAAATATTAGTTTTAAGAAGTAAGTACGATAGTCGTCATACAAAAGTTGTAAAGTAGCTAACAAGAAGAAGTTAGAATATAAGCTTAATTATATGGTATTACATGTTTACTCCACAACTTTAATTACGGACCATGTCATGAGAACTTATCAAAAACAAAATCTGGGTTAAATAGGATATGAATAATTTTATGGTTAATAAGACAAGAGCCACGTAAAATTATGTTAATGATTTTTATAAAACTTGTCAAAAAAAATGTTTTCAATCAAAAATTATAACATTCATCGAAAATATCTAATAAATCAAAATTATTTTTAAAAATGAGTTGTCCATGCAAATAATTTTGGTTGGTTTTCGTACGGTAAAGCTTGGTCCTTTTAAATAACCTTCTTTAAAATAATTATCACACAAAAAAATACTTAATAATTTGTATGGTAAGCATGTCAAAGATATCCGTATTAAAAAATAACTTTCATGGAAAATTATTAATTTTTTTTTTTAAATATTACAAAAGTATTTTCATGAAAAGCATAATAAAATTACTCAATTTGTTTAAAAATTATACAATTACTGAAAAATATGAAAAAATTATATATATATTTTCAAAAAATGTTCTTTATATATAGAAATATACGTAGACAGACACTAGCTGGAAACAGTCTTTAAGGATGTTTCAAGAGCGTTCGCTGTGCACGTAGCTCTTATATCGGGATATCTTTAGTATGATTTATTACAGGGCAGAGATTTTATGTTAATTATTTTACAATTTTGTCGTTATTGAAAAAACAACTCCCAATTACATTATCTTGAAGTAGATATTAATTTACTGTTTTCATTGTTTTTAGATTACATTTTAATCAAGTACATCACAGGATACTGACTTTGCTCAGAAAAATATTACTATGAATTTTGGTGAAAAGAATTAATCTAAAGATACGCTGGTATGTTGAATGTATGTGGTTATATAAAGAGTATGGGCATGGGTGATTTTACGAAATGAGTGAGGATTCGAAGAGGCGAAGTGGACATTTGATTATTTTTTTTACTCTTTTGACAGATAGATAGATAGAGAGAGAAGTGAGGAGGTACAAAAGACTCAGTGGGAACAATAATATTTACAACCGGATTAATGAACAATTTCATTGTACATTAAAATTTATAAGATGTCATTTTATAAGATAATTTCATTGTTTATTGTATAATTTACAAAATAAGGAATATATATTTCATATATATAGTATGGGTATGCGATATCTACGGTGATATGTGGAGTGCTTAGGTACTGACAGATTTTTGAAGTCGGAAACATTGATTTGGTTAAATGCTAAAAACTTGAACAAATTATTTGAATTCTTAATCTATGCTTTAAATTATAGAAATAAATTAATTGCCGAGTATAATTGTTAGGTGGATTAACACAATGGGTGTGATTTGCGTAGGTCTTTTGAATGCGTGCTTCAGTGCGCTAACACAAATTATAACACACTTAACTAACACGAATTGTTGTTTTGTTTACCGTTGCCATCGACTAGTTTCCATTGCCATTGACTAGTTTATATATATATATATATATATATATATATATATATATATATATATATAGATGGTAGGAGTTGTAAAATTGAGAAATTTGATGAGATCTTTTCATTTTGAAATATGCCGGATTTTAATGAATTTTTCAAGATTCAAGATGTAATAAACTAGTTATGTGTGGATGAAGTGTAAAAAACATACATATATTTACTAGCACATTTTAATAAACTTAATAGTAACATCGCTCTAAGAAGGATGATATCAAATTTCAAGATTTTTCAACTACTAAAACCAGTTTTAAGTTTTAAAAGACATAAAACAAATTTAAGATATTATAAGCTTAGCTAGAATCTTAAGATTTGAGTTACAAGACATGAAATGGGCTTAGTGCTACATAGCGACGTCCATATATACCCGCAATATGGCTCTCGCTGACATATATTGGCCTTTTATGTGCTTTATGCAACACCAGCTTAACCCATTATCATTCTTGAAAAACATGTTTAATATTACTATCATATATATAAAATACGTATTTCCTGTTGTGTTTCAAATGAATGCTTGTAACAGTAATATTTATAAATGTAGTACTTAACCCTGAGTACGTCATATTTTTGAATTAGGATGTAATATTTTTGGCCGTATCTATTCGTGTAGTTCACTTACAGACCTGCTCAAATGTGTTGGTGTGTCATCTATCAAATTATGTTTTAATCCATAAAAATAATTCGTTGTTTTTAAACTAATCAAATAATTTATTGAATAATTTTACTAGCTATTACAATTTGTTAAAAAATGAGTTATTAAAAATAAACCTTTAACATCTGAAAGCATTTTTTTTTAATTTTAACCGTAGTTTTATAAATGAAATGGTATTAGCGTAATGATATTCACTAGATAATTCGTTTAATTCTTTTATACAAATATTTATGTATAAACTATTAGTTTATCTGGCTTTGTCCCGGTTAATCCTCGATTTTATTTATTTACAAAATAGATTTATTGACAAAAATTATTATATAAAAACTAACTGGAAATAATCTTAAATAACTGAAATGAATATAACAGATTATTAAATAAATATTTTTTAAATTAAAAAAAGTCTAAAAAAATTAACTGCATTTGTTTGCTATTTAATGGGTATAATTAAAAAATGTCAAAGGTGTATATATCATACGTTTTTTAAATTAGTATATTATAGGTTAATATGTATTGAATATTTCATTTATTAAAGAAACTTTTGATGGAATATGATTTTTAATAGTGTTGTTATGCGCAGAAGAGATTGTTTGAACATTTTTAGATGGAGTTTGATTTTTCATGAATATGTCAAAAACGTAGGTCATGTCAAAAGGTAGAATGTATTTCATTCATCGATGTATCTTAACTTTCCATGAAATTTTTTTTAATTTTCACTGGTAATATGTTAAGAATTGCGTTTTTTATTAGTGTTTCAGGCAGTTGTTTATGAATATTAGATAACTTATTGTTTCCGATGCCATAAATTTATGAATCATATTAACCTGTTGTTTTTACTTCGATGCTCAGAATATTTGTAAAAATATTTTTACAGATTATCTATAAATATATTCACAGATTATATTTGTAAAACCTGTGGTCATTGTGGTTGAAACCATGCTAGGATTCTAAATATATGGAGATATGATTTTATACTATTCTACTATTTCATCAGAATTACTTAGTGATAAAACATGAGTAAACATAAGTGATGGTGATAAACATGAGATTACAATATGTTGGATATATATATACATATATATATATGTATCAGTCTTCTTATATATATCGGGTGTCCGAAAAAGAACTTTGAAACTTCAAGAACAAATAGTTTTTTGCAGCACTCAATAGCGTTTTATGGGTAATCTTAAACCGACAAAAATTAAGTTTAAGTTTACAGATGACATGTCAGGTAGCAACTGCTATGAACTCGTGATCCTGTACCATGGCAGTTGCTACAAGAGAAAGCATAGTGCGTGCACTGGTTTGCAGTAACAAAATCAGTGACAAAAATCAGTGTACAAAGAAATTAAACGCTAGTCTATCGCAGAAATTCTCCGAGTGATAAAAGCATACGTAAATGATCTGAAGAGGTTTTTGAAACTGGAATCGTTTTGAAAGAACATTTACCAGATAATCTGGAAACACAAGAAAATTCGACTGTCTTCAACGAATTCCAAAATTTTCAGTTCATAGAGTTACTCGTCAACTAAACATTCCAAAATCTAAAGAAATCTACCTTCAAAGCATTTTATTTTCGAATGAAGCAACATTCCATTTTCAAGGACACGTGAATCGCCATAATTGTAGAGTTTGGAGCTCAGTAAATCCAACGAATTGTTGGAATTTGTCTGCAACTGTCCGAAAATAAATGTCTGATTTGGTATCAAACATAATATAATTTTTTACCATTTTTTTTCTCCATGAGCAAACTACTTCAATATTATACTACGACACGTTAGAGAACTTCTGTCGATTGAAAATATGGATTGTTTAATTTTCCAACAGGATGTTGGAAAATTAAATAATCCATATTCATAACGCCTTCATAATGACAAGTTGTGCAGACTGCTCTCAGCGACAGATTTTGTGCAGATAAGACCAGATAAGCATTGAAGCTCCCATCACTTGGCTACCGTGAAGCCCCGATTCGACGGCGATGGATTTCTTCTTATGGGACTGACTAAAAGACATTTTATACCAAGAAAAATTCCATTCAATTGAGCGTTTGCTTCAATGAATAACAGTTGTTGTGGAAGTGATTTCTGCAAACATGCTCGCCAGAGTGTAGAATGAGGTGGTTTGTCGACTGCCAGGACTCTGCAATGCTCATATTAAATTATACTAATAGGTAAAGGATACTTTAGACTTTATACTTTCATGTAATAGAACACATATTGTAAATTTGTAACAATAAATGTAATAAAAAAGCAAACTCGGACACCTGGCACACAATTTCTGTCAGGTACATTATTAAATAGGTACACTCTTCAGATCCAAGAGCGTGCTTTATTGAAAGATAATTATTACTTTAATGTGATCACTTTAAATAAATATTTTTTTTGCATTTGCCAATTGGTGTAAATAGACGATAAAAATTTTATGAATAATCAACTTTGAATTCAGATGCACAGCCTTAAGAAAGCGTAGGACATTAGATAACATCGACACATTGCTTCCTAACATATTTCGAATGTTAGCCTCTCATTTAAACTTTACGAAAAATCGCATAACAGACGCAGTCCACAAGGATGTGGTGTACCATTAGTTGGGAGTCGCAGCAAATACGGACTGGTGCATCGGTCTGATTCATGAGCTGTTCACGTGTAAGTTTCGCAAACCATATGTCCCTATTCGCAAATAATAACGCAAACGGCAAATAATAACTTCCAATCGACGGTTTTACCTGCATGAGGTGTTCCACGGTGAGTCATTGATTTTAACTGGATGAAGTTTATAGTTGATAGTAGCATTCCATTCACTTTACTGCTCATCACGAACTCCCTCTTCAGAAATCAGACAAGACTGTTCGAAACAGCGCGATTAGTGAGGCTGCAGACAGGTCTCTTTTGCCGCACGATCAGCGCGCTCATTGCTTGAAATTCCAACATGACTAGGGATCTAGCAGGAGCTTACAGTTGTTACGCAGCCATTTCAGAGATAACAAACTGTGTATCACAGACAGCAAGATGTCTGGAGTACATGTGACTAATCGCCTGCAAGGCACTCAGAGTCTGAAAAGACAAGTCCGTGTTGGAATGTTGGGCTAATTAGGCCTTATTAGCGATGACACTGGCGATGCTACGAAGGTCAAACATGTATGTTTTATTGCACATCACAAAATCACTACCAACATAATTATCGTTGGAGCCGTCTTTATAAACTACAGCATCAGGACTCACGCTATTTGATACATTAAAATATTTTTCTCGTAAGATATCCCGATTCGTGTCCTTTATTTGATATCAGGCAAGAATAAAGCAATAATTCACGGGATAAGGAGGACTAAGGGGGGGGGGGGGGGTAATAACTTTTTTTATATATAGAAATGCGATGAGCTCTGGTGGATAGCGAAGCAGTAAATCTTGGCCGTTCCTCATATCGATTTGGAGTACACCGCATCAAAGGTATGATTTTTGGTTGGGCTTTAATACGAGCTACATAGGAGCAGATCATTTGGTTTCGTTTATTCCAAAGAGATTGCCCACCACTGTCCACTGGTAGACTTATTATATATTTCGCTTGAGCTAAACGCAAACGTAGCAAAAATAAAATTATAGAATGATGTACTGCATAGAGCATTTTTAGAGCCGTAGCCCTTGCCGATAAATAAGCCTAGCTAATAGACATAGTATAAGGGGGGACCAACTAGAGCTGGGTAGAAGCGTAACATGCTCTCTCGATCAGCTCTCCGAGTATTAGATAGAACTCTCATGTGTAGAATTTTCAGACATTTAAGGAGCTGACTCCTTTAAACATGTTATCCACGTTAGTCGTTGGTCAAACCACAATCTCAAAAATCTCACCCGTGTGCATGGTTCAATTGGCTCAACATGTTCCCTCAACAGTGAAAAGCAAATGCATTTCGTTTTCTTCGGATAAAACGTGAATGCAGTCATTTTTCACCACGATAAACGGGTTATTATGTTTTGGAGCAGTCTTTTGCCAGGAGCTAAAGTTCTAGACGCAAAGTAAAGTGGAAAATCATTTATAAATAAAGAACACATAACGGGATTTTGCATGCAGTTTGTTATAATATTTATGGCTACGGCAAACAAAGTAACATTTAGGACACTTCCCTGCGGTATTCCGTTTTCTAGTGTAAAAGTTTCAGATACCGTCTTTCCAACTCTCTCTCGAAAGGACCGACTACTGAGGAAACCCCTCGTAAATACAAAGAGATTTCCTTGTATACATCATTCACGCTATTTATTTAAGATTTATCTCCTCTAAGCCGTGTCTACGCCTTTTGCATATCAACAAATACATAAATGAGGCTTTGACGAAGTAAGAAGGCGTTTTGAACAACAGATTCAAGAACAACTGCATGACCAATAGACAATCTACCTTGGCGGAAACCACATTGTTCGGAAGCAAGTAGGTTCTCTCAAGGTATCACACTAGACGACGGTTTACCATTCGTTCCATCAACTTTCACAAGGTACTAATCTTGGATACAGGATGATAACTTGTGAGGCTTGATTTATCTTTACTAGGTTTCAGTACGGGATTCATTCACCAGTGCTTCTGACCAAGAATCTGGAAAACCCTGATCAGAAAAAATTCTATTATAGACACTTAAAATATGTTGTAATGCAGTATATGGGAGGTGTGATAACATACTGAGCCTGATATTGTCATTTCCAAGGGATGTGTCACAGAAATTATTTAAGATATACCTTAGCTCATCAAAATAAAACGGCATGTTTAATTCATTTCGCTAGTCTCCCTACCTAGCGAAATTTTCTACCTGAAAATATACCTCATAAACTCAGGACAGTACGTTGTAATTGAAACTGACCTAAACGAGTCTTCAAACGTGTTCGCCACATCATTTGGCCCGGTGATGAGAATTCCGTTGTATTCCAGTCCAATCGGCTGCGGTGTCCAGATCCACTCTGGCCCGAACCTTTCTCCAAACAACCGATGATAAAGTTATCTGAGAAATGGTATCGACATGATTTCCGTTTAGCAGACCAAAACACTCGAGAACATTGCGAAAGTTCTCGCATTGCGAAAGACAAAGAGGATTTCTGTCGTAGACCTTCGATTGAAATTACGTAATGCGCTGCGACGACACCTTACTGCACTCCTGCAATGGACTCCTGCCCTCCTGCCCACCATGAAACAAAAGGCCGTCTTGGTTTTCCTGATGTTAGAGGGATAAATTCAATTGCACTATCGAAAATGTGGTATGTAATCATGGCAAGATCGGGCTACCAGATCTGTCGTATTCACTAAATGAATGTTTGTATTTGTTTCAATTCGTTTTCTCAACTACCCATCTACGTGGAAAACTCTGAAGCAAATCACTATTTCCGACTGAGATATCAACTGCTGTACCTTGAGAAAATCTACATGATCAAATTGAAATCGCCAAATAAGCAGGACAAAGGAATATGTGAAAATAGATTGGACAGATCATTTCCATAGACATCGACTTTGGGGAAAGGGATAAGATGCAGATATTCATTTTAAATAACACGAGTATCTTTTCACTGAGACTCTGAAACACTGGAACTTTTGTAGCCAGCGGAATCCACGTGGCTAATAGAATTTCCTTCAGAAAATCAGCCACTACTCTACGTCCTCTTCCCTCAGTTGGATAGTTGCATCTCTCACAGACATAGCCGGGAAAAGACACTTCATTCTCGGAAAGAGGTGAGTTTCCTGAAGACACAGTATCAAGGGATTTTCTTGGTTAAATAGGATTTTGATACCCTCACGGTGAGATCGGAGACCGCAAACATACCACTGAATAATATTTGTACCCATAAGAAATACCTATTTCCTGTAATATGTAAAATCTCTGCGTGCAGATTACTTATCAAATACTATCCGGTTTTTCTTTTGATTTTATAATCTTTAAGAAGTGCTTTGTTTCTTTGGACACTTCATCTACCCACATATCCTCATAGAAACCTCGAGATGGTGTACGGGACATGGAAACCTGGGAGGCGAGATGTTTTATCCCCTTACAAGGATCTTGGAAGTTTGCTGTGTAATCGGTGCAGCAGGATCTTTATGTGACGGTGTAACGACTAAAGTAGTTTTAGATAAACCACCATCGGTCTTTTTAGCAGAAGTTACCTTCTTGCCAATACTTAACGTTGCAATACCAGCCGTGAGGGACTTTACTTGGTCTGATAAAGCTTCTACCACCTTAGTTCTTTGCATGATGCATATTTTATTTTTATTTTTGTATGTCGTTAAAGAGAGCAGGGACAAAACTAACACCGGGTTTTACAGGATTCCTCATGTTGAGGGATTTTCTGTTTTTTGTTGTTTTTTTTTGACAACCCACAGGAAAAGACATTTCTTCTCAGTACAGATCTTTAATATAGCATTTTCTCTCTTATAAAAGGCCATTCTTGAAACCTTGCCGAGTGTAGAACTTTACAATTAATACATTTTTCTATTTCAGCCCATGTGCTATCATCATGCCTCATACAGCCCCGTGTTCCTTCGTGCAACCATCTTTGTTGTGACCAAAATCCTGACACTGGAAGCAGCGTCTTGAGTTTGGTTTATACGGCCGAACACGGACAGAGAACTAAGCAGTTCTTACTCGCTCAGGAAACAGTTGGAGCAGAAAAGGTTAAAATAATTAAAGGTTGGAACATCAGCACCATTCTCCATACTCACAATTCTCTGCATAGACTTCACTGACTGTGGTATGATCTTTTCTGGTATTTCAGTTAACTCATCATCAGCCATGCTGTTATGACGCACGTATCAGGAAGGGAGAAACCTTGGTAAAGGATTTACCTTCTTTACTGCACTTCACTACAAGAAACCTTGTACACAAAAATGTAATCCCCTCCAACGTTATCGTTTCCTTAGCACTACACAAATCTTCGATTGACAAAGTCGGTCGAAGGTTTTTTTAACTACTGGGTTTTTCTTTTATCAAGTGGACCTACAACCACTGAAGGATTTTTAATTGGGACATACATACATTTCCCACGGGTACCAGCGATATAATAGGCGCGTATTTACTGGAGGTAGATCTTCATACAACTGGATTCACCCAAGTGCCCAGGGGACATCGTCTAAGATTCATTACGTAGAGCTATCAACTCTTCGGCGCGGTAGTTTCCACCTAGGGTTACGGTTGGCATTCTATAAGGTGCTGCAACACCACCGAGTGAAATGTAAGAAGAAACAGCGTATGAAGTTGTTTTATATCTGTGTAAGGGTATATGTTAAGGGTGTATGTTGTGTTGTATATGTTGTAGTGTTCTTGGGGTGGTGTATGTAGTGTAAAAGATTCAAAGCTTGGTTTGTGGTAGGAAGAAAAGCTGCATACTGCAGCTTTTCTTCTCTTGGCCTCTAAGATTGGCGTCCCCACGGCAAGGGACGTGGAGACGCCAATCTCAAAGTTATTATTGCTTGTAAGACAACTGTATAATCTATAAAGCATCTTAAATTCTTAAATACATTCTTATTTTAATTTATATATATATATATATATTTTTTTTTTTTTTTTTTTTTTTCTTCAAGTGGAAGTAATAAACGAACTGTCAGCTTATTCCCTGGATTCCAAATCACCTCTTGGGTAATGGGTAAAGACAGATAACTTCTGAAAACGTTCTATTACATTAGGGAAAGACGCACGGTTAGAGTAGAATATAAGAAAAAATTTAATTTCCCGTCGGAACCCGCTACCGGTAAAACCCATTCAGTCATTGTAAATTAACCTTATATCTATCCAATTCTAAGACCTATAACATCCTTTTCCCTTACAGTTTTAAATATATCGAGTAGGAAATTATTATTATAATTATCCGTAAAACAAATAGATGAAATTTTTAATTTTTTTTTTTTTTTATTTGTGTTTCTACAGCATCGTTAATAATTGTATGGAAACTTTTAAAAAATATTTGTTTTTTATGTAAGAAGTGTTTAGTATCTCCTGATTTTGTTGAATTATTACCACTGTAATTATAATTCTTGGTAATTCCTGTTAGAATAACTATTATTTTTGTATTTATTGGCAGTAACCATTATCTTTTCCCGGCAAATATATTTTTTATGTACTCCGTTCTGTTTGTGAAGAAATTAAAAACAAAACCTAAAACCTAAATATCATGATATTAAGTTACTTTCATATATATATATATATATATATATATGTGTGTGTGTGTGTGTGTGTGTGTGTGTGTGTGTGTGTGTGTGTGTGTGTGTGTGTGTATGTATGTATATTTTTTTAACCTCCGGGACTATATATTTTCGTATATATAATTTATAATTACTTTATACTACTTATATTTGCCATTATTGAGTATTTTTGTGATAATGGTTTTTAATAAGACATTCACTATAAAAAATTCTATAATATTTTCGAGTTACCGTAATCGAGTAGAGTTTTGGTATGAACTTTTAACAAACAGTATTTATTTAAAATGTTTAGTAACTTTTATACCTTTTTGCATTTTAACCGAGGTTTCGCTATTGATTTTATAAATGAAATGGTATTAGCATAATGATATTTACTAGGTAGTTTGTTTAATTATTTAATGCAAATATTTACAGTACCATATGTATAAACTATAAGAATACCTGGTTCTGTCCTGGTTGATCCTTGTACTCCCTGTGGAGGGAATATGTCCTTGTCAAGGATTTTATCTTTTCTAATTTGGCTTAGACGAAATATTTTAGCTAGTTTAGTAAAAGCTGGTAGGTAGTTCTACCAGATAGTTGGTGTAAAATATAAATAGTATTTTCAATCACAGTGCCCAGAATATAGGGTATGATATATTTTTCTCAGTAATTATAGGCTCAATATGACCTGATCTCGCCTTATTACGATCCTGGTCGCAACACCAATCCCTTCCATTCCAGGCCCTGATGGGCTTTACCGGAGGTGGGCTCTAAACCTGATAACACATGACAGTCATCATTTTTTTCTCTGTCAGGACGCCATCGATACATGTCTAGGCAGACATTCCACCAATATATTTTTAAACATACCTTTGTATGGCTTATTCCAATCTTGACCTCGTACTGTACCTTAAAATATTTACTACTATACATCTACTACAGCTTACAAATCTCAATATCTAATTAACCGATTGGGGTAAGCGTGATCTCCACGTCTTCCTCTAAAACCGAACGTTTTGCACAAACTATTCCCATACCTAACTTCTGTTAGACTATATACTCAAATTATTATTTGAGTGAGCCTTTTAAACATCGAAAATGCTATTCTCATACCAACAAAAAAAAATGTTGATCGAAAAAACGATAATTTTGCCGATACTTTAATTTACTCAAATTCCCTTGATTTATAGCCCCACTAGAGTGGGCAAAAATCAAAAGAAGAGATCCAACCGGCGACCTTTGTTTGAGCGCTTAACTGTTGATCCAGTGCAGGGGTGTGCGGAGAAAAAAAAATCCCCTTGATTTACTGAAAAATAAAAGAAACAAATTCATAGATGTAATAACGTCTGATAAAAACATATCTCTCTCTACTCTGGTTTGCTTTTGAGAGCGAGGTCAATGCCTACACCCTCTCAAACCGCATCTCCATCACAGAGTTTTCAACACATCCATTCTCACCCTAACTGCGAATATCTCAGCTAACTGGGGCTCGTTGCCAAAACACCTATCATGGCGAAGTAAGCACCCAGGCGGTTCCCTAGCCACCCGGGTTACTACTCTATCTATACATCCATAGCAGTATCAATCCCCGTCAGACTTTCTCAACAGAGCTAAGAATCTCAGGTAGCTAACAAAAAGCCAGATAGACAATATTTTATAATATCAACGATCTTCCCCACTCTTCTACATGTCTCTTGTTTTCTATATACAGAGTGATTCACGAAAAATGTAACAAATTTTCAGGACGTGTTCTATCGATGGAAATAAAGAAGAAAGTTCATATAAACACATATTCGGGAACGCTTTGTTAGTGAGTGTCGGGTGTTGAAAAATTTCGCCTTGATTTCAGCACCTTCGGTAAAATTGCCACACTGTAATTGTAATTGTTAAGCCCCAAAGTAAGGGGTAAATTCAGTATTTTTTTTATGAAATCTAACCAGAAAATTTGAAAAAATAAATCCCAGAACTGTATTTTAAGAAGTTTTTAAAAAATCTGGTATAGAAAACAAAAGATTAGAGGCGAGAAACACACTATCCTTGGTTCCAATCTTTTGTATTCTACACTAGATTTTTTAAAAACTTCAACAGTTCTTGGACCTTTTTTTTCTAATTTTCCGGTAGATTTCATAAAGAAATACTGAATTTACCCCTTAATTAAATTTTAAAAAACGAACTGTTTTATGTTTGGCGTAAAAATAACTTTTTTAAATGATTAATAAACTCATAAAAGTTTTAAACAAAATTTGCAGAGAATTTAATTCTAAGTAAATTCTAAGTAGAATGAATGAGATCCACAGAAGTTAAATATAAACGTAAGAATTTTGAAGTTTACTAAAAACAAAACACTTCACAGTGTAATTTTAACTAGATATTAAACAAAACGATATTTAATCCCTTATTTTTCGGATAAAATATTAGGATAATTAAACCTTTGCCAATTTTTCTTTCTTTCTTTTAATTTGGTGAAAAATATTCTTTCATTGTTAGTTCCAAATATTTAACTAAAGTAAATTAAAAATTTAATTTAATTTTATGATATTTTTGAAATACCATATCTTGACTTGTGGGTAGGGCTACAAACACATTAAAATCTGGATTTCATAAAAACGAATTAATTATTTGAAATTATTCCTTAAAAGCCACAGGAACACACGTACGAATACATATATACGTATACGAGAGATTCTTTATCATTTTTTTTTTAATTATTGTTTTTTTTTTGCTTGATATCATCACATAAGCTTGAAGATTGTGAGTGGGATATAGAAATTGAATTTTTGTCGTATGAAAACTTCCAGAGATTTGAACCCGAGACGCTATCACTCCGCTCCGGAGATCGTCAATTAGTTATTAATCGATTAATAGACATGGTAAGTACAATTCATATCGACACAGGTATATTTTTGTGTAGTTTATTATTACATAAATATCTTTCTCATAATCAAGAATTTTAACTAATTTCTTGTTAACTTTATGTTTATTCGATGCATCTTCATTATTAATTTATTTTTGAATGTATATGTCTTATATCTTATTGTAAATTTGCTTTTATAAATATATACGAAGAAAATACTAACATGTAATAATACGTGACCATTTTTTTCCAGAATTTCTGATAAAATTATTTCTTTCTACATCTTTCTGTAGAATTAGCCATTTATCTGTTTTATGTGTGCGTTTTGTTGTCCTCAATGTAATGTTTTACTTTAATGTTGCCTTTTGATTATCAAGTAAAACACCTTATTTGCTAACGGCGCTACTTAACTATCATGTTTACTTCTTTTTAGATATTTAGGAATTACTTCCTCAGATTTTAATACGTAAGCAATATCTCAGTCAGTTACGTCGACAATAATTTTATGTCTTTTTTTCTTAAATTTTGATGTTTTATTACACTTAAAACCCGATTGTTTTATTACTTTAATTGAGTAATGTAAATTTGATACTTTTAATTCCGAAAAAATATATATAATTACCTAATTAAATTTGTGTTTATACTTTGTAGCTCCATTTTTTCGTTAACAATAAAAATATACCTGTTAGTTTTAAACATAAACTAAGATATTTGCTGTAATAATTGTAATAGCAGCTTCAGGGCAAATTGATTTATTCGTGAGAGATAAGTTCGTGAATAATATTAATTAATATCATGTTAACACAGTAGAACATTGTTTCAGACTGCAAGATAATTATTGTTATTTCTACTTCATGAAGAATGTCCATCTTTGTTTTATGTTAAATTTTATTTGAATTTAAATTATGTAAAAATTAATTATTTCCTTGAAAAAAAAAATACTGAAAACATCAATTTTCACAGTTATTAAAAAAATTCATTTAATTTAAAGAATAAATCAAACATTTTCATAATAATAGAACTGTACAATGAAATTCGAAAAATACTTTATTATATTATGTTTTGTATTGCCAGTTTTGGTTAATCCGATAAATCAATTCGTTTGCTTATTTTGGGATAATATTTTTATGATTTTTGTACTAAGTAATTTTAATCAGATATTTTAAAATCGAACGTAGGGTGAAAATATTTTCTTCTGTTTATTTCATTCTTTCCGAATGATACCGCCAGTAGTTAAAATGGCGACCCCCTGAACAGAAAGCCTCTACGTTTGTACTTTGCTAAATCTGTAGTTACAGTTCTACTTGCGTTCTGCAGAAAGTGTAATAGCGGTTTCCAATTCGCAATAACATTCGTTGACTAGGTTTAATCAATTTTAAACGACCGGATATCTGTATAAATAGAAGAATACGAGATGACCTAGGACGTCTAAAGAAAATGTTGTACGTATAAGGGAATCAGGAAAGATTGAGTCTTTCCTCTCTGAATCTAAAGATTCTGCTAAGAAGGCCAACCACAAACTAGCAATGCTAATGATGAAAGTGTGAAATGTTTTTAAGGAAACGCTAACATATGCGTTGATATCATTTACAACTGTTATAGCTTTGAAGCCTACAGACTACGCTCGCTGTGCTTGCCGACATTGCGATAGAAATTTTTCAGCGTGAAGATTACGTAATCATTTCTCGATTGGATTGCATTCACCGATGAATCCACATTTCATCTCAGTGGAACAATTTACAAACATAAGGTCCGTATCTAAGCATCAGAAAATCCTCATAAACTCTTATATTACGAAAGAACTCCCAAAAATTAAATATTTTCAATTCAATATCTCGTAAGCAAGTTTACGCCTCACTGGCGTAACTCTGTACGGGATTGGTTGAACATGTTTTCCCTTCTTTCGACATGGACCCGATAACAAAGCACGTTTACGCTGGTCTTCAAAGTCACTCAATCTGACTCCCGTGTGATTTTACTTTAGAATTTTATAAGGTATCTTGTGTATGCGCTTGCGCTACTTACTGATCAATCCGATATGAGGCACAGGATTGAAGCTGTTGTCGCTTCCATTATTTCAGACATACTGGTTAAAGTATTGGGCGAACTCTCCAAAATTCAAACTCCGATATTTTCTTTGAGTACTCTGTATATCAATCAAAACAAAAAAAAAATTATCCATTTAGATAGCAAGAGAATCTTTTTGTGTTGCTGTATACTAGTTGCATTACAAATTTTTCTTTTATAATCAGTCGTCAAAAGGATTTTTACCGTAAGTCAAATTTTTGGCTAAGAGTAACGTGTCAGACCATCCAAAGATATCCCACCTCAAATGCAATATTAATAATATGCATCTCCTCTCATGACACAACCAAAACAATTAGTTAATAAAAACAAAGTTAACAGGTAATAAATAATAAAGTCAGATAAAAGGTAGATAATAATAATGTCACAAAACATTAAAGTCATCTAAGTTTACAAATATTAAACTTAGATAAAAACAGGTAAAAGTAGCACGGATTCAAAAAGTTTTAACTATATTTAAAATAATAACCACAGTATCATCACAGAACACGCACTTCAATGATCAACCATGCCCTTAAAGATCAGCGAGATCCATTACATGTAGCCTCTTCAATCGTCTTACTTATTCACGATTGTCAAGTAGATTCAGTACCAGATGATTCACATGCCTGTCCAGTTTCGATATGTAGTTCCTATTAGTCCTCGGAATCTCCTCACAAAAACGCGGCACTCCAAGATATCCGTGTACCTATACGTTTCTAGCGAGCTATAGAGTCCCTGATACCATCCTGAGTTACCTTGTCTGAAACCTTGAATGATTTCAACGTTACTATTACAAGTAGTTCCTTAAACTTGTGCACCATATCTCCATTACGAATTTACGGTAAGAAAATGTTAAATATGAAATATTCGTGAAGTAATGGACAGAAACAGTTTAGATGTTTCTTCATTGATTTTCTAAAGTGTGTGAGTTCCTGAATTACTGGACGAAAAATTTGAATATTTATTTAATTATAAGTTGCTCGATCTCCTTCTCTCAGTCTAACACTTCACAAAGTGCACACACGCAAACAAACACACTTATCTTAAATTACACACGCGGGTTTTCGAGTTGATAGATTTAATATTTATTACATAAAAATCACTCTTTCATAGAATTTGTTTGAATAATTAAATTCTTTTTTCAAGTGAAGTAGTATTTCCAAATAGTAAAATTTATGTTTTAGATGGAATGTTTTCAAATCAATTACATTAAATTAATTTTATAAGTGAAACACAGTTTTATTACTGATAAACGATTTAAATTACATTTTATATATATATATATATATATATATATATCCTTTATATTTTATTATGTAGTAATTTTAGCTCTCTATTATTTAACAAAAATTTATTATATATACATAATATTTTCAATTGGACTGTAAATATAACTATTAACCTTTACATTAAATTGAAAAATATTATTTTTCTTAAGATAAACGAAAAGCATAAGATGTATGTAAATTTTTGTAAACATAAATTATTAAATATTTACGGGTAAGCAGTTTTCCTATCATTATCTAAAATTTTCCGATTTAGCGTTTATTATGATGTTAAATATCAGGGAAGAGGTTAAGCAGATTAATTTAGATATTCTCCCTCCCAAAGTTACCATTATCCGTTAATTTATTATCAGATAATATCCTGAAATGCTTGTAATGCTTATTATTATATCGCTGATCTTCTTCATTTGCTAATAATATAAATTAAAGAGGTAATTTTTCGAAATGGTTTATTTCATTTTTATATAAAATAAAATTCCACTAACCAACAATTTTAAAAGTATATATCCGACTCGGATATATATACTTTTAAGAGTAAAGTATATAACAATTTTAAAAGTATATATCCGACTCGGATATATATACTTTTAAGATTGTTGGTAAGAGGAACTTTATTTTTTATTCAATTATATTAATACCAACGATGCTTAGTAATTTATATTTAATTTTTTCTTTCTTTTATTTAGTGAAAATTCTAACAAAATTTTTTTATACATATATTTTTTATTGTAATATGTCTTCAGTTAATTTTCGAAAACAGTAGGCTAGCTTGTAAATTAACTTAATATTTGAAATCAATATATGTCAGTTATCTTAACTAAAAATATAGACACCATCTTTCATCTTGTAGTACTTGCCTCTTTCTTCATTTTAGATGATCAGTGATTTATATCCTGTAACTTACGTTTACTTTCAAAATATGTTGAAAGTGAATTTCAAAATTATTATTATTCACTTTTAAATTATACCAAGGAGATTCTGTTAAAATGTTTTAATTTTTTATTTCTCTTTTTTTCTTCGTTATTTGTTTTATATTGCAATAATTTTTTACTTTTAATTGGTTTCTTTTAATATAATTGTAATTGAGAACTGTAAAGTAAAATAAAAAACTGTGAAAGGATCTTTTGTGTTTTGGATACAAGACACAAAAGTTAGTTTAATATTATAAACTTTACCAGATACTCTACAGACCTACACTTCTGTCGATTCTTTTTTTTAATATCTTTTTGTTGATAGTTGCATCAATAGTGACTGGAGTATAGCTGTAATTGTATCGGTAAACGTGAAGTCTTGAACAGACTCAGGCCGACCACTCCTGAGAAGTATGGTTAATTGAACCCCAACCACCCACGAATACCGGTATCCACGATCTAGTATTAAAATCCGTATAAAAGCAATTACGTTTACTAGGATTTAAACCTAAGAACCCTTGATTTCGAAATCATCTGATTTACGATGATGAATTTTACCGCTTGACCAACCTGGTGGGTTTCTTTTGATTATGTTCTTACAATATATTAAATAAACTTCACTCTTTTATTGCAAATATATGTTGAATTTTCTTCCTTGTTGAATTTTTCTTCCTTGTACGAAGAAAAGGAAGTATTGTGATCGCGAATAATTTTGGTTTTCAGATTACAATGGATGAATCCATTTTGACCATCCCTGAATCCATTTTGACTAGTTTCGGTGTGACCTCTGTACGTACATATGTGCATATTTATCTCGCATAATTCAAAAACGATAAGCCGTAGGCTGTTGAAATTTTGGATTTAGGACTTTTGTAACAACTAGTTGTGCACCTCCGTTTTAATTGCAGTCGACTGGGCCAAAAGTGTCCAAAAAGGCCCAAAATCCTCTAAAATTTGGATTTTGGACTTTTTCTTAACTGCAGTAATAAGATGTTAATATTTCTAATGTTAGGCTTAGAGTGCCTAACTAATAATAGTATCACTTGTCTTTGTTGTGCGACATGCCAAGACTTTGCTGTTCTATTAAACAAAATAAAATAAAAATGAATAAATAAGCCAACAAATTATAACTGTTATTGCTAACAATTTTTTTAAAGAACTAAAACAAAATCTGTGAATCGGAGACAAGACAGTATTTTATTACCATAAAGTAACTTTTTTGTTAGTATATTTACATATAATAATATATATTACTATAACAATGTAGTAAAGTACATAAAAATTAAAATTAATATAATTTTAATTGTTTTTTCACCTTAACAATTTTTTTTCTATTCTCCATTTATATCCCATATCTTGGCTGTTAAATCTTCAAAAATCGAATTGAAAGTCTTTTTCTCTTTTCATTTTTACCGATAAGAACCATTAAAATGGTCTAAAAATGTATTCTAAGTAAATATATTGTTAAACTAGTCTATCTTTGTTTCTTAATATTTATTCTTTAAAAGCAATCAATAACGTTGTTTGTTAAATTAAATAATTTTGTAATTGAAAGAGTGGTAGTTAATTGGTAAATGAATGGTTGTTTCAGTCGGTATAAATTACGTTTAATAGAGTGTAATTGACTGTAATAGAGTGCACATATTTCAAGAACAGTTGCGAATAATAACATACGGTACTGAAATAGAGATGTTTGCATATCAAATCATAATGTATAAATGTAACTACTTCATTAGTAATGAACTTGTTATATTTGTTAGCGTACGTATTGTTTTGTGGAGAGCAAGCTTGTAAAACGGCTGGAGGACTGAACTTTTGAAGTCCGATAGATGTTGTTTTATGATGTATGCATAAATCTGCTCTGGTTTGTAGTTCCTAACTGTACGTGTTCGTACATACCCGCATGTATTCCTTTATATAGATTGAGAGATTTTTATGCTAGTTGACTATCCGCATTTCTTCTGGTTTTAAATTCGTAAATTTTGATAAGTAAAATATTATTCAGAATTGAATGTAATGTTAATTTAATTTTAAACTACTTTCTTTTTCTGGTTCTACAACAAAGGTATAAAAGGTGCAAAATGTTAGTAAAAAGATTTTTCCGTAATAGAACGATAACTAGAAAACAATAATTTAAAAAATTTACTCACTAGTGAGTTATAGATTGTCAAATGAAAATTTGTTTTTCTAACCTCAACACTATACCTCAAACGAGGATAAATGTTTCATATTAAATGAAAACCTTATTTTTTTATCTAAATTTATTTTCAATGCATCTTGATTGTAAAATGCCAGAATACATTCGGAATATACTGGTCACGTTTATATAAATTATCAAAGGATTTATGACGCGGCAAAATAACTGGCCAATATTATATGATATTAATTCAAAATGGTTTTTATAATAGATGAACCAAACAGAGATTTTTTTCATACGTCAAAAGTTTTTAATTTTAGTTGCAATATTCATTCTGTTCCTCTGTTGTTCCAATAATATTGTATTATACGATATTGTTGGCGTTTTAAAAAAAATGTATATGTATATATATATTATTTTATGATAACCGTAATCAAATCTATTAAATAAAAGTAAAACTCACATCGTAATGCTTTTAATCGTTTTTTTTACCTGAATGGTGCTGCTGTTCTCATTCTGACTACAGCTTATTTTATTACCTGAAAATTTTCTTCAACTGGAAACATACATATTAGAATCTGGTCGTGTAGTCAAAACGTATGTTGTTTTATCTACCAAATTATATTACTGTAAAGGGTGTAATTAGTTAATCAGTAGTATATTTGACCATGTTGTCTATAAATATTTGTACATTTCAATTCAAGCTAATGTCACTTAACTAATGCTGTTGAGTTTTTAAAATATTTAATTGATTCGTCTTGTTTTAGGTAGATTTCATAAAAAAAAACTACTTATTGCAATGGTAACCATGATTCGACATCCGGAAAATTTCGACATATTTTGGCGTTTCACATCCCCCAGACCCAAAACTACCGTCAGCTCAAAAGTTTATATATACATACATTTTTCACTTTGTTGTGGACACGATAACTAATTTTGTGCCAATCACTTTGAAATTGTTCTTTAAAAATAACTCGTCCCAAAATCTCGGTCGAGTTCGTTAACGGCCAAAATCAGACCACTGGGTTGGAAATGGTGGGGGTGGGAATTTTTCGAGAAAAAAATATTGCTATAACTTTCTTATTATGTAAAATATCGAATTTGTTGAAAGTTCCTACTATTTTTTTAATAAAGGACTAAAACTTATCAAAGTAAAGTTTTTTGATATCACTAACCACTGGTCCAGGAGGTGTGAAAAATGGGGTTTTGAAGACAAAAAAATCTTACCTCCCTTAATAGGTACAGTATCGAATTGGTTTAAAGTAATCGTTAGTCCCCTTAAAATTACTTTTTTACAGGCAAACCTTTGCCTGTAAAAATTTTTGATATGACCAAACCTTACGGCAAAAATGTTGCTGGAATTGTAAGAAGACGGGGCTTGTCGTTTGCTAAACATATGAAACTTTTTTCACATGCAGCCATTGTCGTATTGAGTAAATTTGAAGTTTATCTTAACTTTAAGGTGGAAATCTTTTTTATCCCCTACCTAGCACTGGTGAAATCTGTACCTCCGCATGTACATTAAAAAATGTATAATTTTACACAATTTTCATAGTTGACAATTATAGATAGAAACAAAGGAAGTTTTTTTAATCTGCATTGTTTAAGGATGCGGCAAGAAAAGCGCGTTTATTTGATTTCACACACTTCAAAAATTTTTCAAAAATCAGGAAGAACCGATTATAAATTATAAATGTATGATTCAGAGTAGCATTCAGAACACATATAAAATAAAATAAATTTTTTATACACAGAACACATAGATAAACTAACGCTAGACAAACGAAAAGTTCTAGAAACATATAAATTAAACCATTCCTGCTGCTGTAAAGTTATAATTAGGGCTGGCAGAGCACAGCTTTAACAACTGCACTGAAAACATAAAAGTTACCATAATAATACTGAACTGATATATCTCAATCACTTCACATAACCAAATAACTAAATTATATATGTTCATAAAAAATGGACTGTCTTATATACTTGAAGAAAAATTTAACTGTATTCTGAATTTCGGCTGGAAATAGAGTGAGTTCCAACAACAGAGCTAAGTAATACTTACCAATACAAGTAAGTTTATTCCGTTAAAATTAAGATTTTAGAGGGTTTATCATTAAAGATTTATTATCTCGAATTATTTTCATTGCTAACCACCTCTAAGTATAAAATTATCATTTAAAAATTTACATTAAAAAATATTTTCTACCAAACTAAAAGAAAAAAAAAATGACAAAATTTTTAATTATCCTAATATTTAATCTGAAAAATAAGGGACTAACTTCGTTTCGTTTAATTACTAGTTAAAATCTTCTACATTTTCATATATTTTGTCTTTAATAAACTTGAAATTCTTATTTTATATTTACTTTTATTTCTGTGGACTTTATTCATAACATTTTGCTCAGAATTAAATCTTCTAGAAGTTTTGTTTAAAACCTTTATGTGTTTATTACCCGTTTAACAAAGTTATTTTGCGCCAAATATAAAACAGTATTTTACCCCAACCTTTGACATTTTACCTCAGATTCCTCAAAGAATACTAAAAATACAGTTCTGGGACCTATTTATTCAAATTTTCAGATCAGTTCTAAAATTCATCATCATCACTAAAATTTACCTCTTAATTTGGATCCCAAGAATTACAGTCTTAATTTTATTGAAGGCGCTAAAGTCAGGGTGAAATCTTTCGCCAACGAAGCGTTTCCGAACCTATGTTTATATGAACTTTTCTTCTTTATTCTCATTAGTAGAACATGTTCTGAAAAATTGTTACGTTCTTCGTGAATCACTCTGCATACATACACACACATATATATATATATATATATATACACACACACACTGTTTTTTAATTATTATTTCTGTTAATTTTCTTTGTTTTCATTTATGATGATTTAAAAACACAAAATATTAAAGTCCGTTATGCTCTAGATACGTTGATGTGGGTTACATTGACGTGAGATCACTGCTTATTAACTGATACGCACGTTTTCTTTTGGGAATGGTTACCCGTGCTCGTAGCGAATCTTAACACACTCAGTTCTGTTTCCATCCCTTTGGCGGACTGAGTACAACAATCATTAGTTGCCGTAGTTCGTGAAGTGAGCATCAGTGGATTAGTTCTTGTTCAGTTACTCTACGATTTAAGCATTCAGGTTTTGTGAATAATGATTTATACAACATGAAAAAATTCCGTTTTATAAGTTAAATTAATAAATAATATCCCAATATCGTAGGTGCTAAATTTTTTTCTCAGACCTTTAGTTTTTTATATCTGTCTTACTTAGAGTACAATCACTTATTTTTAAATTAAACTCGGATCATTGCAAATTTAAATATAACATCATTTTTTGTACATTAATAAGTCTAATAGTTAGGGTAATACATCTTCTCAGGTTCCGGTGCAAATATAAGTGTATATATATATATATTTATACATATTTACGGAAATTTATCTGAAATCTTGAATTTTTAGAAGTTCTTCCTTAAAATTAAGTTATCTACTGATTTTACAAGTTTATTTTAGAAGTTCTTAAAAAACAAATTAATCCGCTCGGATATTGTTAAAATTTAACTAAAGGATCTATCAAAAGTTGTTTTATTAAAAAAAAAAAAACTTGTAATTTGACAAACCAGTATGATGAGATCAAATTCAAACAGCGTTCAAATTGCACTCTAATTTGAGTTATATAAAATTAAGTTGGTCAGACGATGACTAACATACTGATGTCAAAATATGACACCGCAGTGCTAATTACCCTGACACAGCACTATAGTGTACTGCGGTACAACCTACATTAAATATGTCTGAAATTATTCAGTCGATTGCAATCTCTGAAAAATTTATAATTCTAATGGTGAGATTGCTTTCTACGTATATACTGATATTTTTATGCGTATAATCCGTGCCCTCTTTAAATACATGCATTCTATCTTCAACTACGAAAATTTTGAAATATATTAAACTATTTTTACAGTAATTTGAAAAAATTTAACGGTGTCTATATCTTTCAAAATATATTTTATTTAATTCTATAATTATCCAATTTAATGTTATGTAAATATATGCTTATAATATAAGCAAACATTTTTTCTAACTTATACCCATAAATCAATATAAATGTATTGTTTATTTATGTGCAAACCAAATCAACCAAATCGTTATCAATGTTTTGGTATTTTCTAGGCACTAGATTTTTCGCTTTTGGTAAAATATTTTAAATAAATATAATAATTTTTTTCGTGCCCTCTATATCTCCTCCCATTTAGCCGTCCATAACAATCCAAAGAAAATTTAATTCTGGGTAGCTGGAATGATTTAAACAGGAAGAAAGTCAACAGTTTAAATCTTAATGCGTTTTTCCAAATAATAAGAAATAAATCGTCCGTGGAAAAGTGGTAGCATTTCATCCGGAAGTTTCGTTCTCGAATCCCAGTTAGGTATATCATTTTCATACCGTACTTGTATTTTATTCATATTTTCATATATTCACACAAAATATTCTTCTTTATAAACTCTGTGGTGAATTAATTCATCAGTAAAAAAAACATTTAAATGAAACACTCAAGCAATATAGAAAATAATACTAAAGACAAAGGCGCATAGATGACGATATTAAAACAAGCTATAAAAGTTCTCAGGAATTTTACTTCTAGTTAGTTGTCTATTATCCATACCATACTTATATCAATGTTACCATAAAATACCAACAACATTCAGAGAACCAGGACGATAATCGTTAATTATTATTTCCAAGCATCTTGTTAAAGGGACTAAATAATGAGGCTAATGCTGCAGTGCAAAGAGACGATCCTTTATGGATCTAGTATAAAGCACTCGAAACCTGTATCGGTTATATCACTAATAGGACTTCCTTTGAATACCTTAGTAGAAAATATAATATCCTGAAACAAATGCTGATTACTCACGAAACTAAAACCCCGAAACTACGTTGGGCTCATAATAATAAACTAATTATAAATATAATTTTACACAAGCAGGCAAAAACCATTGATCGTATGCAGAGTTCGGTAGACTCGTCATCCAGTGATATAAATATCAAAAAACTTACTTAAAACGTTCAAATAGTAATAATGATAGTTGTAGTAAAAAAAAGTAAATTTTTTTAAGAAAAAAATTTCCACTATTATAGAATTTAAACATTTATAGACAACAATGATGAAAGTAAAACAATAATGATACCAATAGTGTAATTATAGTATTAGAAATAATAATAACAATAAAATAAATAAATCAAAAAATAATAATAATATACATTAAAAATTTAACCAAACAGGCAGAAAATCTAATTCTAAATAAAATTTACAGTTGGGGTTTTTGAGCCTTCATTTTTTTTTTTTTTCATTACAAATTAACAATTTGAAGTTAGGGGTGCCTTCATGTATTCGCTTAGGCAGGAAATCCTTTTCTTTTATTTTAACAGAGTCTTCATAAAAGAATGGTGAGGTTTCTGTAATTCAGATGAAAGCAATAAGACCCACCGTGTTGGTCTAGTGGTGAACGCATCTTCCCAAATCAGTTGATTTGGAAGTCGAGAGAGTTCCAGCGTTCAAGTCCTAGTAAAGTCAATTATTTTTACACAGATTTGAATACTAGATCGTGGATACCGGTGTTCTTTGGTCGTTGGGTTTCAATAATTCCTGAGATGAATGGTTGAACATCTCAGGAATGGTCGAAAAGAGACTGTACAAGACTACACTTCATTTACACTCATACATATGATCCTCATTTATCCTCTGAAGAATTATCTGAATGGTAATTACCGGAGACTAAACAGGAAAAATAAAAATCAAGGCCGTAGGGAAATTTGTAGAAGTTATGTTGGTAGCCCTGATAGCCTCCAACCCAAAAGTTTATGTTACAGCAGTTCAAACAACCACACCAGTTTTTGTATTTTTGCTGAGGTGTGTTTAGTTCGTTACTACGTTTAGTTAGTTACTCGTTTATTTCGTTACGTTGTTCACGGTTCAAGAAAAAGCAAAGTGTGTTTTGTGGCAGGCTGAATTAAAATTCTTAAGTACACCGCATGAAAATAAGATACGACGTAGGTTCAAACAGTTCAAAGAAACTGGATCTATTCTCTAATAAAAATCAACTGTCTGACCACGATTATCAGACGGAACTGTTGAACGAATCAGACAATCTGCAATCAGATCATCTACAAATCCATCTCTCGTCGAAGTTGTACATTCCGAAAACAATTCACGAAGTTTTACAAAATAGATTGAAAACATTGAAATTACACGCATATAAAATCCAGCTGCTGCAGGTACTGAAACCTGATGGAAGAAAACGTTCTATTTCGCTCATGAAATTTTCCAGACAATTAATAAAAACAAATCATTTTTAGACCATATAATTTATACGGATGAAGCTGCATTCCATATTTGTGGATGTATTAACAGACACAATTCATGAATATGTGGATCTAAAAACCCAGATGTAATTTTTGAGAAACGAAACGACACACCCTAAAGTTATTGTTTGGTTCGGTGTCATGAAAAACCGTGTAATCGGGCTTTTTTTCTTCGCTAAGAAAGACTATTAATGGAAATGCATATTTCTATATGTCAAACAATTGCTGCTTTTATCAACTGGATGAATTCGAAAACATACAACGAATTCATTTCCAACAAGATGGTGCAATTCCGAACTTTAATACATTGGTCAGCCAGGCTTTAAACGGAAAATCTGGATAACGTTGGGTAGGCCGGCAAGGACATGTCTTGGTCTTCAAGGAGTCCAGACCTGAGACCTTGAGATTTTTACTTTTAAGGGTATATAAAAATCATTGTTTATTCGCAAAAATACGCAACCTAAACCACCTAAAGAAAAGGAATAATGAAGCAATTGTAACCGTAGCAGATGATGTGTTAATTTGGGTATAGGCAGAAACGAATTATCGATTGGATATTTGCCGAGTGACTAATATGCACATATTGAAATTTATTAGTTGTGTAAAAAAAAAGGGGTGAGATATCAAATTCGATAAATAAACATCAACTGTAAATATTTTTGTTTTCATTTAATGCATGTTACGGATCCCACTCTTTTTATGAAGACTCTATAAAATATTAACATAACCTATAATAAGAAACAAAAATCAAATATAGTAAATAGTACTTACCCCAGTCCTTCACAAAATTATAATTTACTGGTCACACATTAAGCAACCAGTGATAATTATAAACCGATATCTTCTTCTCTTTATTTGAAGAAGAATATTTGTGTGTCCGTTTGTGTATTACAAAAATCTACAGTTTTATTCCGATAGTGATGAAATTTTGCATATTAACAGCTCCAAACAGGATGAAAACTGTTTTCTACGTTAATTTTTTTAAAAACTACCCCAACCCCTTTTTACTCAGGTGTAGTCTCTAACCAATCTCAAATGTTGCGATTAATTTTTCAAAAATTTGCAAGAAAATAAAGTCGCTACTATGAAAATCGATGATTATTGCAAAAATTATTTTCAAATAATAAGACAATTAGAAGCGAAAAATTAGTAATATTGGACAAAGGCGTTGAAAAATTAATAATTTAAAAAATTTGCACTGGAAATTTTGTCTGCGTACACTTCAACCTTATCTAATGTCATCAGATAACTCCTATAGCTAAATAAATAGCCCCATCGTGCGTCGGAAAAAATTGAATAACAGAACCTTTGTTTATGGGCTACACTGTTATAAGTATGTGTGCGAAGCCGTACGTAATAAATATTATATATAATGGGAATAAATAGTAATAAGTAATAGTAACTTATAAGTGCAAAGAAAATAATTGCATTAAAAAATGTAATAAGATATAAATTAATTATATAAATCTCCAATCCGATATTTTCCTGATTTATCTAAATAACCGTATGGTAGGTATAAAATACCGCAACTGTAATAAGTATTTAAAGTAGGGCACTTACAATAAAATAAAAGTCAAAGAATTCTCCAGTTCAACCATGTGTTTGAAATCCATTCCCCGACTAAAAGAGCACAACGATTTTCTCATTTAAAAAAGATTGTTGTTTCATGCGTTTTTTCCGCTGTACATTTCACATAAAAGAAATCATTTTACTTTTATATGATTGGTTTTGACTGCACATGAAATTGATTCACTCATTCTTAGGTCGGGTATTCTAAGTATAACATACATATGTAGTTATTTATTCTACTTGCCAGTATTGTATATTCATACTGGAGCATCGTTTTTTATTCATACCCTGCTGTTTAGATTTGCGAAAACGATACTTACTCTGTTGCAACGTTTAATACTAGCACTTTTAATTTTTAAAAATAAGTTCAGGAAATATTACTCGAGTAATCATGGTAATAAGTTATATTTCTTAATTTTATAAGTTTACAACTGGCAAATATTTACTTTATCAGAATGTGATTGTTTTTTCCTAAACATTTCGTGAAATTCCATCACTATTTATTTTATTTTGTACAATTAATTTATTATATTTAATAAAATTATAATAAAAAGCTGTAATAATTTTTCCACATTAATAATCTTTTCTGTTTTAAGTTGTTCAATAAACGTTTCATTAAGATAGACTTAATATAGCAGTATTATATACCGTAAGTTGGAGCGCAGATGTTCATTAATAATCAGCTTAATTCTCCCACTTCATATCAAGTATTCTAAAGATGGTTTCTGAGCATCCTCGGTAAGGTTCTTACTCATATTAACGTACCTCTGGGTTTATTAATTATTGTTATAAAAATGTAAGCATACAGAATTATTATACCATTAAAGTGAAGAAATAATGTTCATTAAACATTTTTATGTTAATATATAAAGTACTAATTTTTAATACCATTTTACAATGTATTTTTGTTTTCTTAATAATCAAATTTTAGTAAACTTTTACTTCATTATTAGAAAGAAGAATCATATATTTTATCAATAGTATGTTTGTTAAAAACTTTAATAAAGGATAAAACCTTTTTTTCTTGATGGACGTTCGGGGAAATAAATTCAGTTGAAGGAATAGCATATAATTCTACAATTTCGATTCTGTAAATTACTATTTCCAGTTAAATCAGTTTATTCATTACGTTCTCATAAAAGGTTATATAGAAATAAATAAATCCTTTGAACCGAAAATACGTTTTTTTTATTAGTTTATTATAGATCCTACAGTTATACCATTCTTGGCAATCATTTAAAATCATAATATTAGTTATGTACGGACTTATAAACGAATGCGAGGGCGACGACCACTAGGCATATTTATTGCATTTGTGAGTTTATTAGCAGACCTGGACGAGTGTGATGTTTTTTATAACTTAAAAAGTATTGTTGATTTTCACATTAGTGGTACTTTTCTTAACGAGTATACAAGTTTATTAAATATTGAATAAATTACGGCATTGAGTCCGAGGTAAGTAATTGCTAAGTTAGTAAATATTGTTTATTTTTTTGTGAAAAAGTTACATTTATATTTACAATTATTTATAAATGTTACCATTTATTTTTTTGACGTTGTTTATAATTAAAAATGGTTTACTCTCGAGGCAATAAAAACTATTTTCTTTAGAATAATATTTAAAATATCTTCATTAAGTTTGCAAACATCTTTTCCAATTAGTTAAAAGGTAAAAAAAATTTTAACCTCAAAAAGGTTATTTTAACTTAACATAACCTTTTGCAAAACATTTGCAGACGACAAAGCAAGAAAAATTATTTTTTTAAAAAATAAATATTTGATGTAGAAATGTTAGAGGTGTTTTTATTTTTTAAAGTATAACTTCTTAAGCCCCTCCCGGTCATCAAATCGTTTAGTAGGAAACTTCCTGAGTTACATGGAGCACCCAACATTTCTTGCCCGGGACGCCGGTACGGCTAAAGCAGGCGCTGAATATAATGGCGTTTTCATCCCGCATGCTAACAGTGTGCGATACCTAGGACTCCATCTGAATCGTCATCTGACGTGGAGTGATATCAGGTTAACATTAGCAGCTTAGCATTACGTTCAGAGAGATGTCTCCAACAGTCTCCTACAGTCAACCAAACCAAACCTAGCCAAATTCACCCTAAAGGCACCATGTCTCGAAAGAAATTGTGTTGTATACCGATCGGAGGAAATCCATCTAATTGCTTGTAGTTCCCTAACATTTGGAAATATACCATGCGTGTATCGACCAGTAGAAAAATCATTGTACCAAACGTTTCAAGAGTCAAAACCTTGGTCTTCGATATCTTGCATACGCTCAGAAGTAAAAAAGCCTTCCTTCTTAGAAATATACCGCTTGATACGTTCCGTAACTAGAATGTAAATGGGTTTTATGCCGGCGATCACAGAGACTGCCTGTCTCAAGACAGTTCTGCAGCGTCCAGCAACAGCTAACAATAGAAGACGCTGGGCTCGCGATGAAATGTCCCTATAACATTGGAATTGTAAACGATGAGCCCATACGGACCAGCGTACAACATTATGGCCTCACAGATACCTTTGTAAAGAATACGCATGGTACAAAAATTCAACCCCTAATCGGGATAGATGACTCTACCAAAGAAGGCATCTATAGCCTTCCTTCCGATAAACTGAAGGCGCTCCCTAAATTGAAGCCTCTCATCAAGGATTACACTCAGATATTTTTGAACGGTAACATACATAATCGGAAGGCCGTCGACACTCGGGGCGCATTTTTTCATTCAGCGTTTCGCATTTGGCGTTTGAGGTTATTCGTTTTGTGTTAAAAGCTCGGCATCTGGAATAACGCTTTCCAATTTCATCTATGTTGGTTACTTCATTACAACTACAGTTGATTTCATGTAATTTCGTCAGTTGTAGTTTAGAAATTTTCTGTGGGTTTATGTGCTGAATACTTCAAATCCTAAAAATTAATAAACCGTTTGATTACGAATAACGACGTGATCGAATTTACAAAAATAATATCAGTATGTTATTAATTGATTCGATTAGTTGTTTGTTAGCCTGAATGCATGCGTCTTTTAATCGAGGCACATTTCCAATAATATCTTCATTTTTCAACCAATTACGAAAAGGGTTTCTGTTAACACCGTATTTAGGTCTTACTACTGTTAGAAATTTCCTACCGTTAGTAATTTTTGTAATTTACAAATTTTAAATTGTGAATTGTAATTTTGCATGCTTTTCAATGAATACGTACTCATGAATGTTTACTGTTTGTTTATTTGTAGTACTGAGCTAAGCTTGGTGCTGCTCCTATTCTCGGATCACGAAGTAAGAGTTAAGTATATTTATCTGTAAAATCTAAATAATTCAAAGTTGATTTATTCGGTCAATCGCTCTTCAAAGCTTTCAAAATCTTGTTCTAAATGAAGTTAAGCATTGTAGACTTTGTCGACTAATATTCTACAATTTAATTATCTAATTAAATTTGTTTTTAATTAAAAATAAAAAGTAGTATATATTAAATTTAACATTTAAAAACTATTTATAAGTCTAATTAAATTTCAAGATTATTTTAATAAAACCAAATAAAATGAGCTAGAATTTATAATGTTAATGGTTTAACGTTTATGTCTACGCAGTTCTAAGTAGCTCAAGAATCAGTTAATAAACTTTTTTTTTTAATATAAACGTAAATGCAATTGTTATTATATCTTTTGTAAGAATATTATTTCTGTTTTATATTTGTTAAATATAAAAGTATGTAGGGTACTTAGTGTATGCCAGGTTTCTTTATTTTCATATTTAAGTTGCATTGTTATACGAAGATAATCAAAGTTTTTTAAATTGTTTGAAGAACGTATATTATTTAAAATAGTCCGTTTTTATGTTAATTCACTTTAATAATAGGCCTTTAAAAATTATTATTAAAAAACTTTAGATTAGTCTTCTGGGTTCTAACCATTTACTAATTCGTGTAAAGTTAGATGTACTATTTTATATTACCTTTTGTCACAATAGCAGTATCTGATTAAAAAAACATAAAAATTTCTCCTTATTTGTAATGGTAGTTATGTTCTAATGTTTCACTAGCAAAGAAAGTTATGGTATAGTAAATTTTTCTAGGAATTGTCGAGTGAGATTGTAAATGTTACTTTCAAGGTTATACGGACCAAGACACAGACAAACGAATGATGATGATAGAGTGACTAGACGTGATTTCAGATGTTAAGATTTGGCGGGGAGATGGAATCGAGGACAGGAAACGAAGTTTTATAATGCCATAAAGCAAACGAGACCCGAACGAGTCACCTACCACCGGTTGGGTGGTCTTAGTCGCAGTGCTCTGTCGGGCTTCCAGTCTCAGATTATCTTGTAATTACTTATTACTCTCTTTCTTTCTTTGTCCATCTTCCTATTAAATTTGTTCCACTGCCTATTGTCAGTCTAAACATTGAACAAACTAGAGTGAATTATTGTGTATCGTTAAATGCTATCGAATAAGCTACGACGGTTCTTTTATGCGCCGGAAAATTTATATTTATATTTACTGTAGTAAAGGAATAAAGAGATTATGTTCAGTAATCGTAAACAAAATTCAGTTCATTTCTAATGCTATAGTTGGTTACCCAAAGGTTCAAATTTGGCACGGTCAGAAAATTTATTTTTCTCTTAAATTATCAAAACATATATTTTGAAAAACTCAGTATTATTTCTTTGACTGACCGAAATTTTTTCGTAATTTAATGAGTGTACTTTCACTTAAAGTACACTTAAGTGTACTTTAAGTGCCATAACTATAGCAGTTGGTAAGCGATCTGACTTGAGAGAAAGTCACTTGAAAAAATTAAAAATCATCCATAAGAATAATAGCAATCTCATTGTCAGCTTTAATAGAGGGAAAATGAGAAGTGAAGTGGTTTCTTTTTCATTAGTCAGTTCTACCAACATTCAACTCTAAAAATGGCACCTTAACTTTTTTTAACACATGATTGGTTTCTGATGAACATCATTAATTTCAGTGAAAGATATTCTGACTGATGGACGTTGTACCTCCCGCAGTTTACGTGCGTAACATAACATTGATTAAAACAATTTACGCAACAGATTAATGTATCCCTTTCAGTGGTGAAACAATTTTATATATTGCTTCAACTAAGAAAGGGATAAATTAATAAATATTTTATGATTTATTTATTACAATAATAAAATACATTGACAAAATACAATAATATAAGAAAAGTCAAATCTCGCTATGATTTATACAATCTCTTTGTTTATCATGTTGCATTAGTCATAATATTTTGCTAAAAATTTAAATATAACGCGCATCTCTATATCATAAAAAACTTTCTTTAAAGTTTAGATAATGACGCCAGTTACAATGATGATAAAAATTTATTTACATAGAATTTTTACCAGTTGTCTTTTCTTTTCATTTTAGCTCTCTCTCTCTCTCCAAATTAATCAAACATTTTATCCAGTTATCTTTGTAGAAACACTTTTAATTTTTTTTACACTTTTTTGGGATGCACAAAAGCACGAATGTATGCACAGAGTTTTTGTGTGATATTGAGGGGTATTAATTCAACGATTCGAAAATCATATAAGCCACTTAACTCTGAGTTAATTTTTTTACTACGTTATTCCGTTTTTAGAACGAAGTTTAAATAATGTATGAATTAATACGTTAATAAATTTTTAGTAACGTTATCCTAGTAAAGCTTTATTAAATAGAATTTTAATATCTCTATGAAACCTTGTTAAGTACACACGATATAACCTAGTTTGTAAAAGTGAAATCGCAAATGTAGCCCGATTGAAACGTTTGCGTACGTTATAGAAACTCTTTTATTGGAACATTATCGAAACGATTGAATTCAAAATAATCGAGTAGGTGTCAAAAGGCTTTAAATTTACAGATTTATGATGAAGCGTAACTAAACAGGGTTTACCGCGTATAAATGGTTAAAGAAATGGATTACGTTTAATCAAAGGAGTGCATTAAATTGATGAAAATTACGCATAGAGAGTTTGTCGAAATAATCGAACATTTTAAATTAGAACGAATTTAGTATTCAGCATGTTTTCAGAGAATAAATCTTGATTTAAATTCTTTTATTTTCAAATCAGATACGTATATTTGATGTTTATTGTAACATTTACAGTAGAATTATGTGATTATTTTAAAATACATCATGATTAAGACTGAAATATAAAATATATAACTTCAAAAAGCCTAAAAACAAATAAACATTGTTTTACTACCATTAGAAGAGAAGTGTTTATAAAATTGTTCAACAACATTTATGTTACGTCCTCTTTTTCTATTATAAGTGCTTTCTTATTTCTGCTAAAATGTTATGTTTTCTTTCTTGAAATCCTGGAGACTTTGACATCATTTTTTTTCTTTTCATGATTTCTTCTTTTTAAGGCAATTCACATAATAGAAAAACTTTTTACATTAACGAAATATTTAAATAAATTTCTGTAATTAAACGATACCGTATACTCAATAATTCTTCGATTTATTACATTACTTCCAAATATGGGTGTAAACGTTAAGTTTTAAATTCTAATTTATACTACTAAGATAAATCATTTGCAAGATTTAAATTATTTCACTTTATTAAAACCGGGTATGTATGTTTTAAAACTTGAAAATTAATGAGTCCTTAAAAGTAAAAAAAATTTAATTAAGAGTTAATGAAGATAAAATGTATTTACAATCTCTGCTTCCTATCTCAAACACAAAAGAATGCTTATTTTTTCAATTATTTTTGATATATGAGTGTATATATATATATATGTATATGCGTACATAAGCTTTTGTTTGTGGGTAGGTAACCTGTTAAAAAGTGACTGATAAATTAATTCTTGGCACAATAGTGGTCAATTTTGACATACGAGTACATCATGAATTTTACTTTAATAAAATTATTCTTACGAACATATCAAACAATTTTAATTAGATTATTCAAAAGAAGTATAATATACACTCTTAATAAAAACTTTATCTTTAATATTTAATTATTCCTACATTTATACGAGAGTTTTTGTTAGATTTTCGCAGTTAATTATAAATTAATTAAGAATGAAGGATACTATTGTCTGTTTTGAGTAATATAATGTACAGACAATGAATTTAATATTTATAAAAGAGGTGGGCTATATTATCATATAATTTTTCACTTATTTTTACGAAACGAAAGGTCTATATGTACATAATAATCTAAAAATTCTTTGAATGAAAGATATTTTTCTCTAAATATTGTCTTATAACTGAATTGGTAATTTTCCTTAGGGGGTTTTTTAGAAGTCGGTTATATTATAAATCGATTTTATTTTTTAATAAGTCGGTATTTTAAACTAAATTTTGTTTCTCCCATCACTATTAATCCAATAAATTATAATTATTAGAATTTTTATTCAATTTTTTTTCGTCAGGTAATTTAGATAAACCTTATTCGAAAGATTACTTATTGTTCAGTAGAGATAACGCCAGGTTGTCTAAATCAAATATTACCCTACCATTTGGAAGATTTTTTGAACGCAGATTTTGATGGTAAAAAAGATTAATTTTACAATTTTTTATTCGTTACAGTTATTTGAAGCATCCTGATTTTCTAATGCGATTGGCTGTCTATTAAGTTTAGTTTGGAATTAAAAAAAAAGAAGAAGATAAATAAATACATAACAGACAAATGGTAGGACACTGCTCATTTTAGGTGTTTGAGTCCACCAGTGTCTTTGTACGACAAGCCTCTGACACGCATCATGTCGTTGTTAAGCTTGCTGTGGATGGTTTCGACCTAGTTGTGGTTAGTTCGTACTTCCAGTACAGAGATCCCACTGATTTACATTTGGAAAGATGGGATAGAATTATCAGGCTGATAGCGGGTCGTCCTATTCTTATAGGAGTTGATGCGAACGCCAAATCGCTTATTTGGCACAGTGGGATCACAGATGACGGCGGTGAACTACTAGAAGGCTTCATTGCGCAGCACCGTTTTGAGGTGTTCAATATCGCCGGCGAGTTGGCTACCTTCGCCGGCGCGGTGGGATTGCGGAGGACCTTCCTTGTTACCAACATTAATGTTATCATAGGCAAGGATATCCCGGGTAGGATTCTGAACTGGTTTGTAGTCGATGATTGCGAAAGCGGCCATCGGCTCATAGTTTTTGATTGGATAGGTGGGCTGCGCGATGTCTTTAGGGCGGACGCCCCTGTTCAGCAGGGGCGCTTCTTGGACAGGCGGGCGGATTGGCCCAAGTTCTCTAACATTCTTGCGGCCAGGATACGGGTGTTCACTCGTACCCTGGACGAGGTCCCTCTAGATAACCTGGCAGAGAATTTCTCTTCTGCGGTGGTTGAAGCCGCAGAAGTCTCAATCCCTCGGAGTACGGGTTGAGAGAGAGTAGCTGGTTGGTGGTCTCGGGACTTGACTGCGATAAAGCAGGCCGTGGGCCGACTCAGGAGAGCCGCACAGCGTGCGCGTGATCCTGACCGGCGCGAGGCCTTGTTTGCGGAGTATCGTCAGAAAAGGAACGAGTATTTTCATAGAATTAGGACTTGTAAGCGAGATTCCTGGCGCTCTTTTGTTCAAGAGCAGGGTAATAAAGACCCTTGGGGTGTTAATTATCGTGTACTTGGTCACAAGCGGAAAAAGGACAGTCTTCTGTCGGCTCTCTCGATCCAAGACGGCGTTGTAGTTGAGAAAGATCGTGTTCTATCTCTTCTGATGAACGATCTGCTCCCCGATGATACCGAGATTGGTGAGACCTCGTATCACCGGAGAGTTCGAGCGGCGGTTGTGGATTTCACTACAGACTCTGTGTCTTTGGAGATTGCTGAGGCAGAAGTCTGCCAAGTAATCTGTAGCCTGGCTAGGAACAAAGCCCCCGGATATGATGGTATTACGGTGGAGCTCCTTGTTCGCACCCTACCTGTAATTGTTAGCCTGTTGACTAGGGTGTTCAATAGGTGTTTATTTGCCGGGTATTTCCCGGCTTGCTGGAAGCGTGGAATTTTGAAGTTGTTATTCAAAGGTGGCGACAAGGACCCCACCGTTAGTTCTTCTTACCGTCCTCTGACGCTCTTACCAGTTGTTGGAAAAATTTTTGAGAAGGTACTTTACCTCCGCTTTAATAGTAGGCTGACTTCGAATCACATGCTGATGGACGACCAGTATGGCTTTAGACCCGGTAAAAGTACAGAGGATGCGATTCTTAGGGTCCTGGATCTGGCTTCAGGCAGTGAGTGCAAATATGTACTCGGTGTCTTCTTGGACATATCCAGGGCATTTAATAACTTGTGGTGGCCCTCTGCCTTGTTTCAATTGCAGAAGCGTGGTTGTACGCAGAATGAAATTTGGGCTCTCTCGAGTTATTTCATCGAAAGAACTGTTGTCCTTCGTGACGGCAGTTCGCAAGTAGGAAAGTCCCTGTCTAAAGGATGTCCACAGGACAGTGTATTAGGTCCACTCGTCTGGACCATCGAGTTTGATTCTCTCATGCGGATACGTTTGTCCGGTGGCTGTCGCGTTGTGGCTTATGCCGACGATGGACTGCTGCTGGTTGAGGGTGGCTCGCGTGCTGAGATTGAGCTCAGAGCGGCACAGGCATGTAGGGTTTTGCGGTTGTGGAGTCTTCAGCATAAGATGGTTTTCAGTGCGGAGAAAACCACTATGATGTTTTTGAAGGGCCGTCTAGCTGCAACTCGCCATCCGCGGGTTGTGATGGACGGTCGTTCAATTAGGTATGTCACCCTTCAAAAATATCTGGGTTTTATCCTTGATGAGAGGCTTCTCTTCAAGGAGCACCTGCAGTATGTGGCGAAGAAGGCAGTTGATGCTTTCTTTGGCGTCCGTAGAGTGGTTCATCCCAATTGGGGGTTGAATTTCCATACCATGCGGATTCTTTACATAGGTGTTTACGAGGCCATTATGTTGTACGCTGCGCCCGTCTGATCTCATCGTTTGCGGTACCAATGCTATAGGGACATTATATTACGAGCCCAGCGTCTTCTTTTGTTAGCGCTTGTCGGTGGTTACAGGACTGTCTCGCGAGAGGCAGTAACTGTGATAGCGGGCATCAAACCTGTTGATATTTCGGTTACGGAACGTAGCCAGCTCTATGTTTCAAAGAAGGGAAGAAGAAGGGGGTATGTTTCTTACTTCTGGGCGTATGCGTGAGATCGAAGACCAAGGTTTCGACTCTTGGCAAGATAGGTGGATTACTTCTTTGACAGGTCGTTACACGCATGGTATATTTCCCAATGTTAGAGAGTTGCGAGCGGTTAGCTGGGTATCCCCCAATCGTCAAACTACACAGTTCCTCTCTGGACATGGTGCCTTTAGGGATAAATTGGCAAGGTTTAGGTTGGTCGATTCCGGCTTCTGTCCGGACTGTAGGGTCGATGACACCGTGGACCATGTCCTTCACATATGTTCCCGGTACGAAGCTGAGCGTACCAGAGTTACTAGGGAACTCGAGAGAGTAAACTCTATTTTGGATCTACGAGTCAACTGGAGGACTCGTAGAGTGTGGACAATAGTTGCTGGCTTCCTTCGCTTCCTCGCCCTGAGCAGGGCTGCCGAAGTGATTTAGTAGGTGATAGGAACCTGAGTGGCTAGGGACCGCCTGGGCAGTTGACTGGCCGAAGGTAGGCGCTTAAGGCAGCGTGTCTCGGTTAGAATTAGTGTTATTTTGTTGGAGTAAAGCTGTCAGCTGAGTTGCGGCCGCTGCCAACGGCCATGGTTATCCTTCCCGGGGGGTGTGATCGCGCTCCGACGAGGGCATTTATGAGCTAATGACACTGTCGGCGGGGCGTCTCTGGGTACTGATTTGGTGGTATGCAGTCTTGACGGCGGTTTGCGAAAGATGGTGAATGTCACGCGGGACTCCGTGATGGTGCTGTGCGGGAGTATGCGTTTATTCTCCTCTCCCGGGCGGACCGGAGCGGAGTCAGATAGAAACTCATTTTGAGTAATAAGCGGGGTTCTTAAGGGAACTAGGTCTAAATTTCGCTGTGTGAAACTTTAGTGGGAAAGTTTGTTATTGAGGCTGTTAGTACGGATCTGAGACATTCAGTAATTGGCTCTTTAATTGTTAGGACTAGGCGCGGGGTCTTCATTCCGCGGTTAGGCTTCTAGCTTAGTTCTTGAGGGCGACGTGGTAGCTGCAGTTGTCCGTTGTCTTCATTCTGAAGGCACAAACACGTAAAACTATCTTGGGGTGAACTTTACCGATGCAGATGTCCCTCGGGGCATCTGCATCGGTGGCATCTCTGCGGGGCCTGGACTGAAAGCTGTGGTGTGCAGTCAGTTTGAGGGCGACAAGATGTCCTCCGTTAAAGCCACTACTGGCTATGAACGGAGGGGGTGGTGTAGCGACCGGACACGCTACGAGGTGGGATCTTCTCCCCTCAGGGGGGAATCGAGATGTTTGATTTCACCCTAACGATTTTTCAGAGAGTATCTAACAATTGTTGGTTATAAACCACTCGCTGATGCAGGTATCCAAAGGTCGTGGAATATTTAATAACTGGTTATTAAGTTGAGAATTCTTGATAATACTTAATGCAGGTTATGTGGGAATTGTGAGAATGATTAATGACCTTTCTGTTTCTCTTTTTTTACACAAGTTGAAGGTTTATAGAAACGTTTGTGTTTGAGTGTATTCAAAGGAAAAGTTATTTGGCAACAAATGACGTTCAATATCCTGGGAGAAGCACAAAATATCCTGTAATTTCATAAATTAAGATTACAGAAGTGGATATTGTGTAGGCACGTAGTAATCAATATTTAGGATTCTTAAGTGGAGGTGTATATTGTTAGAAAAAAGTGCTAAATTTTCGAAATAGCTTATTTATAATTTGTTTCTACGCACTATTTTGTAACTATTATTTACAAATTTCGTTTACACCCTTACTGCTTTCCTTCCTATCCTTCTTTCCTTACGGAAATAAATTTCAATTTATGTAAAGAAGAAAAATTTTTTCCAAAAACGAATAACAACTTCCCTTACCGTCATTAAGGTAGTAGATATGACATAGCTGTACAGAATAACGAATGGATTATGGCTGAAGGTGATCCATGCTTTGTCTTGCAGATACATTTAACATTCATTCAAGAAATATGAAATCGCTTCATATGATTCAAAATACTGCAGGCCAAAACTTACAGCTACCTCTCTTTGTTTTGGCATGAACTTCTGTATTCAATTTCTACATAATGATTTGACTAAACAATCAAATCGTACATCATTAAGCAATAAAAAAATTAATTTGGATAAAAATAACCATTACTCGATTTATTTATATTTTAGAACTTATCAAAGAAATTTCCAAATTTTAAAAACCAAAAAAAAAAGCTGGAAAAGTATTCATTGAATTTCTTAGCAATTAAAATTAAACGAGTTAAAGCCAAAAAAACAACAAAAGAAATATAATATGTATTTTGTAAAGGTGGAGAATAAATTTTAAGAAAGTTTTTCTATATATATGGGGCATAGTATCAACTTTCAAAAAAGTTTTGAAAAATACTTAAACCGAAGGAAGATAAACCAAATGAACAAAAAACATATATTTCAGTTTTAAGAGAAAGTAAAAAATTATACATGCGTTGTAGGTAACAAATTTGTTTTAATAAAATTTTCTCTAAAATGTCTCTGAAGAAAATCGAAGTAGGTTTTTCGCAATATCTCCCATTTTCAAGATTCCCACTAAGGAATCTTGAAAAATGTTAATGTTGTGAATACAACATGTAAAGAAATATTTGAAACAAATTTTAAGAAAATTAGTTTGTTCAACCCTGAGTTATTAGACCAAAATTAGTGCTATATACACACATACAATGTACGCACCTACAAATGTATGTTTTTTTTTTTTATTAGATAAACTGGTCCGACTCTAAAACGTATGGATTTGCAAAAAAAATCGAATACCCCATTTTTGGCATACTCGTATTCCAGCTATATTTGCCGGAAAGTAAAAATAACAGATAAAATTCAACCACTTAAAAAACATTTTTTCTCTTTGGACCTTTTTTCATATGTTTCTTTTTCGAAATTCACTTTTCCAAATACACATATTTAATAAGTGTAAATTTGATTTATTTTACTCTCTTTTTTTCTGTTTAGCCTCCGGAACCACCGTAAGGTATTACTTCAGAGAATGAATGAAGATGATATGTGTGAATGTAACTGAAGTGTAGTCTTGTACAGTCTCAGGTACATTTATTTTAATAATTTCTTTTACGTAGTAAAATTTGTAAGATTAATTTACCTGATATAAAACGTTAATCTCTCGTAATTATTGATAAAGTAATTTTTATTTTGTAGTTTTTGTGTCATCATTGTTTTCGTTTAAATGTTATTCACTGGTAATTAAAAAAAAAAAAAGGAAAAAAAGTAGCCATTTTTTATATAGTTGTCAAAGAAGTCTATATAAAACCGTAACTAATATAATAATAATACATGAATAATAATAAATCAAAGATCTAAAATCAGCTCGTTTATTTTATTATATAATATGCGGTGGATGATTTGATTCCGAATGAATAGATAGAGCATATGTAAGGACATATGGACCGTTTGATTCGATTGCTAAACTTGTATAAAAGTGTTGTACGGCAAAGTGGAATGATTCCAATCCTATGAAAGTGAAATCTAGTGGAAGAATTTGAGGGTTGGATTGATTTTGATTCGCCCGATTGAATAGAAAGAAATATTTTATTCAGATAGAAAGAGACAAAAAAAATGAGTAGCGTCATCCATTTATCTAATTACATTTTTTATCGATCGATTTATTACAAGGGACATAACAAAGCTACTTTACAATTCATGGGCATGTAGACCTGCATATGCTACACTGTTTTATTTATAATTAGATATAACAATGTGTAACAGCATTAAAAAAAAAATACTAATAATTTATTATATTACCACTTTACTTAAAGATTTTGAGAAATATATGAAAAGTATCAAATACGAATGATTAATTCAGTTTATGTAATATATATAAGAATTTAAATTAAAAATTTTGTTTATTGTGTAACAATAAAATTAGAAATCGGCTTCAGCATAATAATAATAATAATTATTATTATTATTATTTATTTAATTAATTAATTAATAAATAACCAGATTTGCCATAATTAAAATAATGCCATAATTAATAAATTATTATTATTTAGTCAAGGGTTAGGTTATTGAACCTGTTTCGGTATCCATCTCCTTAAAGTTCTATCAAAATCTCTCTTCCCTTCAACAGTATATACATATGCCCTTAAAGACAGTCTGTGGGGGACTCATCCTTTGCAAATGACTGCACCAATGTATCCTGTTATTGGTTATTCTCTTCTTTATAGACAGAACTTCCAATTATTCCCTTACACAAATAATTGTAGGCCTACCAATTAAGAGTTTACCAAAGTGCTTCTTAAAAACTTCATTTCAGCAGCCTGTCGTCTTGCTTCGAATTCGTCCATGTTTCGCTTGCAAACAGAAGAGTTGGAACCGCCAACGCGTTTTAAATATTTATACGTGCTTCTACCCTTACTTTATTCATTAATTTACGGTAGATTGTTCACAAATGTTTTGGAATTTGGCAACTTTTTCCTTAATGTCATTATCCTCTCCGCATGAAATATCACATTCTAAATAATCTTGTAATGACTGATCTGATGTATTCTTAGATTGTTGATTCGTTCTCACAAACCAGTTTCCCGAAAATGCCATAGTCTTAGTCTTTGTTTTTGATATAGTAAGACTGAAACACAAAGAAACTTTCTGTAGAGAAAAGTTTGCTTTTTGTAGCTAAGTCTCATTTTCTGGAACTATGATCTTACTATCAGCATACATCAGTAAACTACACTTCTCATCATCATCATCCACCTCAATATTAAAATAAATAAAAAAAATTCCATTTTTGTAACGTGTCGTTGCGTCGATGTATATATTAAAAGTAGTTGGTGAAACATAATATCCTTGTTTAACTCCTTTATTTATTAAAATACTCGTTATCTTTTGTTTTATAACCCTACATCCCTGGGCCGATATCCAATAAGTATACTCGGCCTCGGGGGTTGTCCTTTAACTCAAAGGAGGCCTCCCCACCCACCGGCTAAAAATCCGGCACGGCAGGTCGGCTCCCCCGGTTGGATCTTCTGTTGCCTGCCTCAAATTCCCAGCGGACGGTAACCAGGCCCGACTATGCCTCGTTCCCAGCCCGCCCGCTAGAGACCGGGTCTCAGTGATTAGCATTGCCTGCCTCTAACCACCTCACGGGAAAGGGAAGAACCAGGCCCGGCTATGCCGTTCCCTGCACCCCCCCAGACGGGTCTCGGTCTTACCTTTTTCCCACCTACTGGCTCCTGGAGTCCCCACCCGATCATTGTAGGCCGCACACCTAAGCATGCAACCAATCACGGATGGGGCTGTCCATCCTTCCCTACTCTGAAATCATCTAGAACCCTGTTCTCCTATCCCTCTGCCACCGTGGGGGTGAGTACTTTGGTCCCGAAGATCTAAAACTTTCTCCTGTTGGCCTCCGACCCTAAAATAAATGTCAAAAAAATCTCTACCTGAAGCCCATTACTCCCAGTCGTTCTTCTCTGATTCTGCCATTCATTACACATAAATATGGTGTGTGCTGCGTCGTCCTCCCCTTCACAATACATGCAACGGAGTGAGGGCCTTCTGTGGAATTTGTACAGGTAACTTTCAAAAGCACCGTGCCCCGTAAAACATTTAGTCACGTAATAACCGAGCTCACCGTGCCGCCTGTCCAGCCAAAGGTCGTGATAATTCGTTTGGTCCAGCCTGATCGGTCTCCTGACCGCCACCTCTCCTTCCACTTTCTATGGATTATATCTGCGGCCTCAGCCCTATCCACACCGTCAAAACAGAACGTACGTTCCAGGGCCAACTGGAGGAACTGACAACAGAACATAAGTCGCCTCATACGAGACCGTACGATGTCCTACGATGACACCAAGGAGAACACTCTTATGAACCCCCTTTAGGCGCACAATATTACGCGTAACATTTGTGGCAGCGATCCATACCGGGGCCGCATATAGCAAAGAAGAGGCCACCACCGAGGCGATGAGTCTCCTCTTCGATGTTCTCGGGCTCTCTGGCCAGCCTACAAGGCACTGATTGACCGAACCGTTTTTCCGTCCTTTTCGCAGCAATACAGGACGTGGTCCCTGAATGTCAGGTTTTGTCCAACAGGATCACCAGGTATCGTACACACGTCCGCCTATTTATAGTCTGGTCGCCTACCCTTAAGACAAGGTCACTTATCGGACGTCGACCAGTAAATATGATATATTCGCATTTATGTACGGATAGATCCATACCATGATCACCCAACCGTGTATAAACCGTTTATAAGGCTTGATTTCCTTTTGTCTCCATTTCTTCTTCCTGTTATCTTGCCCTGCAATTCCAAAACTATGGTGGTGTTTCATAAAAACGCTTAATTACAGCTACTAATTGTTTCGTATAACCCCTCCAGTCTATAATTTTCCACATCAAACTGCGATCCATATTATGTAATAATAATTATGATTATTATTATTACTATAAAATTAATACATATTGTATCATTATTACTACTATTATTATTATTTATTAAGATATAAAAGCATGCATATTAATTAAAGTTTAATTAATTTTCGCCATTTTATAATTTATTATTAATGTCATTAATTTCTCTAGTCAATAAAATATACAATTTAATGCAATATAACTAACAAGTCATTCCATATATAAGTAATTTTAATTAACAAAAAATGAAGAAACCTTACTAATTTTTATTTCTACAGTTAATAACTTTCAGTATCTTTTTTCTACCAATAAATACTCTGGAGTACATCTATTAACACTATGTCTATATTTCATTACTGTAATTTTTTAAAGCTGAAAAACTGGAATTCATAAAAGACGCTGAAACTAGAAGCTGAAAAACAGAAGTCATAATGAGCAAGTCGTTACCATACGGCGGTGACTTCATGTCATCAGTAAGTGATCACCATAGGACGACATGACTTCATGTCACTAGCAAGTCGTCATCATATGACACGTTGACATTATGTAACCAGCAAGACGTCAACATGTGGCGATGATAGCATCATTTGCCGATTATCCACAGTTCATCTCCATCATCTATTAGTGACTTCTTGATACGTCATACCTTCTTTTTCACTGTTTCTTTCCGGCGTCCCTTTTGCACCTTTTACTAGTCCTTGTAGTCTTGCTTAAACCAATTCTACTGTCATGACAAGTTCTAGCCTGTTTATCTTTCCTATTCTGAAATGTTTTTGATTTAACTACTGTTCTCGTTTATTCTCTTTTTACATTCATTTTTCACTCTTGTTGTTTATTTAATTTGTTCTAACTTCCTAGTTGCTAACATTTCAGTATCGTTTTACAATGTTTAATTTAAAGTTACAAAAAAATAAAATAATTGTTCTACATAGTTTGATTTAATATTAAACATCTTTCCTCATTTACCATTTTACATCCATCAAACAGATATTTTTTTTCTTTTTATTCTTTTTTATACGCTATATTATTGAGAAAAATGTCATTTTATAGAATAAAGTAATATATGATATGATTTTGCCATAGTTTATCTACTTTAATAAGAAGTGGAAAACAGGCGAAATCTAATTATAAGAACTACATATAGTTCTTATATAAGTTAGTACACGTGACACTGCTAATGTTAAGGGCCATTTTAAGATGTTACAAAATAATATGTATCCAAGAAAATGTTATATGTGTATATATATATATATATACATATATATATATATATATATATAATTAATATTACTTTATTATTGTAATTTGTTTGTTTTTATTTAATTAAATTAATAAAAGCAATGAATAAAACATGTAGTATATTTCATAATTTGTATTACATCCGTTTGTAAACTTTCCTATAGATACAATTCCTTTTATTTAAAATCTGTTCAGAAAAAGCAAATTATTGCAATATATTAGTGTACATCTTTGTCATACTTTTTACCACATTAAATGAATAACAATTTTTCATGACAATTTTTTTTTTTTAAGAATATATTATCTGAGAAGACTGTAAGGTCAGTTGATATATCAGTTGATATTTCCAGGTCTTAGGCCTACCACATTGATTCAGCGCTGTCCTTAAGTCGAAACAAATAGTTCTTTAATCGAAATAAATAATTAAGTAGACTAGAAAATTTTTCTAAAATTGTGATTAAAAGTAATTACCTTTAATTTTAATTGAAGTAGGTTTAGAAAATAATGAAAAATGCTGCAACTTCTTTTATTATTATTACTTTTTTTTTAGTTAGTACTTTATGTAATAGATATTTTATGTAGTTAAAAATTCAACTGTATTCGTATATTTATCTAATTATTGGGACAGCTGTGCTTTATATAATTACTAATCTGATTCAATTTAGTAATGAATAATTGAGTGACTTTCATTCTATGCATATTTGTAACCAGCAATTCACATAAAAATATTCTCTATTATACTACAGGTTAGATAAAAATGTAGAAATATGTAACAGAATAGCTTGGTAATGTAAAAAATATAATTTAATTACAATTATAATCAAATTATAATTTTGAAAATATCTTTATAAAAACGAAATTATTTAAAGAATTTAGTTATTTATCGATTATTTATTAATCTGTACTACTGTAATCTTTTTTTAAGAGCTATTTTATCAATGATATGAATAAAAAGTAGATATGTTTTAAAAAATTAATTTGATAAATTTTATTGACCTTTACCAACTAGAAAATCAATTACTGGTAAATTTTAAATAAGTAAATCACCGTAAACAACGATTAAGGCTTATATTATTACTGGAAATCTTAAGCAAAATTCGATCACAGAAAGGTCTGGAACTTAGAAAATCCTAATAAATCAGCTTTTCTAATTCAATTATTATTCTTGTTTGTATACTAAGTGGATATGTTATGAATAACAGATACTTAACATGGCAACTTAAAAATTTGACCGTTTATTACATAATGTATGAAATAAACTGACTGGTTTCAATAATCCACTTTTGATAGTCTATGACTATCTTAAAGAGTTTGCTGCTTGAGCCGCAGCATACGAGCTCTATTTTTTTTCAGTGAATAATATCTTGACTGACGGAAATCTTCTATTGTAAATGAGTTGACATTACTCTTAACGATATATGGAGAAACAATCACATGTCAAAAGTCCATGGGTTTTAAATCTCATCAGTTAATAAAAGTAGTATAGTTCAGTAAGAGATTTAAGCATCATTTAGAATTCTGTTATTCAATAATGAATTTGAATGGAACTGAATTTCGTAAAAAATTTCTGATAAAAGTAACGATGAACTATATCAATGGCGATCTGATCTCAACAATCTCACTGAATAACCGGAGAAGTCTCTTCTTTAATAAATGTAGAAGGTAAGTCAGTTACGTAACTTCTGACCACTATCGTTTAAGGTTAAAATTGGACACAAAAAAAAACTTAATTTTCACAGTCTTTTTTGTGATATTTTTTGTTTGATTTTATAAATTAAAAATATTCTTAAAGGGAAATTACCACCTCTTAGAAAAATCTTTTAAAAAGATTTTGTATTTTTTCAAAAATTTCATAATGTTTTATTCGACTTTATTTGAGGAAAGACTAACCATAGAACTTAGATTTACAATTATTGATAAAATCTTAGCTTTTCATTTTATTGGAAATTATGTGGTTAGAAAACATTGTACATGCGCGAAGAAGAAACCTTTAATATAGGTTACTTTTTTTTTTACTTCCTTGTACGAAATAAAGTAATTATTGTGATCGCGAAACATTTCGGTTTTCATATTTCAACGGAAATATCCATTTTGACCATCCCTGAATCCATTTTGATTAGTTTCGATGTGACATCTGTACATACGTATGTATCTCGCATAATTAAAAAAAAGGATTAACCACAGGATGTTGAACTTTTGAATTTAGCACTGTTGTAACATCTAGTGCACCTACGTTTTTTTATTGCAATCGAAATTAAAATTAATATTTAATTAATGAAATATCTGGGTCTTAAATGGAAGGCACATCGGTCCGAATCAGCTTCATCTCTTTTGTTTTATTTAACTTTTCTTTATTTATTTAAATATATTGATTTAATAATTATTAACACGTGATTGTAAAAAACGTTTTACAATAAATAATAATTCATTAATAAAAAAAGTAATAAATGAAAAAACTTATTTTAAAATAAAAATAATAGATTTGCTAAAACTTTTGATTATTTAATATTAATTGAAAATTATAATTTAGAATCGTATCACTTTTAGATTTTCTTAGTAAATTCTTTAAAAAATTGTATATTTATTTTTTTTAAAAATCATTTTATTTAATTATTTGCAGAAAAATAAAATAAATTTTTGAATTGTATTTAATTTAAAGTGATTGTTAAAATTTTTTTTCCACTTGCGCGTAATTGCACAAGATTCCTGTAGTGTCGTAAAAGTTAATAATAATTAAACTATTACGTTTAGGGAACTCGTGTATAGTGGTGACAAATATTTATTTCGACCTTACAGTGTAGAATAATCAGTTTTTATTATTGGATTATTTGGTAAACAATTTATTTAAAAAATAATCAAGGGACTTTTACTCTAATCTAATATTTCAGGTAAGACTGTTGAATTAATAAACTGTTGAATTTTTTAAATAAATATTCGGTGTTAATAAAAACTAATATTTCAGCAATTGCGTAACTGTCCACTTTATTAAAGATTTGGAGGATAGTATCTCACTTTCAAATGAAATAAGTTTAAATGAAGTGCTGCAAAAATGTGTATATGTAATTTAATAGACGTACAAGGTCATATGGTGTCCCCATTAGATTTTTTATTTTTAAGCGTGTAAAAATTTCATTTAAACAGTTTTAAGAATGTAATTCTAAGTTTTCTAATATCATCAGTTTTGGATGACCTTCCAAACATGGTAACTATTTATAAAGTATTATGGATTTTGTTCGTCTTTACATAAATTTTTCTAAAACTTCAATGAAACGTCTATCAGTTTCAAATATATATTTACTTAGGTGTCAAACTCTAACATACGGACATTAATGAACAATTTATCAAATCTACGTTGTATTAATCTGTACATTTACTCCAATATTGGTTAGACTATAACTAAACGTGCCATCACTTTTGATATTGTTATTTTTTTGAATAGACGTTACGTTTGACAAGATTTTGCGTTTTACTAAGGACATACACTAGAATAATATTTTCAGAGGATTAGAAGCTTGTTATCATTAAGTTAAAGATAGACGTAATTATTGGATATAATTATTTCGTTGTAATGGGTCTTAACAATTTAATAATTTTAATTTGATTTTTCTTATCTAGTTTATTTCCTCGTATATTACACAAAGTAATAAAGATATTAATTTTAAAATGAAAAAAAAATTACTTTCATTTAAATATTTATTGACTACAGAAAAATTAATTCTTCAATACAAAGTAATAATAATAAAAATTTAATCACTAGCCATATGGTCATACATACAATGCACTATGATACCATTATTAGTATTCAAGTGGTGGTTAAATTTGGTGTCCATCCGTTAATGCTTTGCGTCACAAACTGAATGGAGGCTTGTACTTGTGGTTCTGTATACGTTTCGTGCCCCTTGTTATGGGTGTGAAGATTGAAATATTGCCTCTAGTAAATGTGAAGGGAAACACACAACGCTTGTACACAATCACTTTTTCTACTACTCTCTTACCATTTATATTACTTCTCATAGCTGAATGAATAACAAAGATGAAATGTGAAAAAACTTCCCTTCCCGCTTTATATATATATATATTCAGTTATCTCTAATTTATGTTTTCCTACCAAAATTAAACTGTCTATTTTGTAAGTTTTCTATTGTAATAATATAAAAAAAGATTCTTTTGCAACAGTAAAAGTTTATATTTTGTGATAGGATGCAAAGGATTTTTTTTATATTATAATTTACCTGTTTTCAAAATTCAAAGAAAAATATTAATCGAGAATTAATAGAAATAAATTTTGTTACTTTGTCTTACCTTCTCCATCGTTTGCTTGATGAATGGTATTACCATTTTTAACAAATTAAAAAAAATTTAATTTATCAATTTAAAATATTCATTTTTAAAGACTGAATTATCTATTATTATCCACAAACTAAATAAAAATTGCCTAACCGAAGGATAAAATTTGGTAAAGGTTTTTAAGAATCCTTCAAAGATATTTTTAGGCGTAATTAAACGACAGAAAATTTTTGCGCAAGAACATTGTCCTATCCTCATGGTTTCCTTTACGTTTAGGTTAAATTTTTATTCTTGCCATTATCACTACGATTAATTTACTCCAGAAACTAGGCTGGCGCCCAATTCCAGATACGCTCCCCGTTGGTAAAAATAATTTTAATAATTGGAAATTAATTTTGCAGTGTGTGAAACAAAATTCCCAAATTGGACCGGTATTTGAATACAGACAGTATGCTTCTTTTGAGACAATGGCGCCATCACTCCACTTCAGAGTTCGGCGAGTTATTAAGATTATCGGCAAAGATGAAGATTAAGTACAGTAGATTATTCGGTTTCACGCCGTTTACTGCATGATGCATCTATCCATTATATTACTATATCGTAAGCGTAGCAAATCTTGTAATAATTAAAAAATCTGTAAATGTTTGTGGGAGCAATTGGAACAAAAATATGATTGGAAAAGATATTATTATAATATCAATACACTACATATATGTATTACAGTATATATTATATTGTATATTATAATACATATTTAATAAATATTATTAATTTAATATTAAATATATATACTCAACATTTTTTATTACATTTCATTGCTACGGAGCAATATTTTACAAAGAATGCTTTTTATTATTAAATTATTAATTTATATATTTGATAAATTTTTTTCATAAAATCTTTCCCAAGCTGTGTAAAAATAAGGAAGAAAATTTGTAAGGCTTACAATTTTAAACTTGTTCAAAAAGCACAACGGGTTGGAGATTAAAGTAAACATAATTGTATGAATACTTTAATATTAGTTTAAATATCCTGGAAATCTGTTTAGTTTAATATTCTACCGACTGTTGTGTACTTCACAGGAAGTAAAAATATAATACCGGAAACCGGCGGTGACAATAAAATGACCACGTGATGGCAACAACGTAATTAGCTTGTGTAGAAGAGAAGCCATAAAGGACTATGTTTTGAGATACTGGTTACATTACAGTTAATTCATTTAGTTAAAATTCTGCGTAGAATAAATAAATACTAAAAGATAAACGAGAAGATTTAAACATCAGTTATTTATTACTTGAGTTGCGAACTAAAAGTAAATTAATTTTGTTTGTCATTACTCAATAGCAGTTGTATAATATTGTGCTCTGCACATTGCGTGAGCTTATGTAAATACCATTATAAATAGATTAATATTTGAAATTGTAATCTGCAATTTTTCATGAAAAAAATTATTATTGAATAATAGGCTAAGTTAAATTTTTAGCATACAAAAAAAAAGAAAAATTACAGAACTTGACCGCTTAGAATACAAAGGAAACTCATATTATATATTTTACTTTCCCGTATAGAAAACCCTATAGCAGAGCTATAACTCTAGAAGGGAAAGTACTGTAATCGGTCCAGTTTGGGCATATGCGTTTTTCACTGAATTTTAACGTTTTAACACCTAAGGAACCCAAAAAACCGGATTGAAATTTTACAGATGTTAATGTTCATAGGTCGTGTGTTTGGTGTAGGCTTCCAAATCATTTTATATCTCCAGAACTACTGGACCGATTTTCACCAAACTTGGTCAGATTACTTCTATATACGGGGCATTGATGCCATTAAATTTTCAACTTAAAGGTCAAGGAGGTGATGCTGTAGAGCAAGTTCTTACTCAATAGTATCTCGGTATCTCGAGATTTTGCCTGATCAAGGTCATATTTTTCTTAGGCACATTTGTTAACTATTAAAAAAATGACAATATTTGCGATAAAGTTTTGCGAAATCGCACCCCTCACCATCAAAAAATGCTATTGTACTAGTCTGCTAGGTTGTAACGTAGAACTACATAAATGAATAATATTTAAAGTGTAAAAAAGTAACTCAGTCTAGCCGGGTTTCAAACTCTATCGCCCGGTTGACTCGGTATCTGTTGCGTTAAGCCACGTGGCTATACCAGTCTGCCTAGCGTACAAGCAAAATTTGTTATGAGATTTCATTAGTTTAGTTGGTGCCAACCGTCGTCGCTAGTACCTCTACACCCGCGCAAATTAAATACGGTATGCGCTTTAGTTAGAATCATTGAATTAAATTACGGAAAAAGTATTATATTTAAATAAAATGATAAATTTTTTAAATTAAATTGTGTGTGTATGTGGAAGCCGTGCATAAGAAACGCTGTGTTGTCAGCTTTTTTTTCTATAACTTTATTTTAATTACTATATTATAATACTCTCTCTCTCTCTCTCTCTCTTCTCCCTATATATATATATATATATATATATATATATATATATATATATATATATATATATATATATATGTGTGTGTGTGTGTGTATATATATCTTTACCATAAAGAAAAACTGATCGAAATGTACTCAAATAATTTTAATAATCTTCTGAGAAAATTCTGTATCTTTTCTCAAAGTTATGCAATTTACAGTATTCTTATTCACGTCGTATGATCTTCCACGGATACCCAAAAAATGTAAACAGTTGGGAACACTGAAGCTTGTATAATTAGCCTTTATGTAAATTTTTATACGTTACATAATGAATACATTCCGCACGACAAAATTTTAGTAACCTAAAAACTACTTCTGACTTTCCGAAATGGTTCTGTATTTTTGTAAATAAGTTAAAATAAAATAGCAATATTCACTTATCAAGTTTTTAAAAAATTATCTTTAATTACAAAAAAATAATTTTTATGGTTAACTGACAAATATTTTATAAGCAATTTTCTCCTCACGATTATATATCTTTTTATTTCTCATTTGATTGTTGTTTCGAACGGGCATATATTCTTTTACCACTCTATCATCGTAAAGTAATTTGAGTGCTGAATGAGGAATTATTGTACACTGAATTTAAGTATACAATAGTATATAGGCTTATATAATCTATGCAGAATGTACAGGTCACATAAATATGTACGTCACTATGTAGGATTAATATTTTTATTTTAACTGTAAATTAATTAGTCTACTGTAGCTCCTTTACATTGCCATCTTTTCATTTAATGCTATTAATTAAATTTTAGCCATTTACCGTCATGGTATGTCTGCAAAGAAATCATTTTCACCAAACACAGTTCTTTTAGCGTATCATACACCTATTTCTAAACCGATTTTAATGAAAATAGAGTTATTTACCTTAAGTAAAATCAAAAAATAGACTGCATCTTCTTTCTCTACAAAATCACTTATTAAAAAAAATGATTTTCGATATATTATAGCTTCATTTCCTGGACAATCTTACTGGAAAATGTGTTTTTTGGTGAAAAGTTGTTATTTCCTGTTATCATTAAATTTTAACAGAATTAAAATCATTGGTTATTACATGTAAAGTCAATTTGTTCTCGAAAGTTTTTTGTTTTAAAAATATTTACCGGACAATAAAAGTGTTTGGGACGCATAACCTGAGGGAGTAAAACAATGACAAAAAAATGAAAATCATATTTATGTTATTAAATTTTTCTTTAGTACAAGTGTCCTTAAGTACTCTTTACACACACCCAGTGCCTTTAACTTCACACCAAGTTTGTTGTTTCTGCGGATTAAGATATGCCTGAGAGTGAAAGAGTTTACCTAAAAAAACCATCTTTGTATCTAACTATTATTTTTTTAGTCTTCAGTGTAATTTCCTTAGTATTAAAATATTTTTTTTGTTTCTGTTTCAGTAAAAGAAGATTTTATGTCGTAAACGTTTTAATAAAGTTAGAATATTTTCATGTTATAGAATTCTAGACAGGAATCTTTTAAAAGAAAATTGAAGAAAGTGACTTTTCGACCACAGTTTTGACAAAATATTTTTCAGTAGCCCACAGGATCAAAATAAAGGTATTGATTATTAACTTCCACTAGTCTATGCATCCAGTTTAACATTGTTATTGTATATTTCTATTAAAAAAGAGTAGCATACATGAGAGGAAGGTAGTTATTTAAAAAGATCATTTCACACCCGGACTCTATGTATGTATGTGTTTACATATATATATATATATATATAAATACACATTTGCACAAAAATATTTTTACTGTATATATTTCAAGCAGTAAAAATGTTTTATTTTTTCAGTGGTTGTTATTTTCTAAATTTATTGTTGTTGTTTTCAAAATTAATTTTCTATACGCATTTAAATGTATATGTGAAGAATGATTATGAAATGAAAACATAATTGTTATGCGTAAAACTTTCATTATTTATTGGAATAGGAGTGGTAGAAAAGGATAAGGGGAATAAAGACTGATCATAGAGTTGGTATGCTAAGCTCGATTACTGATTGGTTTGAATCTTTTATCTTACTGTAAAGCGATAAAATTTCTTTTAACTCTTATTGCTTTGCAACATTTCATCAGTCTCTGCACGGTATTTCTTCTTTATATTTATTATTTACCAATAAAATTTTAATAAATAAATAGTATTATTAAGAATTTTATAAAGTGTCTGATGTATTGAATTGCGATTTCATATTTGAATTATTTTTATATATTATTTTTAAAATGGTTAAGATAATTTATGAAATGCGTAATAATATTATTTTTTTGCTGTTGTGTAATATATATATATATATATATATGAATAACTTAATTATATTTTTACTGGATTTAATATGTATTGTATTAAAAATTTAATATAGTTTAATAAACCTTACTGCTACAGTACAATATTTTTAACTATTAACATGAACGTTTTTATATAAATATCAAGAGGATAAGTAGTAAATAATTTATAAAGTTAAGCAGGTCAAAGCAATATTAGTGAAAAATTTATAGTAATTATTTTATTATCCAAGAAAATATTATTCTGGGTATTACATTACTTCTATTTTGACGTTATTTTGAAGAGAGGAGAAGATTGTTTTTAATAATTCCTGGACTTAGTATGTAATTATTATCAACAAAAGGAAAGAAAAGTAATCAGTTTATGCACAGGTATTATTATCATTTGTTAATATAAGAGTCGTTATTTGTTAATATAACGTTAATTTTCTAAGTAAAATTAATTATAATTACAACGGTCTTCTTTGTAATAAAATTTGAAAATATGATTAATAACGGCAGCGTTTTTACCTCTTTGTACTGTGCTGTACATATATCATGATAAGATTATCTTTTATTGGATGACATGGAGATAACTCAGCACCATTTTGGGAAAAAAGTATCTTTTTTTTTTAATATCGCTTACTTTCAATAACTTTTACATGAAATTACTAAAAAAGAATAAAAAGTAGATAAAACTATCTATTTCCGTAAAAAGCTAAATACTGTAGAATATTATGATAAATATTTTAAAATGCTAAAATTATATCTTATTTTTCTTCTCCAATGGACTACAACCTAATCGAACTCTAACCTCAAGTACTTTTATCTTCAACTACGCTATTTTGCACTTCTTGATGTATAGGTTAAAATTTGAAGCAGCTTAACTGAATCACTTTTAATATAGAGCAAAACACATTAACCTAAGCTAAGTACTATTTGGAGTAAACTGTATTACTCCAAATTATTGTAACTTGTGTGGTATATATTTCATAATGTTATGGAAATGTTTTCATTAAAATATGTTAATTTTTTATTAAATTAATAGGATCGTTTGAATATGTATACATATTTACTATATAATATTGTTAAATATAGTATATAGTAATATATTTGTTACGTAATTTGAATAAATATGAAATTATTTTTATCGATTTTTCTCTGTATTGCATCTTTTAGTATATCTGATAGGCCGTCAGCCACTTCGTTCGATTCAGCAAATATATTTAAAAGTGTAAGCTCCAAGGATTTAGCTCAGTAATTCGGTAAATTAGGCGTTAAATAAAGTACGCAAATTTAAAATACTTAAAAATTTATTTTCTTTACCTAAAAATTCAAAAGAAAATACTTGTTTTTGATACGAGTACAATCAAGTTTTAAATAAATTGTGCTTAACAAGATATTTCAAAATGACCTGGATAATTTCTAACTATTAATCTCATTTTTTTGTTTATTAAAACCACAATGAACGATATATATTTAGACTTAAATAAATTATAGTATGAATATTCAGTACAAAATCTCAAACCTATTTCACTTGTTTTTAAAAGTAATTTAATTTCTTTTAAATCTTCAGCGTACGTTCAAGTGAAACCATTCATAGTGTAGCTACATACTTTTTTATGTGTTGTCTGTCTTCCAATAGAACCAGGCAATATAAGCAGCAATAAGAAAAATAAACGAATATTATAAAATTATTTACTATTTTATATATATATATATATATATATAACTATATAACATTTTATTGAAATGTACTGCGCTAAGAATATTAGGTGGGCTCAAGAGTATTTAAGGTGGGTGAGTAGATTGAAATGTAGAACTAAATTGTCATTGTTGCGATCGATACTTGTTTTTTTGGTATGAGGGTAAACGTTTTGGTGTTTAAAGACTCAGTCAAGTAATAATCTGAATGTATAGTTTAACTCAAGTTAGATATGAGAGTAGTTTTTCTGGGAAACCTTCGGTTTTAGAGGAAGGCGCTGGAATTTCGCTTCCACGAACCGGGTAATTTGATTGTAGAGGGTTCTAAGTTATGGTAGGTGGTCGTGGTTGGAGGAGGACATACAAAGGCGACACTAAGTTGTGTAAATGCATTGATGGAAATACCTGCCGAGGCATTTGCATCGGTGGCATCTTGACAGAGGCCAAACTGATGACTGTGATATGTTATCAGGTTTAGACTGTCTAAAAGACGATCTCCGGCAAAGCCCATCAGGGCTAGGAACTGAAGGGATGGTGTGGCGACTGGGATGGTCACAAGGTGTGTCTTCCCCTACGGGGGGGGGGGGTCAGGATAGTTGGGCTAGAGAATATACTCCAGCAATAAATCTATTCAAGCAAAATTGTATTCAAGAAACTCTAAATTAACATTTACCTTAAAATAAAATATCCAAAGAAAGAAAGTTGGCATTTCGTATCAAGATATTCCATCTAAAAATAACGTAATATTTACGAGAATAACATTCTAAAAACATTTAGTAATCTACAATTAATAATAAGTAGACTGGCTGAAATAATATAGAGTGAAATTGATCAGCGATTGCAACCAAGAAAGATTTTATTCCTACATGGGGAAGTAGAGAAAAATTAATTATACTTTTAATTTTAAAGTAAATTTCTCATTTCTATTAAATTAATAAAAAATAAATCCACAGTTTTATAACCCACAGTTAAGGATTTAATAGAACCTTTTGCGAACTAAATCTAAAATATTACCTGAACACAATTAGATATATATGAAAATTTAAAATTATAGTATGATTAATATATTTTCAAATACTTCTAAACTTTAATTTTTACATCCAAATACTAGTTAGTAATGAATTTTTTTTAGATTTAACCTGATACTTACAGTATACCTTAGTTAAGTTAACGGTGAGTGCCTTTTGACTTACAACAGGCCAGTGCAAGCGCGACCAATCGTATAATAGAGACATTCGTTTTCGTCAAGTTAGAAACATAATAATTTGAAATTAGTATCTTAAAAAATTATATTGAAACGTCTATTACATTGTTTAGTGTGTGGTCAAATTTTTATATTGAACGATTGATATAAAAATACATGGAAGAAATAATTGAGGATAGTACATCAAAATCTGTCCCCTGACGGTTAAAAGATTGAAGTACTTTTATTGTTAGTATTATTATTAGTTTTTTTTTTTGAGGTTTTTAGGGGCATCGACTACTTTGGTCATTAGCCCCATCCCACTTCAAAAAAAAATAAAAAAAAGATTCGATAATTCATATTTTCATGAAAAAATGTTCAAAATTTCACATTCTTCTAATTTCAAATCCAACAAATTACCGCGTAGGCTTTCCTTTCGGCCATCCTTTCTTGCGTTTTTCCATTCTGCGAACGGCCTCAACTTCCGATGACAGTGTGTCTGAGGCTTTGGACATGGCATCATCTTCTCTTTCTGATGCCAATGACGTTCGCCGGCTTACATCAGGTGATGAAAGCTTCAATGGTGCTGTGAGCATCGTTGCAATTGAATCTAAACTCGCAAGCGATGCACTTTCGGTGCCTGATGAACTTGATTCAATGTCTAAGGCTGTGCTTGGGCCGGCTGATACAGATGCTCTCGCCACAGTTGTTCTCTGAGCTTCTGGAGCCTCTGGACGTACAGTCTTATTATCGTCTGTGTCTGGTCTTTTGGTCTTTGTCAGATAAATCAAGACTTTTCTTCATTACGTCTATTGATGGCGTTATAATAGAAGGTTTTGCTGGTTTTTTAAACTGCGCTGGTACGGGTCTTATGTCAACGACGTCAGTCCGGGAATGAGCCTTCTCATGTTTACTTAGTTGTGTCTGATGAGTCGACTCGATCTTGGAATCAATGATTCTTTCTATCATTGTCGTGAGACTTGGTGCCATCGTATTAAGCAACTGCTCCACGTTGATTTTAGATGTGGGGGAGCAGCAGCTGCTTCTGCGTATGTAGTCGATGGTCTAGGTGTACGTAGATTGACAATCTTCTTCGCTTCAGGATAGTTAACCTTTTAAAGCGTTTTAACTTCCTGAATGGCTGTTTCTAATTTGTATACTGGGCAGTTTCTAGATCGACAGTTGTGGTGCCCTTTACAATGAATGCAGACTGAAGGGTCTTTATATGGATCACCCTAATGTATCTTCATTCCGCATATGCAAATTTCCTGCGCTTCACATCTAGCTGCAGTGTGTCCGAAACGTTGACACTTAAAACATCTCATCGGCTGCGGAATAAATGCCCGTACATCAAGCCGATTGATGCCAGCTCGCACCTTTTCAGAAAGATTTGGCCTATTGAATGTCAAAACATGCGAGGCCGAAGGAAGAATCTCACCATTTCGTCTCATAGTAAGTCTGCGACAATGTGTCACTCCCTGACTAGACATTTCCTGCACTATTTCTTCTTCAGTACAGTTAAGAAGATCACGGCAAACAACAACTCATCTAGATGTATTAAGTGTACTGTGCGGTTGGACAGTAACCGCAAATTCACTGATCTTCTTCAACGCCTGGACTTGGCTTTGCATGTCATTGATAGTGTCGACATGTAATCCATTGAACGTCTTACGGATTTCCCATCACTGATACCATGCGTAAGAGGAGGATTCTTTTGACACATAATGTGGATGCAAGATTTGAGACTTCTAAAACAGCTGGTACAGTAAAATCTCGACTCTAAAAATAACGAGACAGGTTGCAGATGAACAGATAAATAAGACAAGATCCGAAATAAACTGTCCTTACACCAGAAGACACCATAGACAAGATAAAATTAAACGAAAAGAACAAGGACAAAAACAATCACTTTAACTCACAAGAAAGGAACTCGCAACATGAATATTTTCAACACTAGAAACGGCACAGAGAACGTATGAAAAAGTACTGGGAAGACCGCAAGGCCCGAACAGTCCCTTTGAAAGGACATGGATAATGGACTGACTAAAGTGATCCTATGCGGTCATAAAAAATGAAAAAAAGAATATGTAATCAAGTATTAAAACGAAATAAATATAATAATCATACATTATGGTTGTAAAATTCTACTAAATACAGTAACAGCTACCGTTATAATTTTATTTATTGTTTATGATTTTATTTAATTTTATTAAATAAAATTATATATAAATTATATAAGTATAATGAATTTCATAATTAGTCTGATAAGCCATGAAAATAATATAGATAATATTTTAACATACCAAATATTTAATTATAAGAATTTAGTATCTGAAAAATCGACTTATCATCTATGTACATGATATTTTTTCCTGTCTTCCCTAAATTTTGTATGACCCTAAGTTATGAAAATCTAAAATATGTATGTCCCTAAGTTATGAAAATCTAAAATATTCAGATCCGTCAAATCATCAATTGGTAAGGATTTATTTTCTTTTTTATCCCATTTAAAGACAAAGCTTAAGCTATAAAGGATTTTTTTTTTGTGCTGATTCACCTTTGACTAAATATATTACTTTCCTTTAATATTAAAATTAACTTCGACAGTGATTGATTTGAATTTATTTTCTGTACGTTGTATATCGGATTGGTCAGCTGGTTCTGTCATTACTGATTCCCTTTGTGGTTTTTGTTTTTTAGGAGTGCTAAATGAAGTGTTTTTTTTTACAATTTTTTGTTCGTTTCGATATTTTTAATTCTGAGACTGTAATTAATCGACCACAGCCTTCATCCATTTTATAATTTTTTTTTTAGGATCAATCAAATAATTCTACCCGCCTTAGCTTCTTCTCATGTTAGATTCCCTCTTAGCTTCAAGTCATGTAATCTTATAAATTAGATGGTACTTTACATTTTAAGATACTTTTCCAGATAGTTTTTAACATTTACATCAAATATCAATAGAGGACGTTAAGAATTTTTTTTCCACGCTATAATATGTTTATTTCAAATTCGCCTTACTTATGCATTTTTTGTCCTAGCTGTTATAAATACAATTTAGTTAAAATTAGAAAAACACTGCCCTTTCGACAGTTATATATTAACATTACGTAGTTACAATTAGATATCAACATTTAGAATAGAAACTATAAATTATTTGATATAAAATCACGCCTACTAGGTATAATAATCTTGGCAGGAATATTATACTAACAGATTATACTCGGTTGGTATATATTATTTAAATAACTACAAAATCTTTAAAAGGTATTTAAAAATTTAATGTACAAGCTATAAATCATTTTTTTCTACAAGTTATATCTAAACGAACAGTAAATAATTTAGCTTGTCAGTAAATTTATCAATAAAAATAATTACATATAAAGAATGTTCAACTTAAAAGAGGCTCCCATTACTTTGTTTAGTCTATAAATAATACAGAGTAGCCCAAGATAAACGGAACTCAAAGCAGGTGAAGAAATATGAACTGTAAGGCTATATTATACAAGTAAATGAAAGAGAAACCTTCTTCCGTTGGTTCCTCCGTCACTGCAAGTCTCTACAGGCACTGCTTGAAAAGTTGACCGCCATCGTTCAGGCACAGTTTGTCCCTATGAATCACGTACGTACGACTTTCTTTAACTCGTTCCACTGGATTTTGGTGATGGTGTTGTGTATATTTTGTTCCAGTGCGTCAAGAATTCGTGGATTGTTCTAGTAAACCTTGTCTTTCATGTTGCCTCATTAATAAAAATCACCACTGGATAGATCAGGCGACCGTTGAGGTCGTTGATCCTTCGAGACAGCCCTGTGAGTGTGAAAACTGAGTGCACTGCTTCCAAGAAGGCGTGTGCTGTGTGTGCTGTAGCATTGTCCTGCGAGTAATACGCAAAAGTCGTTCGTTTGGCGTCATTTGCTCAACGAATAACTGGAACATGACATCAATGTAAACCGCTAAGCTTACAGTGTCTCTGAAGAAAAAGGAACCGATGATTCTCGTCCCCATCACAGCGAACTACACTTAAATTTTTACATCATGCAGCGGTAGGTCGAATATTTATCGTGGGTTTTTGACGGGCCAATATCGCGTGAATTTTACAAATTAAAGTAGTCACTGAGGTGGAAACACATGTTGCTCATCAAGAAGTAGAGGTTTGGATGGAGTAAATCATTTCGATTTCCGACAGTAGCCGTATGCAAAACGTACACGTTTATCATAGTTTGCAGGCTTTAAAAATTGTGAACCCATAATCCTGCATGGCTTCTGGAGGGGAGTAACTTTCTTCGGCGTCTCGGTTCTTTTCACAAGCATAGATGCAGTTAGCTCAAAATTCTTTATGAGCTCATGTATGGATGACTTAGCAGTTGAATCAGTGTTGAACTCTGTATGGAAATTTTCTTGTACACCTTTGATCGATCTGCTCCGTGCGTAATATTCCATGACGATTAATATTCTGGCATCCTTCATCAGCGGCATATTCGTGTGTGTGCATTGGTGGTCGGCTTTATCTCAACTGCGTTTCCTTCACAGCTACAGTTCGTGTTCCCGTCTCCTGCCCTTTTCCCGCTCGCCATTCAAGGTCAATGTGTCTCTCACTCGCTGCGTAACGTTCGAAATGTTATTTCTTGTTGATACGTCGAATAGCAACAAGCAATAAAGCTTGTTGCTATTCCGGTTCGGTTTATCTTGGGCCATCCGGGAGTTTATAGGCAAACACTTTCATAATAATTTACAAAAAGCCTTGAAAATTATGTCCATCCACTTCTCTGCACTTTTCATCTCGATTCTCCTTGGCTAATCTTGTTAGCTGTACTCAGCCTATTTCTTGGATGGAATTGATAATGTTTTTCTGCAATTCCTTCAGGGTGTGTGGATTGCAAACAACCCTACAGAAAGAAGTCTGACTCTTCAGATCAGGGGATCATGGTGGCTACAATCGTTTAGAAATGATTCTTCCACTGAAAATATCCTGTACATCTCCATAGTAGACTGAGCTGTATGGCAAGGGGCGCTGTCCTATTGCAACCAGCAGTTGCGATCATCATCATGCAAGAGGCTATAAGCTACTGGATAATTTCCTGGTATGCGGCAGCATCAACAGCTATTTCAAAAAACAAGAGTCCTATTATTCGTCGCCTTGAAACAGCACATCATACACCTATTGTTTGTAAGTGTAGGGAGATTCAAATAAAATGTACAGGTTTTTAGTACTCAGGTCCGGTAGTTCTGACGATTAACATAACCACCAAGGTGAAACCATACTTCATCTGTAAAAGAAACAAGACCTAAAATGCCAATATTGCCTCTAATGAAGAATCATTCGCTGTAGTGAACTCTTTCAGCATAATCAGCATTAGGTTTCTCATGGAAAACCTGCATTCGAAAGGAATAATATTTCAACGTTCTCCTCATTGCAGTATAACTGCCGATCTTTTAACTACCGCTTTAATGGCTTGTACGACTTGCGTCTTAAAACTGACCTATGTCGGGCTCCTTTCTTGTCTAACACAGAGCCTGTTTCTCGAAATTTTTTAATTAACTTCTGATAACACTTCACTGTGACGCTTCCTTTTCAAATTTCTCCCCGACACACAACTTGAGATTTCATCTCTAAATAGGTTTCCATTATGAATACACAACCTAAATCTACTTGGTATGTGTTGTAGTATTCTGTAGTTAACTATTATTTTAAATAATGAAATAGGGATGACGAATCATCAACTAAACATAATAATATTTGTTTAATTAATTTAGTTAAAATCTACTTGTTATAACAACATTTGAATATTTAATATAAAAGTTGAAAATCAATATTACTATTTTAAAGCAATTAATCATGACTACCAGAACTATTTGGACCGAATAAGCTTTTTATTCTCTAATAATCATTGAAACTAATCATCAGTTACGGGCGATAGGTAATTTATTAAAATAAGGTGGTAATTGACACAATTTAAACAATATTCTTTGTGAAACTTTTCACATATTTTATTTAAGAGAATTTTATATTGCTAAAATAATATGCTTAAATGATTGTTATTTATTTCATTTTCAGAAAATTTGTTTCTATAAAACCCAGGCTTTTGTTGATTTATTGCATTACAAAAATAACCTCTGTTTTTTTAGAGAAAGTTACCCTCATGTTCTTTAAGTTTCGCCGAAGTAACTTTAAATAATAAATATTATTTTAAATAATAAAAATAACCCACCGGGTTGGTCTCGTGGTGAACAAGTCCACCCCAAATCGGCTGATTTTGAAGTCGAGAGTTCTAAGATTCAAATCCTAGTAAAGGCAGTTACTTTTATACGAATTTCAATACTAGATCGTGGATACCGGTGTTCTTTGGTGGTTGGGTTTCAATTAACCATATATCTCAGGAATAGTCGATCTGAGAATGTACAAGACTACACTTCTTTTACATTCATACATATCATCCTCATTCATCCCCTGAAGTAATGTCTTACGATGGTTTCGGAGGCTAAACAGAAAAAGAAAGAAAGAATAGTTAGCTTTAAATGGATTTTTTCAAATTAAAATTACATGGTCTACATAAATGAATGTGAGATAGAGGTAGCTGACCAAATCATTATCAAATGATTGTTATATCGTATTTCATTCATAATCTGGTGTTGGTATGATAATAATCAGATTATTTTCTCACATTTATAATTCAAGAAAATGAATTAAATAATTTACGATAGAAAATTAAAAGTATTCTTCATTCCAGCTCACCGGAGTGGTTTACTCGTCGTCGTAAATCAGTTGCTTAACAGCTGATTTTTGAAGTTGAAGGTTCTGAGATTCTATCTCTAGTAAAAACTAGTTACTTTTATACGGAGTTAATTACTAGACAATGGACACCGGTGTACTTTGGTAGTTGGGGTTCAATTAACCTCACATCTCAAGATGGTCGGCCTGACCTCGACGTTGGATTAAAAGTGTCTGTGGGTGTGTACAAGACGACATCTGATTTACATGTCATACAAATCATTCTCATTTAATTGGACCTTGGGGTTCCTTATTATTCATTAATTGAACAGATTGCAACAAACATGCTAGGAAAACAGAATATTCTTCATTTCAGAAATCCTTAGCCTAAGTTTTCCATTAGTTTTGTTTTTTTCCTCTTTATTTTACTATTTATAATAAAACTAATTTTTTTTTAAAAAAACAACGCAAATTAAAAAAAAGAGTAGTAATACCACCACTAAAAAGTAATTTAGTTAAAACTATACAAGTTTACTATGTAAAACTATATATTTTTTTTGGAGGGCTTGATGATATCCCACGTAAACATGAAGCTTGTACGTGAAATATGGAAATGGAATTTTGTAGCATGTGAAAAATGCCATACCTGATCGGGATTTGAACCCAAGACGCTTATAAATATTTGGTATGTAATAGTTATGTATTATTGTTAATGTATATGTTTGTCTATATTACTGTATTTTTATATTTATTACTCTTCGAAAAATAGTTTGAAAAATTACTGTTTGCAATTGAATAGATCGTGTATTTGCTTACACATTCGTTCACGTTGTTCAGTTTAACAAACAAAATATTAAGAAGTTCTCAACTGATATAGTGCCCCAATCGAAAATGTTGGTACTTTAAAATGTAAATAATCATGGATTGAAATAATTTCAATCCAAGGTTGGATGTTACGTGCTGATAAAGGATTATTCAAATGGTATTTATTAGTGGAGTGGACGAAACAATCGACGGCCGATGCGTATGAAGACTAGGTTAATACTACTGGAATAAAGAAGTAAACAAAGTAAACTAATGAAAAAACGGTAAAATTCGTACATTTTATTTCGTTTAGAATAATAATGATAAAATTAAATTGTATAGTTACAGTAGAAAAATAAATAAACAATTAGTTATATAGTGCTATCACATGGGATTCACAAGGTTTAATCTAACTGGTCAACTTACATATATGTTTTAGTAGCAATTTCAGTTAGTATAAGCTGATTAGATGGACCTGGATAATACAGCTATTAATTAACATTATTATTAACATACTGAACATGTTAATTATCATTTCATTGTTTGTTGGTAAATTTCATAACGTGTGGAAATAAAACGTTCCTTACATAATCTATCGTTTAGCACATTCTAGACCTATTATAAATTATAATTATACGAATTTTTATAATAATAAAATTATATGAATTTATTTTTATAACAATAAAATTAATTTTAAATGTAGATAAATATCTCTTTTAATGTTAAGAAACTGCAACATTATTTTGCCTGATGATTGATTTTAAAGTGAAAGTCAGGTCAAAAAAGTATAGACAAAAATCTTTCAATCATACATCAGTAAGAGCAAAATTAATTTAAAAAATAGAACAAAGAGGTTCATTTATGAGCTTTTTCTAAAAATATAGCAATATAATCCACGTGAAACGAAAATTATCAGTACCCAAATTAGGACACTACAGAATAAAAATGAATTTATATAGAAATGCTTTTACAAAAATTACATTAGGATGTCATTTTCCGGAAGTAAAAGAGTTTTGACTTTATTATTCACATCTTTTTCTTTTCGACTTTACTGTTACATTTTTTCTTTTGCGTATAATATTACTATATAATTTTGACTTAACTTTGTCTTAAAAATAATTTCAATCGACCGTAGATCATGAAAACCTTTTAATTATTTAATATCCCAAGGTAATGCATCAATATTTAATCATCTTCTTCAAGTATCATTCTCATATAATAGTCAATTGGATTTACTGGTATATCTCCCGCCACCACACCATTCGGTCACCCTAAAGCATGAGACCGAATGTCCGTGTCTCGAACGGCTATTGTACCTTGAACAGTTTAAGCGACGTAGTTTTAATAGCTCCTGAAGCTAACCTAATTGCGTGAACGGTACAAGCAAGTTCTATTATACCATTTGCCTGTGTGTCCAGCCGTTGACATGTCATATTCTTTCTAAATGGGTAGGCGCAACCCATCTTATAATAAAATATACGAGCGTCATAAATTAAAAATTTATGTCGTCAATTTAATAAAATAAGGATAGCAATTCGCTGCCGCGTCTTGGTCGCTGTATGCCAGCAAGTATCTTTCCTTTATAGCTTCTTGGAGCTATACATCTATGGTCGATTACTGTCCTCCAGCAATGAGGTTAGAGTCCTCCCTCAAGCAAACTATTGATTCCGGTTGAACAATACAACTGCAATACATCAAGGAACTCCTACACGGTCCGACAGTGTGATTCACGCTATACTGAGTCACCGCTTATGAGTAGCCAAATATCCCCTTGACCTCTAAGTTACAGTGTGGCCCGAACTCCCCCAAGAGCATGTACACCATACGTACATTCGACTGAACCTTCCCGCAGACACACAGCACAATCAGTTGCCAGGAGGAACCTGAACAAATTTACATGTTTGGTGAGCAGTTGAGCCCCCGTTGCCCTTAAAATGATCTGGAGACCTACTATCCCCCAAGTATTGTATAAAACTATACAAAGATCTCCCCTTATTCATGGTGTTCCATTGACGCAGCGTGCTTCCACCGCGAGGCTTTGCAGCCTCTTCCGCATGCGGGAGATGGGCAAATGAACGAAATTTAAATCCGGTGCATTGTGATCACCGTTCCGCTACGATATTGTCTCGGCTCGACCTTAGGGACGGGCGATTAACTTTCCCCAGGTAACTTTGCCCCAATACGGAAGATAAAGTCGACTGCTGTACTGCCTCATAGACCAAGTAGAGGTTCCTGGCGTCTACGAACTGTTCGAGACCAACGACTCTGGGGTCAGTGAGTGATGATCCCCAGGCAGAAGACTTGGCGTTAGCATCCAGAGCAACCAGCATTCTGTTGCCCGGGAGAGTGTCCAGAATCCTCCCTAACTTCGCCAGAAAGTTATTGATACTCCAACCAAGCTGGAAGTATCCCGACACTAGAATACAGCATCGAGCTTACCTCTCCTGATTCTTCTCATGATGATGAATTCCTTTTCAGACAAATTAGGCATCCAGAAGATACCCAACAAATCTGAACCGACCACGACCGCGGAGAGCGGCTGTTCACCACGAGAATGGATAACATCCACCCCGTGGAAGCCGACCAAAACGACTTCAAGGTCGTACTCCTCGAGAATTCTTATGGCTTCACTGGTGGCCTACCGGGAATAATGAAGATTCAACTGTCCCGGGCGCAAGCGTTCTACATGGCGGCGGCCGTCCTCGGAAGATTCCCCCAGTCCAGGCGACTCCGTAGGCCGTTTTCTTCACAGCTATAGCCTGAGCGACGTCATGCGATCTGTATTGCTTGCTCCTAACCCGGTGTCCAGCATCAAAGCCTTTCACCAAAGCACAGGCAGCGCACTTTGCAGGCGCGGTCTTATGTCCAGCTAGGGCCACACAACAACAACTGCGCTCTGCAGCAGAGAGGTGCGTCCAAAGCCTTACACTCGTAGCATCGGTCGATTTTCATATGATCGAAAACCCTGCATGAGGTCCGCCCAAGGAATAACCGACCATCGTCCACCAAGACCTGCCGGATCTTGGGTAAGGTTTCTAAAAGACAATGACGTTTTAAGGCTTTCTTACGCCCCAACCGCCGAACCACCTTGGCCTCCTTTAGGAAGTCCTCAACTGTCATTTCCAACGCTGAATTTTGACAGCGTATGGCTCTGAGGATTTCGGTCTCTTTGTCCCTTGTTGCTCTCGGCAAATCATACATCAATATCTGCGGCCTCCGATGGCCCTGAACCTGAGCTTTACCTGTTGCTCATTAACTACCTCTAGCACGACGACATTGTCCCTTGTTTTCATGACCCGGGAGATCTGGAACTTTTCACGCCGCGGGTCCAGAACTTTTTTGTGGGTTAGCTCCGTCGCAGCAGATGAAGCCCCGGACTAGGCTTAACCTGGTCCGGGGCCACTATCATCATCTTGATATTGGCTCGCTTAATTTTGCAGGCCGCTTCTGGACTGGCGGCGGGGATTAACTCACTTGGGCCCAGGAGCAGCTGTTACCACAGTGAAAGAGACAGACTTTTTACCTTCTTTTTTTACCTTCTCTTCCACTCTTTTTAAAGATCTGTGGACTTGTGGTGGTCGGACAGGGCCGACCACCACATTGTTGTTTATATGGATGGTACTCCGATATAAACCGTTACAGATACTTTATAATCACGTTTGTAAAAGCTTTAAAAATTTAACTATGTATAGTTCGCAATTTTAACACTGAAAAAAAGTAAATTGAAATTCATGAGACGAGAGCTAAATCGAATGTTTTTTTTTTTCATTTTTTTTTTAAACGAGATCATTAATTGTAAACAATTTAGGTCTAGCAATTACTGACTCCTTTTGACAACAACGCACAAATAGCAGTATCAGCGTGGCATTCTGGAGTTGTTTTATGAATTTCTTTTCACACAATCTTAAAGCGAATTGTGCTAAACAATTCATTACGACCCTAATTATGGCCATGTTTAGCGTAGTAAAGAAAACTTAATTCGGGTAGCAATTCGAGACAGAGTAAATAAATTTGGTATTTACACTTTTAGACCTCTTCAAGAAATTGAAATGAAACTGCTATTGATATATAAATGAAACAGCTGCTGAATAAAAACGTTCCATTGTAAAACTGATAATAAACTGTAGAATAAAATTTTTCTTCTAACAAAGAGAAATTACCTTTTGTAGTCATGTTAAACAAACGCTGAAAAAACTAAATACTTACATAAACATACGGATACATAAATACTTACAAATAATTATTCAGATCATAAAAAAATAGATAATAACTAAGAATATACCACTATTTTTCGGGATAATATAACTAAATTATTGTTATATTATAATATAACTGATCAACGGGAATTAATAAATAAAAGCAACACAATGCCCTTTTAAACAATTATACATGTTTTATTGTCCTTCAAATTTAGACTGTTATATAAAACACTAATTATACATTGAGGCTTTCCAGTTTCTGAATCTTTTTGTTTTACTGCGAGTCCTACGTATATCTTATTATGAATATTCCTTAAATAATCAAGGGCCTTGAAATATCCTTTATTAATGATTTGTTCGAGACCTGTATAAAGAGAAAAGTTTGATTTGGAATCCTTATTGAAATAATTAAAATGTAGTACTATTCCTGTATAGTCTTTCCTTACAATTAATAAGTCAATGTAATCGTACACTGCCACATTTTTTTTTGTATTACTCGTTTTCAATGAACTTCTTGTTACATCCTTAACTATTACTCTTGTCTGACTTCTAACGATTCGAAATTCTAAATAATATCTTAGGAAAAAAAGCATCGCTTCTTGAACTTCTGCTTCTTGGTCAGTTAGGTCAAAACGAATAAAAGATTTTAATACACATTTACCCAATTTTTCGTAGCTAGTGCCACTTTCCCCCAGTGCAAGTATTGAACTAACATATTCACGGACTACGTCATCGGTTAAATGAAATTTCCTCATATAGTATTCCATGGAGAACACTTCTTTACGTAATTCATCTCTTATCTCCTTGTTAGGAAGTTTTACTGTAACTTTATTATCTTTTATCATAGTTGCTGTTAAATACCCTAAATCTAGTAAAAAATTTAAAAATACAGATTCTTCCGGAGCCGACATACCATATTTTCTGTTGTTAACCAACTTACTAAGCATTATAGCCTCCGTAAAATTAATCTTATCTGTAGTTTTTATTTGAATAGCTTTGTACTTGAAAAGATTACCCGTTTTCACTCTAATGTTATTGTTTAAAAATATGTACTTTAAATTTGGTATGTAGCTCGACATGACCCAGTAATTCTTAAATACTCTGAAACATAAATAGTGAACGATAGAGTGTACATTGTATAGCTTAACGCCAGTATTAGGTATATTATAGCCCTCGTACCATTTTCTAATTCTCGCCAGACTGTTAGAAATATTTAATTTTTCTGTCAAACCTTTTACTTCATTTTCAGTAAGACCATAGTACTTATTGAAAGGATGTTGCTCGTTAAAAAAAAAATGGTTAGTATTATTTACTTCTATTGTGGAAACTACCGCCTGCCTCACACAGGCGTTAAGGAGAGCCCTTTCTATATGCTGATTAGAGTTTAAAAATTTCGAAAAAAATTCTTTAATAAAAGAAATAATTTTCTGTAAATCTTTTCCAGCATTAAATATGGAGCGTTGAATTGGAGCATCGTAATCGTCTATAAGCACAATGACGTTTCTATTAAAATATAAATGTAGATAATTTGATAAAAAATTTAAAGATATTAACATATCGCGTTCTAAGTCTACCAAATTTAGACTAACATTTCGATCGAGAAAACAATAACGGTTAAATATATTTGCTTCCTTTTCATTCAAACAACCAGCCTCAGTTAAGTATCTGTGGTAAGAATAAGTATCTTTAACCATATATCGAAAACTTATTATAAAATTCTCCCAATCTTCTCCTCTTAACAGCTTAAAATCTAAATACATAACTGGGTATTCTCCAAAGTGTTCTTTAAAAAAAGGTTTATCTTTGTATATATTTAAATACTCGTAATTGTTAATTTTTTCATACTTATTTGTAAACACCCTGTAATTTTCAGTTTCGGTTTTTAATATTTTTTTTCCAGTTCGGTCTACAGTAATCCCATAGAAACTCTTTACCATATCCATATTTATGGATTTCCCAGAACGGCGTGGAGCCGTTATTATTACTCCCCAATAACGGAAAAATTCTTTTATGAACATTGTTTTGTCCACAAACGCAACGGAATTGACAACATCCATGAAAGTGTTGCATCCAATCTCATAATTTACACAATTTTCTACCTACGAACAAAAAATAAAATCACAATTCTAAATATTTATTTTAAACAAACATACCGTCTAATTTGTGAAATGTGTAAAATTCTACAATTTTTGGTTGTAACACGACATAAAACTCTAACAACCCAACGAAATTATAGAAACATTTTATTAAATTTTCATAAAACATGCATAACAAAATAAGAATTCAGAGTAAATATTTCTTAAATATGCTGCTCTTGGTAACATATTAAAATCCTAAATCGTTAACTATCTTTCTTTTGACATTAAATAAATAATAACACTTCTGTTGTTAGAGACGTTCTGAGAACAAAATAAGTGTGGAAAATCTGTCTCAAATAGTCAAAAAATATTATTTTTAATGTTTAAGAATAAATGGTAAAAAAAATCACACGATTAACAAAAATCATAATAAACTTATGAGATGAGTAGCTAACCCACATGAAAAATAAATTTACCATTTATATGTTATTATAATTTGCCACATTAATCTTTCTTCTTAATCAGTTTTTCTCTTGTAAAAAATATAATTCCAACTTCGGCCACATGTGAACACACAAACGAACACTTACTTTTAATATGTTACTTTTACTCTTTAAATGCAATAATATTAGGCACGTATTATTTTTAACAACAGAAAAATACATTTATGTTATCATACTCAGGAAAATTAAAAAAAAAATAAATTACGGTGTTTCAGATTTACACCTACATATTAAGTTTCACTTAATTATTTCCATTGTATGTTTCAACCGCCAATTAAAAACTCCGTTTCGTTCATGAAATCTTTCCAAATTAAAATTCATATAATAAAATTGCAGAATTTGGAAGTTAATAAATTGCAGTAGAAATGATTTTAAATACTTACATATGAGTTCAAAGAAACGGTTAGGAATATGAAAACAAGGAATATCAACTTCTTAGCCATTGTTCTCTTATATAATAATTATTTAAAATTTTACTGAATAAAATACCTGTCACTGTAAACAACTGTCCAAACAGCAGTAAATCGTAGGAAATTTTAACAGTATATTCAATATAAGATAAAACAAGATAAAGTAGGCCTAGCTAATGTTAAACACAGACTAGTAATTCACATTCCATTTGATAAAATTTTTCAGTAGAAAAATTAAATCATTATCAAACATCTAAATCGTAAACAAAACTTTTATATCAATAAAACAAACAATGAACAGGTAAATAATCTTTATGCAACTCATTTGCATTACAACACGTAAAAATAATTACGAAATTCAACAGCAGTCCTAGTTTATGAAAACATAAATACCACCTCTAAAAGTAACGACAACAAATACAGATTTAAAAAATATTTTACTTGTTAAAAAACACAATTTTATTTAATATCCTTGTTAAGGTATCAAAATCGAACTGTTATTGATTTTCTCTAACAATTTACAGTTTTCAATTTTCAATCGACAATTGTTAATTCTCTGAACGCTACAGAACACTTCTGTAGCATGTTTAAAAATCAGTGTATTCCGCTTTTGAACAATCTTACCTATTGCACGCTATTAAAGTAAGTCACAATTTTTAGAATTTTCATTTAAAATAGATAAAATACTACTAATATATAGTTTATATTTAGACATTACAAACAAGCAGACACGTAAAAAAAAGGAAGGTAACAAAAATTTACACGACATAATAATGAAATAGGCCTAATAATGAAATTAATGTATTTAAATAATGTTGTAAATTGAGCAAAGAAACGGATTAGGAATTATAATTAAAATATAAAGACTCGTTAAATTTTTAGGAGGGTAATTTTCTTTTCGTTGTTTCAAAATAAAGATAATTTATACTTTTTTCTTAATATGCAGTTCAGAAAGACAATTTTAATTTAATCAGACTCTTCTCTACTACCCGAGTAGCTGGACCAATAAATTTTTACTAGAAGTAGATGAACTTAATACTTCTTGATTTCTAGCGGACCTAAAAATCTACCTAGTAACATGTAACTTGTTAAAGCGGTTAAGAATAAAATAAATTAAAAGTAACGCTTAACGAAACAACACTATTAACGACATGATAAAATTAGCGCTAATCGCCGAATAAAACGTTAAGCGATCAAGAATATGTTTGATAATGTTTAAAAAGTTTTCGAAAATAAACCCGCTACGCGACACCACAGCAGCGTTGTAACAAAAACGTAACCGTTACAGATATTTTATATTCACGTTTGTAAAAGCTTTAAAGATTTAACTATTTATAAGTCGCAATTGTTATAAATCAAAAGTGAAAAAAATAAATTAAAATTCATGAGGCCAGAGCCAAAACGAATGTTTTTTTATTAGATGAGATCAGTATTTGTAAACGATTTTTGTCTTGCAATTACTGACCTTCCTTTTGACAACCACACACAAATATTAGAATTAGCATGGCATCCTGGAGTTGTTTTATCTAAAGTTTATAATGATATTTATTTTACGAATTTCTTTTCACGCAAAATCTTATCGCGAATTCTGTTAGCAACAATTCATTACAACTTTAGTTACGGTCATATTTGACATAGAGAAGAAAACTTAAATCGGGTAACAATTCGTAAAAAAGTAAGTAAATATGTAATTTTTGCTTTTAGACCTCTTCAAAAAATTGAAATGAAACTGCTGTTGATATTAATGAAGCTGCTGTTGACAATAAAAACGTTCCTCTATAAAACTGATAATGAACTAAATAATAAAATTTATTTTCTAACAAACAGAAAAATTACCTTTTGTAGTCATGTTAAGTCGATAATCATGTTTGGTTGATTACCCTACTGCTAATTTTATCTAAAATTTTCGAGAGGCTATTTCTTCAGACATTGATCAATTTTGAAGTGTAACGATGAAATACTCGTTCAATTTTGTTTTAGAAGCGGCCACTCAAATATAAAACGAACTCATATATAATGTTTTAATCGTATGAATCGAGAGAAAGAAAGACTCCTCATCGGCGTTTGTAGACGTACAACAGAAATTCGATAAGATTTCATTGCCAGGTCTGCTCTTGAAATATTGCCTTTTTAACATTACTATTTGATTCTGCGAAGTTACTTAGATGGTTGCTTCTCGCATGTTAGATATAAGATCTCTCTATCTTCTTTGAAAATGCCTCGAGAGTGTCGCAGGGTTCCGTGATGGGACCGGATTTATTCTTAGTGTATTATGCTAACTTTTCGTGTCCAGGATTTGTTGCAATTCCATCGTATGCAAATTATACGGCGATCTTACCAGTTGACGATGACGAGATTGTAGCCTCGGAGAAGCTTCAATCGGTGTTGGATGCATTTATTACGCGGCAGATTAAATTCAGTTCAGCGAAATCTACGCATGTTAGGTTTACGACTAGGAGAGACTGACCTCCATTCTACTTGGATAATGTATAACGTTGAACTTCCTCATACAACTGGTATGATATACCTTGGCATGATCGATGTATGATGTGGAGGAATTCTGAAATACATGAATATCTGGGCATTCCGTACGTTTTGGATAAGATTTACCGTTTTAGTTCTAAATGCATAGTTAGGCTAAATAGAAATTTAAATCCCCTTGCTCAGAACCTGCTAGACGATGATGGCATTAAACGATTGAAAATGGTTCATGTGGAATCCTTAGTGATGGTCGCTGAAGATACATTTTTTTTACATTTTTGTTTGTTTTTTGTCGGTACTATTTCGTTTATTACTGTTTTAACGCTATTAATGTTTGTTTATAACTGTTATCGCTATTTCCATTCGTTTGTTTATCTGCCTGTGCTTATTTCCTATTTGATAAAAAGCATGTTTGCGAACTGAATTTGTTAGATACATATCTCTTTAGATTGGACAAGTTCTAGAACGCATTGATGACATTGCTTATGACAATGAGTGTTCATTGGATCTTACCTACTACTATAAATATGTTTATTATAATATTCGTTTACTGGTTATTATAACCTTTTACTAATTGTTTTTGTGCGGGGGTTCATCATTTGATGGCTCTCTCTCAAGTAATATTTTAACATATTATTTACTTATAGTATCGTCAGGAGAAACCGAGTGTATATTTTTCTACAGTCAAAAAACATATACATCATTCTTGATACTTTTCAAAAACACAAAAAGACTACATTTTAATACATTTGCGTATGACTTATGCAAATATAAAATTATATAATAAATAGATATCAACTTTAATATACGCTTAGATCGCATTCTAAATGCGTATCAACCTAATTTAAATCAGCTGATGCCAGAATGAAAGCAATGTTTCACACTGTTGAAGGTGATCCTAAAGAACCTATTTAAAGTAAGATATTTGTAACGTTTTATTATAAAATTTAGTTTGGTTTTTCGTTTCAAAAGATTTTATTTTAAAATAATTTTCATGGCTGTAAAGAAATGTAGTTGGTATCTGTTCCACTATCACTAGATTCCGTGGTTGAAGAAACAATTCTGGCAGATTCTTTAGAAATATTTTTTTGGCTTTATTAACAATAACTTTTTTGATCTTGTTTCTGCATACGAACGTCAAGTGCCTTGTTAGATATGTATATTGTTACTATACTGAGAAACTCTCGTTTTTATTTTATTACATACTTTTCTTTACTTTTACAGGTAATATTATGAAATTCGTAAATTATTATTAACATTCTGTTAATCTGATCTTAATGCAAGTTTCGAATTAAAGTCGGAATTTAAATTTTTTTTTTTTTTTAAATTCATCTTCATGAATGAATAATAATTAAAAATAACTCTACAGATTTAATGTGATTAGAAGGGTGTTTATTAAGTTGGTGATACAAAAACAGGGCATCTAAAAATAGTTCATTTGACCAGCATTTATTCATGTGCATTCTGATAGTGATTGCCTGATTGTTCAATGAATATGGCCGTGATTAAGGTGATCCAGTTTGTTTACTAATCCTAATATTTTAGGTGATTTTCTGTCGGAGGAGTTTTCCCCGTAGCCTTTGACATTCACTTTTATATGTAACCCACAAGAGATTTTCTGTTGAGGTTTACTTCGCTAAACCGCTTTTGACATACTCTTTTCTACTCTTCATTTCTATAAGCCCTCACCCTCACCCTTGCTTTTACTTTTGAAAGAACCTATAAATCTTTTTTTTTAAATACTGTGAGCGCAGAATATACAATTGTATTTATAATTAATTTAATGTTAGTTTAAATTCTGTTCAGATCTTAATATGTAAAATAATATTACTATGTCTACAGGTATACGTAACGTAGTCATTACGTATGCTATTAAGTGAAGTCATATCTACAAAAAATTCGCACCGTAAATATAGAATCAACCTTTATTTTACCAAAAGGGACTTATTTTTATAATTTATGTATTTTCAAATTTATACTACTTATCTTTGATAAATATTGGATATTTTTAAACACCACTTATGTTGCTAATTTTTAAGAGTATTTTTTTAGCAAAGTATTTTTATAGATTATAGAACACCACGATCTTTTTAATTGAATTCAAAGAAAAGTGATAAGGTTCTCTATACAACCGGTATATATATTTTTTTCAGTAAAAAAACGTAAAAAATTGTTTTTTCATCATTGCTTTATGGAATAAGCTAGAGAAATTACCTGAAAGATTTAGAGAAAACATTGTAGGTCCTACATTCGACCGCATTTCAAGCAGTCTTTGGTTACGCTTGGCAGGAGTCTGTTTACCAATATTTGAATTTATTTATTATATTTTTATCAAACTCCGAGTTCTCACTTTTACATTTCATTTCGACATTTTTCATTATAAAGAGAGTGGTTTTTGTAGTCATACAAAATTTTTAATAAAAATTAAATTAAATGATATTAAAAAAAAAAATAAATTAAAGTAAGAAAACCAATTTTTCTAAAAACGCAATAAAATGGGAAAATATTACTGTTTTGTTTTAATTATGCCGTAAATTTCAACTTTTAAAATCGGGACCAAATCGAGTTAGATTTTGGTTGCTTGTTTGACTCCAACTTTGTTTAATCTTTTAAGACTAAAATTTGAAAAATGTTACTTTTTAAAATTTTAATGACTTTTTTATCTATATACATCATTTTTACATATATACTTATTTTACGCTTCTTTTTTATCTTATTTTTTAATTTGATGTTCAAGTTGATTAAATTATATAGATTTTGAAAAAATGGCGTCTACTGCCTCCCATGTTGTTTTTCTCTCACATTCACTATTTCACCCACACTCACTCTCTCTCTCTCTCTCTCTCTCTCGATGTCTCTCTCTCGATGTCTCTCTCTCTTTCTCTCTTTCTCTCTCTCTCTCTCTCTCGCTCTCTCTCACTCTCTACCTCTCTCTCTCTCTTATACGTACACACAAACAAATATGCAACGCACGCGCGCATAATATTATTTATCCCTCATCAAGCGCAGTTAAATAAGACATTAAATTTTGCATTATAAATACTCTTAAAGTTATTTAATTTAAAATTTTGTAAATTTTCTTGTCTCTATAACTATTAAATCTTAAGTGTTGTATTATTATTCAATTTTTAAATATCAACAAAGAATTTTTTATATATAAGGCTATGTAAATTTCCTGACGATATTTTTGCATAAATTATTCTTGTAATATAAAATAGCAAAGGTTCATGTAAAATTTAATATAATATTACTTTATTATATACATTATGTAAATTTGTCAGTTTTCTTGTATTATAGATTATTTTAAACTTAAGTAAATACATATAAAATTTAGGTATAATCGTTACCGTAACAAGTGGTTGCTGTATCAATGTCGCAGTATTGTATTTTATTATATTCCCAGAACAAATTACGTTTTGTATACTTAGTTAAAGTAAATGATAGTATAAATTATTATAACACCCTAGAAAACTGTGTCGCATTATTTAATTTCTTTAACTTTTTCTACTGCATTACATGATTGGAATTTACTTTTTTCTTTTTTTTTTATTACTTTTAAGACCATAATGGATCACTTTAGTTCATTTTTTTTTTTTTGGCAAGTTCTTTCTTTTCTTGCTGATTTGTTGTTTATCAGCTTTTCTTTTTTGCCAGTAATTTCTAAGGGTTTCAGATCTTCTTGCCCTTTCTTGTTCAGAGTACACCCGGCTTATTGTTTTCTTGGGTTTTGATAGGAATCTTGTTTCTTTATTTTTTAATTTCTCATAGTTTCCGGTTTTCGTTTTTAGGTTTTCACGGGTTATGTCTAATTCCTCCATGTCTTTCTGTACTTCGTATAACCAGTTCGGTCTGCTTTTCTTGTTCCAGAAAAGTTCGATTATCCGTCTGATAAGTCTAGTCTCTTCCATTCTGAAAATATGTCCTAGAAAGGAAATTCTCTTCTTTCTAAATTTATTAGTTATCGGGATGATAGTTTTGTAAATCTCTTCGTTTGGAATAATTCTCCAAATCCCGTCTTTTTTTAATGTTTTTCCCGATGCATCGTCGTAGAATCTGTCTTTCAATCTTTTCCAGTTTGTCGGTAAACCTTGTCTGGTACGGTCCAAATATGGTTTCGCATCCGTAAAGTATTTCTGATTGGATAACTGAGTTATAATGTATTATTTTTGTGTTTATGGACATGCATTTTTTGTTATAGATGTTTTGTGTTTTTATTGTGGCTTTGATGAGTTTAATTAAAATATTACTTTTATATGAAAAATAAAAATATATTATACCATAGCTGTTAGCATTGGGTTATCTACAAAATAAATAAATACATTAACGGAATATATATATATATATATGATGATTAATTGATGAAAATCTGTAATTACGTTTTTCTTACAAAGTAAGTGAACACTAAGAAAGGACTTTTTTAATTCTGAGTTTAAAGGGTTAAAGTGGAGTAACAATTAAATTAACTATTTTTTTTAATTTCGCAGTAACAAATGAGCATATCAGCTTGATTTTTGCTGTGTAATTTTCATGTAAATAACTAAAATCAACTTCCAGATTTTGTAATTCGACCTTGAAAGGGGTGAAGAATAGTAAAAAACTGTTGAACAAAGATTGAAAATTTTCCTCATTTCCGACTACTCTGAACTAGATGTTCATTCTATTTGGGCTTGAAAATACTCTTCAGATAAATAATTCTCTTTTTGTTTAGCCTTCAGAACCACCATAAGGTATTACTTCAGAGGATGATACGTATGAAGGTAAATGAAATGTAATGTTGTTCAGTCTCCGGTCGACCATACCTGAAATGCGTGGTTAATTGAAATCCAACCACCAAAGAACACCGGTATCCACAATCTACTATTCAAATCCGTATAAATTTAATTGCCTTTACTAGGATTTGAACCTTAGAATATCGTAAAACTATTTTAGGTTTTTTTAATTTTAATAGTTTAAGGGATAAATAACAAATTTTTTACGTTTTTGCCGTTTTATGCTACAGCATTATTGAATCAATCTTTACGAGATTTGGTAACATTATGATAGTAACTTATGTTGTAATTCTGATTATGTATTTAACAAAGAAAGCCGCGATGGGAAATCTAAAAACCAATTAGTGGGTCCTCTTCTGACCAATCTGTTTCTCTAAAAAATTAAAATACGGTAGTAGTTTTTATAAGTTGAACAGGCTTTAATTGTTATATATCATTCTTATTTTCACAAGATTGAGTTTAATAAACACTGGGAGGGTCTAGGGGCCACACAGCCTTCTGGATAGACGGAAAAAACGAACGAAGCAAGCCCTGATTGACTAAACATCCCATGAATGTGACGGAAAACACAAGTAACCATATAGCGCGACCGAAGCTGCGACGAGAATTCTGGTATATATACAGGTGTCCAACGAAGAAATGGAGTTCTAATAAAAAAAAGCCCTACTCTAATTTTTCGGACCCAAAATAAGAATAAATTTGATGGTTTCTTACGTAATTTGAGCAGGAAAATAGGATAAAACAACTCCTAGATCTGTAATTCCAGTAGTTAAAGATATCAACGTAGAACATAAAATTTGGTATCGAATAAGAAAACTATTGTACTACAAATCTAAAAAAAGAAATTTGTTTTTGACACCGAATTTTATGTTTTACATTGGATATCTGTTATCCAATGAAATTTATTTTTGACACCGAATTTTATGTTTTACATTGGATATCTTTAACTACTGGAAATAGAGTTCTGGGTCCAACTTCATCCTATTTCTCAACTCAAATTACATAAAAAATCACCAACTTTACTCCCTAATTTGTATCCCAAAAATTACAGTAGGGCTTCTTTTTATTAGAAGCGGTGAAATTCGGGCTAAATTTTCGTTAGCTGTAACACGAAAAGAAAGCGTTTCCAGATCTATGTTTATTTGAACTTTTTTCATTATTTTCACCAGTAAAACATGTCCTGAAAGTTGCTTCGTTTCTTCGTGGAACACTTCGTACACACACATGCACACACACACACACACACACACACACACACACACACACATATATATATATATATATATATACACATAAATGTATAAAGTTAAATATAAAAAAATATACATGAAATATAAAAAGACAGGAATAGAGTAACATATTGTGATGGAATTGAATATAATTGCTAAGTGGAATAAACAGTGATATGAAAGTTAGAAAATAATGAATAAAAAAAAATGAGATGTTTTTAAGTAATTAAATAACTGCTGTTATCTGTTAAGTTAGACTTTACTGCTGTACAAATGTTACAAGCACTATGCGCTTTATAACGGATTTATACGAATGACATTCTTTCACATACTTTTTTCAAATACAATTTCAAAAGAAGAGAAATACATACAAACAAAGGAAGAAGGAAATACGGATGAAAGTACTACTATTAAAATAAGAAAATCTAAAATATTTAAATATAACACCATAGATCTACGCCAGGATTTGTTGGGATGACTCCAAATGGTAAAAAAAATGTAATAGAGACCAAAAAGAATAAGAAAAATGACATTGGACTTAGTTCTTCTGTTGTAAATACTTAAAATTATTGAGACTTAATAAAATTAAAATTAGAATCGGTCCAGTAGTTCTGAAAATATCAAGTGATTTAGAGGCCAACACCGAACACACACCGACCACACACACACATACGTACATATGAACATTAACATCCGGAAAATTTCCAACCGGTTTTTTTTATTTTATGGTTCCTTAGGTCTCAAAACGTCAAGATCCGGTGAAAACCACATATATCCAAATTGGAACGATCACAATACTTTCCCTGCTAGAGCTACATCTCTCCTATAGCGCTATCAAGACGGGAATGTAATATTAAAAACTACAATATAGCTTACAGCTTAAATAAATACATTTAATTTGTATTATTATTACAGCTTAAATATAAATAGATTTAACTTTAATTTTTTTCCAAAATTAAGCTGTGTTTAAAATTGGAGGGGCTAAATTTTTCATAAAATTATAAGCATAGAATTTTTTTTCCTTTTTTAGATGAGGTTTTTTATCCTTTTAAACATTAACTATCCAGTTTATAAAAACGCTTCTTCTTTTAATGACAGAATAGTCTTTTAAGAATAGTACGTAGCGGTTCTAAAAAGAGGTCCTGAGTTTCAGTTCTTCGACATATGAAAAAGTATTGATTAAACTCTTGCAAATATGAACGTTAGTATTTGTTTAGTGATCATGTTTTATTATTATTAGAAATATTTATTCAGTAATTATAATTATTTAAGATAATTTTTTAGAATGAGACAGAAATAAATGTTACAATTAGAAAATTATAAATCATTTAAAACCTTTTATTGCATTATAACGGAAGCACAATCGAATCTCATTAAAGAAGCAAAAAAGGAACTGTCATTCAAAGAAAGTTGTGCACGTGCTCGCTTATTCCCGTTAGAAATAAAATTGCTCCATCGCTTCCGTACGCGTAAACATAATAATCTTGTGGTTGGTCTCAGAATGACTTGTTTTTTAAGTTTGTTGCCTTCATAATAACTCGCATTCTTCAGTTTAGGTGGTAGAATTAAAATCTTACTTACGCTATTGCTGTGTCGTAGCCCGATCACTCTTAATAAGACCTATTCCTGAACAATATTATCGACAAAAATTTCGGTTTATAGATGAGAATAGTGTAAAATAAAAAATATATAATAATGTTATCAAAATAAAGCTTATAAAAAACTTTGTAATCCGGTTTTGTAGTAACTGAAAAGTACTGATACTGATATTTTCCTGTTGAAAACAAGGTGACAGCGGCGGTATACTATAATTTAAGTACATAAAACAAAATTATTTCTCCTATAATAAAAATTATTAGAAATAGCAAATAATTTATTAAACTGTGGCGGTAGCAAAAAATAAAATAATTAAAATCTGATAATTTCGTTACATACAAAATTATATACTCCTATAAAAATTATTTTTGAATAATAAAAGAGTAACTTTTGTACAGAATTAAGTAATATTGCACCAATATTACGAGCCTGGAAAATCGCTTTGTACAGGTAACCGAGAATGAATACTAAACTAAGAGATTCATTTAAATTATTTTACAAAAATTTTAGTTACAATTATTTACGTTATTTTGCTATTTATTCATTTTTAAGTGTTTTATTTTTAAGCGTCAGCATTTGTTTTGTACTCAAATCTTTATACGACTAAATTACATAAATGTTTTCTAAAAATAATTAAGTCTTTTACTGTAAAGTTATATTACTGAAAGACATTAGTTTAAAATTAAACCTTTTTATTAATATTAAGCTAGTTCGTTAACTTATATATTTACTAAAAGTAGAATTTTGACATTTCTAAATTAATTTGAATATTGGACCAAACAAACTTAGTATAATATTGCGATTGTGCGTTAAATTCTTTTAAAAAAAGTGGGTATAATGTTGAGTATGCAGAGGTGTTAATATACGGGATTTTATCTCGATTTGTCTGCGTTTTAATCATAGACAAAACATTAAGATAGATATACTCGTAATAATAATGCAGCTGTAAAGCAATTTCTTCTTTAACATCTGGTTTAATAATAAAAGAAAATTTAAATTTTCATGATTCTAATTTTTAACTAACTCTAACAACGGGGTTCCACCCCCTGGATAGCCTCGGGTCCAGGTTGTCCCAGGCAAATCCCGAAGCCGGCCCAGAGGCTCTCCGGGTTATGGTGCCTAGCCCAAGGCCGCATATCTCGCTTCGGTCGCCATTACCGTCTTGCCAGAGGGTTCCGCCTCCTTGACCCCTGCAGTGTTCCTTACCCTCATGGTTGTGTGAATAATACTGATAAATAATAATTGAAGTATTCTGACTTTAAAGATACTTGAAAAAGAGAGAATTACAAAAAAAACAGAATAGTAATAACTGTTCTTTTTTTGTTTAACCTCCGGGACCACCGTTAGGTATTGCTTCAGAGGATGAGATAATGATTTGCAGCGTGTTTGAAAATGCCATACCTAACCGGGACTCGAACCCGGGTCCTTCGGATGAAAGGCCGAAACGCTACCAATTGCGCCACGGAGGCCGGCAGAATAGTAATAACTATGGTAACTAAAGTGCAGACACCTTTGACAACGAAACACTCATAATTATTTCTGTTGCCATGGTGACAGAAATATAATGAAGTAAAAGATTTTTTTTTCATTAATGAATATCTCTCACAATCCCAAAGGGGGCTAAAGTCTCGGTCTATGGCTTAAAACCTTCCCTAGGATAATGCGAATGTGCCCTGAAAATTTGAAATCAATGGTTTGGTTGGTTTTCGTGTGATACTGTTACAAACAAACTTACACACAGACAAATTTTCAGCTTATATATAAGATTCCTTTGTACTACTGCTGTTCTGTCTACATGAAAGCGCGCTGTAATTATGTTTATTGGTACTTTAAATATTGCTTCAAGTCTATAAAACCTCTCCCGAATAGGAAATGAATAGTGTTCAATGAAATGTATATAGACTGTTTCATAACAAACGAAAGAAGACGACTTTGAATCTGTCTAAGTTATTGATATATTAAATAGAAGATTGACCGTCGTAATAATTATACGTCGGTCTAAAGTTGACTGGCAGTAAAATAAAGTACAAATTTTGAGAAAAAGAAGATAAAGTATTTTAAAATAAGAGTTTAGGGTTGTTAATAGTCATAAAATAAAATATTTAATGTTAAATTATTTCAGAAATTTGTTTTATGTTTTAAAAGCTTTTTTATTTTTATTTCTGTTTTATAACTTAAATCTATTTGTAAATGTAATGCTAGATGTTTTGTTTTTTTACTTTAAAACTTTGTTAATACGAATTAAAAAGTTTTTTTTAAAAGCTGAATAATAATATTATATTTAAAACATTTGACCTTTCATCAAATTTGTACATAATAGCGTAAAGCGAGAGAGTTTTACGAAAAGAAAAGTATCTTGTTGAAGGTAGGGATCTTTTCCATCCGATACGGCGAGGGAGACATTGAGAGGTGTTGACCGGAATGCCCGAACGGACTATAAAAATGTCACCACGACGAAGAGCAACGCTTCTTTATTTTATCCCCACTTTGTGTCTGTGAAACAACGGCAGACTCACACGTACATAATTGACAGAAGACTCCAAATTCTTTACTACCAAACGAATTTACCTGCAATTGTTTTCTGACCGTGTGTTCATTGTGGTTTTTTGTTTATTTTCAGAATATTAGTATTTTTGTTTCTTTTCGCTTTGCAACAAAGCTTGCCAATATATACTGTTACTTTAGAGTCGTTATCACCACAGGTCTACTGAGCTAACCGGTTTTTAAACGCTCTAAGTTTGTTTGCTTTTATAAATAAATAATTTAATAAAAAAAATACCAGATAAAAATAAAATAAATTTCACACTTATTACCATATTAATATTCAAAAAAACCGGTTAAATGTGATCATTTATAACAATGTAGAATATACAAATTTTCCTATTATAATTTGTTTACTTTATCATTATTGAATTTGTCAATTTGTATACATACATTTCTTTCTCCGATTTTAAGAAAATATTTTTAAAAACCACATCATTCTCTTTTTTGTTACCAAAAAAATACGTTTTTTTTTTTGGTAGGTTTCATAAGAAAGCTACCTATTGCAATGGGTGCATAGGACCTCCGGAAAATCTCGACGTATCTTTGCGTAAAACCACCCTAAAACCACCGTATATGTTTCACTGGCCTGTGGACACGATAACTGCCGTAATTTTACGCCAATCACTTTCAAATTGTTCCTTAAAAATAGCTCGTCCCAAAATCTCTGTCGTGTTTTTTAACGGTGAAAATCGAACTATGGGGGTGGAAATGGGATGCTTTTCCGAAAAAAAATATATTACTGTAACTTTCTTATTAAGTAAAATATCGAATCCGTTTAAAGTTCCTATTATTTTTTTGGATAAAGGCCTAAAACTTATCTAAATAAAGTTTTTTGTTACCACTAACCATTGGCCCAGGGAGTGGATGAAATGGGTATTCAAAGACAAAAAATCATACCTTCGTTAATAGGCACAGTATCGAATCGGTTTAAAGTGGTCGTTAGTCCTCTAAACATTACCTAAAACTTTTGTCTGAAACAATTTTTGATATGACCAATCCTTACGGCAAGAGATGACCAAAACTTTGCTAGAATTGTAAGAAGATGGGGCTTCTCGTATGCTAAAGATGTAATTCTTTTTTCACGTGCAACCATTGTCGTATTGAGTAAATTTGAAGTTTTTCTTTACTTTAAGGTGGAATCTTTTTTATCCTCTACTTAGCATGTGACCTATAATTTACCTCAAACTTCCAGCGTGCCGAAAGAGATTTTTTAGAATATGTATCGATTATATCATGTAATAAAGAATAATGAATTTAATAAACTATATACACATAAACTATTTCTATATATGTATATAGAAAAACAAATACCAGAAAATGTGTGGTCAAAAACAAAGTAAATAAAAGATTTTTTATTTGTTAAAAAAGTATGTAAAAATTGTTTTAATATTGTATTTTGTGTTATAAAAAGGTTATGTGAGTTAGAGTTTGCCGAAAAAGTAAATAAAATGCCAAATATAACATTAATTTGAAGAGTAAATTGTTTAAAACTTAATTGTGTAAATTCAAAAATGTTTATCCTGACAGTAATTATACACTTGTAATCCTTATAGTATACATCATTTGAAGTAAGATATTAAATCTAATTATTAAAACCAAATTTAATTAAACCCCACGCAAAGCTCTTTTAAGTTTATGTAATTATAAAAAGAAAAAGAAAAAAATGGGTACGTTTAAATTACACAGAAAACATCAAACGGAATTAAAAATTATATAAACTATTGTTATAAAAAAAGGATGTTTATTTTTTCTACTTCTTTGGTAATTTTTTTTACATTATCTATGTTAAATATTTATTAAATAAAAATAATTACTTATTGTTCCTGAAAATTAATACGTCGTAATTAAATTTTACTCTAAATCAATTTTTTTATTAAAATTATCTAACCGTTTCGTAGTTTGACTTGTGAATATTTCTCTGTCTACAGTTGTTATAAATAAGTAAATGATTGTGACAATTAAGTGAATAAATATCTTTTCTATAAGTTAAATATATATAATTTTAAATTACGTTCAGATACTAGTAAATGTAAGGAAGTATAATAATTATATCGATTAGTTTAAATCATAATAATAAAAATATCTAGTGATCTTATTGAAGTGAAAACTTATTTATGCGGGCCACTCACTTCTGGATGGGCATTGAAAAGGTCTGATCTGTCAGGCTGTAAAGTGAAACGATCATTTGTTTAAAATTGGGCGAACCGAAGTTAACCGGGAGACAGTCTGCGGGTAGTGAATAAGTCTGTAGACCCGGTGAAAGGCTAGTTCGTGTGAACTCGGTGGAGCCGATTTTGTCCGAGCGAACAGTCAGTTGTGCGTAGCTTCTGTGCTTGGCTGTGTTTCGTTTTACATTAAATACATTTATAATTGTTGTTCTGTGTACGTGTAATTTTCGTATAACTACTATACCTATCTTTCATTGTAAACGTTTGGTGCATCATCGTTCTAATACTGAAAAATGTTATTGAAATCATTCAAAATCATTGCGTATGTAAGTAAATTTATGTATTTTTCTTATATGTAGGTCTGACTGTAATGTTTAACTCCATGTTTTTCACTACTCGCATAACTAATTTCGTGCAACCTTTCATAATATATATATATATATTTATTTATTTATTATTCGTGTAACTACTATACCTATCTTTCAGTGCGTTCAGTGTATATGTTTAGTGCATCAACATTCTAATACTTAAAAATATTATTGAGTAGTACTGAAATATATATATTAATTCAGTCGGTACTTACGTATTAACGCCACCGCAGCTACAGCTTTATTTAAAAACAAAGCAGTCAATCGGATTTCGGTGGAAAATGGGCCGATATAGAGTTTAACATAGATTCAAAACAGTTTATTTATTAATTTTAATAAATGGTTATTTATATTTATTTATTTTATAAATATAATTTAACCAAACTTGACCTACGCTCGCTTCGCTCGCTAACCTTGACTAATTAACAGGAGTGTTTTGATTATTTAAATAATAAATAATTGCAATATTTACTGAATTTATTAAATAAATACTCAAAAAATTACGGTGTTAATTAGTCAAGGTTAGCGAGCGTAGGTTAATTTGGTTAAATTATACTTATAAAATAAATAAATATAAATGACCATTTATTAAAATTAATAAAGAGGCTGTTCATTTTCCACCGAAATCCGATTGACTACTTTGTTTTTAAATAAAGCTGTAGCTGCAGTGGCGTTAATACGTAAGTACCATTCAGTCATTGTGTGCGTTCTGCAGAAAATTTTATGATACAGTGTACTAGCATAAACTACAGCAAAAATTCTCTATTTGCTATAATTCCGACTAATATTAATATAAAATAATCGTATATATATTTCTTCGAAACGATTACGATCGCCATAAAAGGTTTTACTTCAGCGTGCGGTCTTAAGAATACAAACTTTTGTTTTTATTTCAAATGTGTTTTTTGTTTGCTTGTGAAATTTCTTTAGATGATTGATTTTTTCTTAATTCTCAACAGAAACTAAACAAAAATTCATCCTTTTTGCCAAATTTCAACTTAATTCGATGTTATGCTGTATTAAATGGAATAATTCAAAAATTCTAAAAATAACCTGTATTAATCGCGTATGATTTTCCAGTTATCGACCATTTTTCAAGTAATTACTCCTTCACTTAAAAATGGTTACTTTTATAAATTAAATTTTAAAAACTGATATCTTAGCTTTTATAAGGTGAGTAAAAGAAATGTGTATAGTGATTAAAATGTGTATAGTGATTATTATAACAAAAACAAAATTATATTTCGAAAAACTTTTAAAAATAATTGCTGGAGAGAGGAATGTATTCTGACGACTGCGCTAAGATATATGAGTACTCTTTGTAAATCCTGTTCGACTTTATGGAACGACTTTTATTTCTAGTATTTATTAATGCTATTCTAAACAGTTTTAGAGAACGAATTCATATTCTTTTATGATGGCTCAGATTTCTTGACATCACCTACTAATATAAAAGTTGTTCTTGAACCGTTTTGAGTGATGTAGTTGAATAACAAACACCAACGAAATTTATATTATATATATATATATATATTTCTATATAAAATTAATTTGTTAAAAAATTGAAGTTTTTTAGAGTTTCACAAAAAAAAAATGCTTTTTTTAATTAATGTACAATACAGTTATAAAAAATTATGCTTATATTATTTTGGCATCAGCCAATAAATTCTCTAATCATGACGTATGATGAACATTTTTGGGTGCATAGGAAATATTTATAAAGTCAGCAGGGTACTTTTCTTAGATTTTTTTATTAATTTATAGTAGGTTATTGACAGTTAACAGCTTATGTATTAAGTAAATCTAAAAAAAAAAAATATTTTTACGGGAAATTGGAGCAAATATTAATATTTAGGATTTTAGTCGCAGTTATTAATTCATATCCAAAGTTTCTATTTCACTTCAAAAAAGAAGATTCTTCGAGGCAGCCCCTTACTATTTACTTAAGCAAAAGAGTTAAATAAATGGGTAATTATTTAATACTTAAATATAAATGGGTAAATAATCAATGGATTTTGTTCAATGGAAGAATCGATTGTTGATATTTTTTATGTGTAACTTTTTTTTAAATTTTATTTTTGTAATTATTTAATCGCTTCTATAAACAATTAGTTCATATTTATTTTATTATTTCTAACTTATTTAATTTATGTTTGTAATTGTAAAATGAAAATGGTCGTGAAGTTTTTCTAATAAATTATTTTAATGCACATTGGTAAATGTAATTTGACGTTTTTAATAGCTGAAATATCGTAGATGCATGAAAACAAACGTAATAAAAGAAAACTTAAAAAAAGAAAAACTTTATTTACTTTTATAAAAGAAAATTTAATAGGGTTTCGTTTTTAAAGAAATTAAAAAATTACATGAAATTTTTTTCATTGAATATAAAAATAAAAAAGTATACGTTTAATAAATTTGTAATAATAATAATAACAAGTACGTTGTTCTGCCACATTTTTTCTTCCCCGTACACTTAGCGTGGTAACGCTTATGTTATCACGTTTCCCCCTGTTGAATTGTAGCTTACGTAATGCGTTGTTTCATGAAAGAACAGGATAAATTAATTTGTGATGTTTTACAATTGGCTATCTCTGAAAAACTCTTTTATATTTCTGAAACAAGCCAAACATCACAAGATACCAGTCATTACACTCATCAGTCATTCATTATTAAGTAAAGATCTGATCATACTTAATTTCTTTAAAAGTAAGGAGATTTTTCAATGTAAGGTAAAACCTTGTATTCAACAAATGAATTTTATTAGACCTGTCAAATAAATTTTGGTGACCTTGGAAATGTTTTTGTAAAATCGTATATTCAGTTGAATAAATATAGCAAGGGAAAATCATTTCTTCTCTTCTTTCTTTTCATTAAAATGACTACCGCGGAGTTCTTGTTGTTCTTAAGAGTTCAAGAGGTGTTGAATCTCTTAACCTTTATTAAAACATCACCAACAGATCTAATTTTTTTTTTTTTTTTTTTATCATAAATTCACCATATAGGCTTGAAGATTGGGCACGAGACATGGAGACATAAAATGGAAATTTTGTATGAAAAATGGCATGCCTGACCGGAATTTAAACCGGAACCTCAGGATGAAAGGCCGAAACGCTACCAGACTCCTAAGAAAATTGACGTTTTATAAAAACGAAGAAAAACATCTCTTATCGAAGTTAACTTTTTAGCTTTTATTTTAGCATATAGTAAATGTTACTAAGATTTTGCTATCTATTTATTACCCGGAAATGGAGACGTTATACTCGTTTAGGATAAGAGATTGTGCGTGTATGTCTGTTACCATTTCCCTCAAAACTACTGGACCGATTTCGTTGCGTTTTTTTCCATTAAATACGTATCACTTCAGAGCAGGTTCTTAGACATGTTTTACGGTTATAGGTTAGTAGGGGGCACTGCAGTAGATGTGTTTCTCTAACACGGCTGGGCCGATTTTGATGAGGTTTTTTTTTCATTACATAAGCATCATCTCAGAGCAGGTTCTTAGGTTAGTTCTACGGTTATAAGCCACCAAGGGGCGCTGCAATAGATATGTTTCTTCAAAACAGGTTTTTAATGTTTTTTAAGTCTATCTAATTAATATTTTAATATTTAATTATTCAGTTCAATTTTGTCGGGGGGTTTTAAAATTTTTAATTTTATCACTTGTGTACTCATACGAGTAGGCTTATTTATTATTGAAATTTTTTCATTAAATTTGAATTTTTTCATCATTTAGGTTCATTGTGCTTTCCTGAGATCTTTTTCTTTTTTTCTTCGTTTAACCTTTGGGACCATCGTTAGGTATTGCATCAGAGGATGAGATTAAATGATTTGTAGCCTGTAAAAATGCCATGCCTGACCGGGATTCGAACCCGGGACCTTCGGAAGAAAGGCCGAAACGCTACCACTCGCGCCACGGAGGCCGGCTTTCCTGAGATCCTAATGAAATAATTAGACACATCATTTTTTAAAAAGAAAGAAGAATCCTTCAAAAACTAATTTCATCGTAACAAAATTATCCCTTGATATATTTTTAAAACGTCAGCTCCATATTTATAATAAAACTTGCTTATTTTCGTTTATTCATCTATGCTTTACTCTAGTACAAAAACGGATACCGCTACAGCTTTGTAAATTTTCAGCGTCTTTTATGGCCTTGTTTTGGTTTTTTGTGTCCTACAATTTTTTCCACATATCCGAGTAAATGATCGGGCTTTTTTAATCATCCTGATCATGATGTAATTTTTAAACCGTGATAATTTTATGCGATTATATATATAAAATTACAAATAATTTCGTATGATTATCAGCATCAGATTAACAGTATTTATGACGTTTACGATTTCATTGCCGAGCAATAGCTTCCTTGAAAATCCTGTTTTTCACATTTCTTGATTTTCATTTTTCTTTGTATTAATTTTTTTTAACTTCTCTGGATTTAGTTTAGTTTTTCTTTTGTAACTTTGTTGCTGTTATATTCCTCTATTAATTATCATTTCTTTCCTGCGTGTTTAATACAACGTTTTAATATTATATACACGCACGCACCCGTAAAATTTGTTATTTATCTTTTATGTTTTCACTTTTTAAAACTACAATAAAATTAGAAGATTCTTAATTCGACCAATTCTTTTTACACGACTACCCAAAAAGAAGTATAATGTATTTAGGGTGTATGTATATATGTATGTTTGTTCCACCGTAGCAGCTCAACGGTTAAACCAATTTAGATGTATGGCCCCGCGTTGGAATCCTCACCGGGAGTGGCATAGGATATATAAATATGTACATATTTTCAAATAGACTGAAAAAAGTTGAAAACACAGTAGTAGGAGTTTCCCGTCGCGCGGCTAAAGCCACGTTCCGGGAAAGCCCTACGACTGTGGATTGTTTCTGAAACATGGCTTAAACACACAACTTAATCTAAAATATTTTTAATTTTATTTAAATGTAATATTTTGACGTTTATTTAATTAAATGTTTCTAACTAAAGCGGATGCGCCTACCGTATTTAATTCTCGCGGGTTGGCGTACTAGCTTCGACAGTCGGAAATTTCCTTGTATGGTCGGCAGACTGGTGTAGCCGTGAGACTTAACGCACAGGTACCGAATTAACCGGGCGATCGAGTTCGAGACCCAGCCAGACCGAGTTACGTTTCTACACATTAAATATTATTCTACACATTAATTATTTATCTATTAAATATTATCTAACGGTGATCTTAAATTCGCGCAACCCAAATGACAACAAATTATTTTTTAGGAAGCCTTTTTATTAATTTATAAAATAATATTAACGTTTATAAAAGTATTGCTTCCAAGTTTATTATAAGTACTGGAAGTGTCCACTAAGATTTTCAACGTATGCATCAATGCGTTTTCAATGTAATAGCAGAAATATTTGAAATACAGTTCTCAATATGCAGTCCATGAAGTGTATGCGGGTTGTTTAAGTGCACAATATTTTTCTAAAAGCCCCAAAAATAAAAATTGGGAGGAATCTGTTCGGTGAACGAGGAGGCCATAGTTTAGAAGAAATTGTCCAGTCTTCGAAGAAATTGCGTACTACTATTCGCCGTGTTGCAGTTGTTCCGTCAAGTAGCCAGCAATCACGTTCATCAGCACGTAGCAAAGCTATAAACTGCATTATTATTTCTTGATACCGTTCAGCTGTTGATGGTCTCCGAAAAAAGATAGGCCCGACAATTCTCCCGACTAGATACACTACACCACACCCTAATTTTTTGCAAATGTAATGGTTGTTAATGGAACAAATTTGGGCTCTCTGAAGATCATGTTCTGTACTTTTGACTATTAACATATCCGCAATGTCTCTGAAAGAAACCTTGTCTAGAACAGATATATCATTTCAAGTGAAACTTCTAAACCACCGACAATACTGTATTTGTTTCTTCTTATCTGGTTCTTTAAGCTGATGATTTACATTAATCAGGTACAGAAGTAATTTTAAAACTTTAGTAGCCCTACGAACACTTCCGTAAGATAACCCAACCTGGTTAGAAAATTTTCGAAGATACTTTTCTGAAGAACAAAGAAGTATTTCATTTATCGTATATAGACTGTCATCAGTTAAAACACTTGGACGGCCGATACGCTTATGGTCATGCACTCTACCTATATCCCGAAAACTATTAATAAAAAATATATGGTGGATTTGTTTGGCACATTAGCATCTGGAAAAGCATTTCAAAAATATTCTTGACACTTCGCGTAACAGTAACTTCGCAGTAACTCACAACAATAAAGACGTGTTGTTCTTGTCTAAAAGATATTGCTGCTCGGACTAACAACTGCTTGGTGGCACGCCCACTTTTGCCTGGAGATGTGATCTGGCAGAGCTACCATACACTATTCTGTCAAACAAAAAATGTCCCTAACTAAAATGTCTTCTACAAGTTTAACTGCCATTCCTACAAAGCAGAAAGTTTGGGCTGTGCGACTTTAAGAACACTGTGTATGTTATTATATTTTTATCAAATATCCATCAGTTATTGTATAAATGAATATTATTCATTTCTTTAATTCCATCGCACACCTGTGATGTCACAACATAGCGACGATTACAACAGAATTTTTGGAGTGGGGGTACGGTTTTGCAAAAATTTTTTTGCAGATATTGTTAGTTTTTAATTGTTAACAAATATGCCTAAGAAAAATGTGCCCTTAATTAGGCCAAATATCGAGGTAATAAGGGAGACTTTTCTCTACAGCCTTATCCCCTTGACCTTTTAAGTTGAAAATTTAATGGCATCAATGCCCCAAATATAGAAGTAATTTGACCAAGTTAGGTGAAAATCGGTGCAGTAGTTTTGGAGATATAAGGTGATTTAAAGGCCAACACTGAACACACGTACATACGAATATTAACATCAGGAAAATTTCCACCCGGCTTTTTGATTTTTTGGGTTCCATAGGCGTAAAAAGGTCAAGATCCAGTGAAAACTCCATATGCCCAATTGGACCGATCACTATACTTCCCTTCTAGAACTATAGCTCTGCTATAGGGTTATCTAGACGAGAAAGTAAAATCTGAAAAAATAATTATACTGTATACAAAATTGTCACCCGCACGCTCTTTAATTATCCTATATTAGTAATTATCCCTATATTAAAGAGAAATGTTTGTCAGCAATTTTTTTTTTTGCAGTCGTATTTTTTAGTTTACAATATTTATCTCTTGTACTATACAGGTGAGTCATAAGCATAAAAACCCCTCAACAACTTCAAAGCCGTTCAAGATAAAATACTGCACACTTGAGGATAAGGGATTTGTCATCTACTTTACATTTTGACAAAAAATAGAATTTTAACCCCTTCATGGGGGTGTCTCAGGGTTGTAACTTAAACTTTTCAAATGGTAAGAAAGTTTGTGTGATTTATCATTTTAAAGGTCTCTTTAAGACAAGAAAAATGGTCTAAATAAAAGGTTGGTACGATTCCTATACCCAAAATGGCGGCGGAATAAAGTATGAATTTTAAAAATTACTAAATTTTATAAGTATTAATTAATAAATTAAAATTGAAAATAATTTAATTAAAATCTCTTTAATGTATATTCAAGTTTTATATTATAAAATGTTAGTCATCTATATGATTCTTCTTTATTTTGTTGAGGTTTTCTCTGTTATTTCTGCGTATGAGGAAAAATAAAATTGAAATGAAAAAAAATTTAACGAAAAAAGATTTGTCTTAATAGACATTTGAAGGTAGCTGTCATTTATTTTGCCCCCATTATTATTATTATTATTATACGTAAATGACATGAAACAAGATATTCTAAATATTTTCGCAAGAGAGTTTGAAAAGACTTTTTTGGAAACTTAAGGTAAAATAATAAAATATATTTACGCATTTCAGAGAGCATTAGCTCTTGCTCGGAGCAGTTTGTTTAAGACGGTTTCTGTTTTGTCTTTTTTTTTTTCTTTTTTTTTTTTAATAATAAACTGGGTTTCTGTAAAGCAATTTTTTTCGTATTGACACCATTTAAGCTTACGAAAATTTTAAATTAAAATGAACTTTAACAATTTTTAATACCGACTGAAAATAGACCTTTTCATTTCTACTTTAATTCAGTAAATAAGACATTCTTATTTATAATCAGCAAATTTATTAAACGCACAATTAAATTTTTATTTTTTTAACATTATATCAATTGTGTGCCAACTTAATTTTCTGTAGCTGATAACATTTAAAAGTTTTAATATGGTAAATAGGTTAGTAATAAAATCAAATTTCTTGAACTTGTATTGGTTTTTATTGGGCTAATTATTTTACATAAATTTTCTCAGAATTAAATTTACAACAAATTTTAGGAATTTATTAGTGATTTAATAAAGATTTTGTATTACAAACTTAAAAGGCGTGTTTTTAGACTAGAAATCTTCATGTTTTACGTCGGAAATTATGAATACTACTAGAAATATGGTTGTGGAACCTGTTTTACTCAATTTTTCAAAAAGCATCAAGTTTTCCCCTTAATTTGGATTTCTAAACTATCGGTATGATTTTATTTCATTCCTTGGTAGCCGTAACTCGTTAACCGATTGTTTTTAGGCTCATGTCAATATGAATTTTTTTCATTATTTTTCAAGCAGAATGAGCTCAGAAAATGCTGTTAATACTAAGTGAATTATTCGGTACACACACACACACACACACATTCATATATATATATAACTTTTCAATAGTTAAACGTAGGAATATTAAATTAGAAAAGTGCTCGAAACTAACATCTTTATGAGACTATATTCCCAAACCTTCATACGAAAGCAACGTAAAATTCTAAAATTAAAAGGATAGGATTATGACAGACCATTTAAAGAAAATTGAAAACTGTATTCTCTGTACAAGAACCCTAAGCAAAATGTTGAGCAATTATTATTTTTCAAAGGTAGATTCAAAAGTGGTCTACAGTACCTCTTAAATAATTGTTCTACGGTAAATTACAAATATAATAAAATTTATCATAAATTCCTGTAAACAATCCACCATATTTCCTAGCCCCGATTGTAGAGCAATTGAAAGATTTTTAATTGGAAGCGTAACATTTTAGCAGATCATATTGAAGGGCTTTGAAAAAAAAATTGATCTACGAGAAGCTCAAATAAAATGGAGATCATTTTACGTTTTTACAGCTAGTTTATGAAAGAGGCCATCCTAATTAGTGGACTCATGTCAAAAATAAATCCTATTGAAATTTGCTAAATTTTACTCTTTTAGTGTTACATTGCTGAACAAATTATTTAAGAGATACTATATAGACTGCCTAGTTTATAAATGTGATGATTATTCATCGAAAATTGTAGGTTAACTGTTTTACTTTCTAATGAGTTATGTCATTTGATAGTATTAAAACAGCTACACAAAATCTATTTAGACTTCTTTTTCGTTCTTTCACAATATACTCTGATACTGATCGCTATTTTTTTAATCCTTCTTTATTTCTGTTTATCTATCTAGTTATAAAAATTATAACATATTTTAGAAATCAATTTTTGAAAAAATAATTTTTTATTTAAATTATTTATTAATTAATATCTCATAGAAAAAGAGAAGTAATAAAAAACACATGTAGCATAAATAACTTACGTCATTTTGATTTATTTCAGTGACATTGTAAATGGTAATTAAATACAACTAATCAAAAAGAAACAAAAAATGATTGAAAAAGTCAGTGTACAGATTTCAAAACTAAAACCGGCTACTGATTTCGTTAAAATAAGAATTATCTCGATACATTAACGTATATTTTTTATAATTAAATGATCAGATTATGTAAAACTACATGTACAAATCAGAAACACGTTTTCACTTTCAAGATAATCTTTTATCATTATTAAATATTTTTTTTTAACGTAGGCAATTATTATTTTACATATATGTTTTAGTATTTTTTAAATTAATTTTTTTTATAGAATTAATTTTTAATTAATCCTTCGTAGCTAACATTTATTGGTATAATTAAAATTATGTACAAGTAATAAACTGGATTTATAAATCCAAATATCAGAATTTCAGATTGTTCGACTCAAATTTCCTTACAGATATTATCTGCACTTTATTATACTTTTTTTTAACTATAAAAACATATTTCATAGCTGTATGTACCCATGTAATGGCACTTTTTTATTGAAAAAATTTTAATTGTTTAATATTATCGCTGATAAAATTTTACCACTTTTTAATATTTGAGCCTTGATCGTTCTGTTATTGAAGTTTTATTTTTTGTTATTATATTTAAATTAGAACGTAAGTGTGGTTTTTCTCAAAAATTGTTTACTGATAACTCATTTATTGATAAAGAATGTTATATTGTCGCGTGTTCGTGGCTTGACCAGGATACTGAGAGGCAAACAAACTAAAAATTTCTTGTACAGTTTATTACTTTAGAGACTCCAGGACTCGGCCCGGAACCGTTTTATACATTAGTTCAGGCCAGACATCCTTGTTTTACAAATTCAATTTTTTTTTTAATTTTTTTTTATAATGTTTTTAAAATTTCAAGCTTTTTTCTTGTTGAACTACCTACTTATTGAAGAAGTTAAAAGAGATTCGGATATTAAATTTAATTTTAATTCAATAGAAACATCAAAAGTTTGTCTACCATTTTTTTCTACTTATTCAAATATTTGATTTATAAAATTTAAATTAGCTTATAGCTATTGAAGCAGGACATAAGCGTATGGCGGGAGATGAGATGGGATATACGTACAGCAGAAGTGTGAGAAAAAAATCTAAGCGGGGCTTAGAACTTAACTAATTGTTTTTTTTACAGTGTTTCCTTTACACACATTTTGTCTACAGCAGCTGTTATCTTAACTTGTTTGGTATAATAGAAGTACTACTTTTTCTTTTACGTATTTTCCTCACACCGATTACTTATTTTTTAAACAATTTAACTTATCCCATCAAATGCTATGTTCCGGTTAAAAAATTAGATTTACACCTTTGTTAATTCCTTTTATTATATATATCATAATTTATTTATTATTTTTATACGTTTCGCTTGTTTTACGGTAAAAAAACAAATTGGGCTTGTTTTACGGTGAAAACAAATAATTTACTAATGAAATGGAAGATAATTTTAAATTCTGTTACTGTATTTTTAAGGATTAAAAAGAATTCTTCTCTAGTTAAATGAAGTGATAAATATAAATTCAGTAGTGAGAAATTATGATTCATTAATGACGTAACTGATGAAATTCATGACACTCTACTGGTAGTTCCTTGTTGTAAAACAATGGAACATTAAAATACATCTACTTGTAGGTTTAGTCATCGTTTAGTAACTTTCACGTATTCAATTCTAGATAATGCCTATGTAGTCTACCTATTTTCCTTTTTTATAATTTTATTTTATGTATTATAGTCGATCAGTTTTACTAAAATTGAAATAATATAATGATTCTTTTAAAAATAGAACCAATTCTATGTGATGATTTAAAATTTTAAGTTTATTTATTTATTTTTTATAAGAAGTGGATGAGTTCACGTATAATTTTATCATAATATGGATGTGTTTAACATTTACACTGAACAATTAATGGGAAATAACTTTTGAATTTTACGCGTATAATAACACACACATATATATATATATATATATATATTTCACAATTAATATATATTCACAATTATTATATATATTTAATTTTACAAGAAGTTAAATGCAAATAACAATGCAAAAGTTCATCTATTTCTGTTTGTATAAAAGTTATAATGTAAAAGTTTTAAAGTGAAAGCTACATTTATAATTAATTATAAAACGATCCAGTAAAATATTACATTAATTTATCCTTCTTTTTTAGACGTCGATTGGATAAATTTTTACTTATTTTAAAAACTTTTACTTAAATAATTTTTTATTGGCTTTTAGATATTACATGAAATTAACACACTAAAAATCAAGTTGATATCTTTATTTATTATCGATAAATTAAAAAAAAAATACAAAAAAAAATAGTAAATTCCATTGTTACTCCATTTTAACATTATAACTCGGAATTTCAAAAACTCCTTTCTTAGAGTGCACTTAACTGTAGGAAAATCGTGTATACAAATTTTCATCAATTCATCTTCAGTAGTTTTTGCAGGGCGTTGATTATGAATCACTCACGGCATGTTATGTTATATTTACGTATATACTAGCACTGCCGTCGTGGCTTCACTCGGCTATGATTAGTTGCGTTTCCCGTCGCGGTCAGGGGATATGTAGCCGGTCTGGGCTCGCTTCACTCACCCTTCCCGTCTAGCCAGGGAGCTCTGTCCCCTGGACCTCTGTGTTCAGTATACTTATGCTTGTGAGAATAATAATAAATAAAAAGTAATGCCTGTTCATTTTATAAAAATTATCAGTGTATTGTAATCTCTTCACAGCAACAGTTTGGTCAGTACAAACCTTAACTTTGAATGCGCTAAGAATTTGGGTTTCAAAACAGTCTGCCTCCACCTTAAAAAATATTAGTTATAACTGGTTATCCGTTGGGGTAAAAATGTACTTTTCCCGTTTCTTAGCGTTACCCGATAACACCAGTACGAGGTGACTATACTTCTTTATTCACACTTTTTTAAATTTTTTAATTACTTTTATTTTTTTTTTTTTAGTAAACTAACCGGAGGCAGGTACAGCCAGTCGCGTCGCAGATAGAGTAACAGTGGCTGTGTTGGTTAAGCCGCCACGCTGTACACCGTCACACCCCTTAAAAAATCGATATTCAAAAAAATCCGAAAATGGTTTTTAGATGTTTATCTAAAGAGTATTTGCAAGATCCGATCTAATGAATATCTCGTTTAGTAGTCGGAAATGGGGAAAATTTGTAAGCATTACTCAAATTCTTTTTACATTTTTTCACCTCTCGCAAGGGAGATTTTCGAAACATCTAGAAATTGGTATTTAGATAGTTAAATGAAAATTAAACACACCAAAAATCAAGTTGGATATCTGTTTTTTACCGAGAAATTCATAAAAATAGCCAGGTTTCAAAAAAGTTCAAAATCCATTTTAACCCTTCAAACTCGAAATTTTAAAATTTTGAAGTGATGTAAATACTAGATTTAATAATCCTATCAATATGAAACTGGATTAATAATGTATTAGAAATTGGATTAATTGTTAATTAAATTGGTAACGCTTGATTATTGAATTTTAATTTAACAACTATCTTAACTAACATAATTAATTTTAAATATCGGAACATTCTGTACAAACTATTTTTCAAATATTAAGTTATTTTTAATCATTTATCAATAAAACTTTATCAGTAGGTTACGTTAATTAAAAAATAAATTCTATTTAATCAATAAAACACGTTTTAATCTCATTAAGCAGACCCTCACAGAGACATAGTCCAAGATTAAATTTAACGGGGAATCAAGACAGGAATCATGAAGGGAGACTTGCAATCTTGGAAAAGGTCAAAAGAGAATGGAGGAAAGCTTGTCAAGATAAAAGCCTGAAGTAACTCAAATTGGGATATTAGAGGGAAAATCTGAGCATTAACTGTCTGGCCTTTGCAGATGACTAGCCCTCTTGGCAGAAATATAGAAACGGCAGGACAACAACGAGTGGTCTACATGGAATTACCAAAAAGGTAAGCTTAAAATATTTTCATATAAAAAAACAGAATTTATGACCAATATTAAGAACACACCAAAATTGTTACGGACAGATCTCGGAAGAATTAAGAAGACAAGCTAATTTAGGTACTTGGATGAAGTTATCCAACCAAATGGAGTGGACAAGGAAGCAAACATCATCAAGATCAATAAAATTTTAAAATCAAATGTCCTAACAAAGAACGTGTCCAATAAAAAACGGATCTCAAGGCTGGGCAAGATCAGACACTATACAACGGTAATACGACCAAGCGTTTTATACGCGGCAAAATTCGAAAAATCTGAACCAAGGGGAAATAGACAAACTGAAACTTGCTGATAGACAGATACTACGGAGAATCCTAGAGTTCAGAAAACCAACCATGGTTGGAAATTAAGGAAGAATGAGAAAGTTTACCGGGAGTTAAATAGGATCACGTAAGCGAAGATATCTGACAAGAATGGATTCAAACAGACTTACAAAGAGTATTTTTGACATGGATAATGGTAATAAGACGAAGTTAAATGGTTTAAGAAAGTTAAAGAGGATCTTAGGGTAGCATGCACATAAACGTGACGGATTAAAAGACAGAAGAAGGTGTCTAGAAAAATGTCTTAGAATTTAAAGGGATCCAGAAGGAGAAAAAAGAATACGCTGGCCTGAAGCGGTCGGATGAAAGAAAGAAACGACAGAGTGAAAGAATGAAGGAGTATTGGAGAGCTAAAAAACAATCTAGAAGTTAACTTCAATGTAGTCCTACAGTAACCCAGTACCCAGTCTGCAATATTGTTATTTTTGACTTTATTCCATTTTTTGATTTATACATTTTAAATCAGTCATTCATCCGGAGATCTCGTGTTCTTGTACGGTCAGGCATGGCATTTTTCATACACTACAAAAATTTAATTTCAATTGCTATATACAAATTTCCAGTTTCTGACGCCAATTTCATCAAGCAAAAAAAAAAATACTTTTTTCTATATTTCATCTTTGATTATAATTTTGTTCAAATACACTGTTTGTTTTAAGAAAAATCGTGAAAGATAAAATTATTTCGTTAGTTTAATCATTTCTTTTAATTTATATTCGTTCAGATTGGTTATTATGAGGTCAGCTAATATTAAAAAAAATTCTTTCAGCACGCCGGAAGGCGGAAGTAGATTTCACCAGTGCTAAGTAGGAGATAAAAAAGCTTTCCACTTTCAAGTTAAGAAAAACTCAAATTTTCTCAATAGGATAATAAAAAAGTAAAAAAATGTTTCACATGGTTAGCATACGAAAAGCCCCATTTTGTTATAATTCCAGCAATATTTTGGCCATCCCTTGTCGTAAGGGTTGATCATATCAAAAATAGTTTCAGACAAAAGTTTTAGGTAATGTTTACAGGACAAACGACCACTTTAAACCGATTCGGTACTGTGCTTTTTAACGGAGGTATGATATTTTGTCTTCGAAAGCCATTTTTTCCACCCCCTGGGCCAATAGTTGGTGATATAAGAAAACTTTACTGTAATAAGTTTTAGGCCCTTGTCCAAAGAACAGTAGGAGCTTTAAACAAATTCGATATTATACTTAATAAGAAAGTTATAGCGATATTTTGATTTTTTAGAATAAGCCCCTTCCCATTTCCACCCCCATGGTCCGATTTTGCCCATTAACAATCTAGACCTTTATTTTGGGTTGTTATATTTTATGTACCAATTTGAAAGAGATTGGCGCAAAATTACGGCAGCTATCGTGTCCACAAGAAAGTGAAATATATATATAAACTTTTTAACTGAAGGTGGTTTTGGGGTCCTGGGGATGTGAAACGCGAAGATACGTCGAAATTTTCCGGAAGTCGAATATAGTACCCATTATAATAGGTAGCTTTCTTGTGAAATCTACCAAAAAGTTGAGACTAGGGTCTCTTGCATTAGGTAATACAATTGAATTGTTTTTATAAAAAGATCAGAAAACTATTTATTAAAATATAAATTTTGAAAACTTTGCAGGAATAAATTTTTTAGGCGACTTAATATTTCCAAGAAAATATTTCACGTGTTAAAATTTTTAAAATGGAATAAATTTTATTTAAGAAAGTATAACTGTTTCACAGTTTATAAAATTTTTCCTGTAATATATCATTTTATGATCCCCTTACTGATAAATATTTCTTTCCGTATCGCTTTTTTTATAAGTTTGTTCTTCATAGTTGAATACGTCTATAAGAAATATGACAGCATCTTCTGTAATGTTGCCGGTAATATATTTCTGTAACATTACTTTTCATAAAGATAAATATACGCCATGTATTCCGTGTTCTATAATAATTCAAAACTATGGAGTTATTTAAATTTTAAATGTCACACTTTATTTTAAGACTTATTCCTTTAAAAACATATTTTTGTAAAATACTTACTATAATTCTTATTTTAATTTTTTTATAACTTTTCTATAATTTATTCCAGTTCTAAATTCAATTTTTTTCAAAAATAATCTCTATAGCTAATAGCAGAAATATCTAGTTTGGCTAATTCATTAAAAATCATTTACTTTTTTTTTTATTTACTCTTTAAAATTTAAAACGTATTCAGTTTTGTAATGTTTGAATATCAGTACGTTGAAGCCACTTTTCTAAAAAAAGTCACTGTCAGACGGTTAGCCGAAATTAACATAACGGCGTATTGATTTTATTCTACTGTATACGGACGGAATTGACAGCCCCAAATCCATTCAGGAGATACAGTGATTTAGCTGTTTTTTTTCTTTATATATCTGATATTTTTTTCATTATGATTTTGCACAAAATCTTTAATCTCTATTTGCCATTACATTTGTAGTCGTTTGACTATTTCCTAATGTCTTCTCAGTACTGTAGTGGATTGCCCTTCCGGCATAATACATTATTAAACATTAAATAATTTTAAAAATACATTCAAATATATTTATGAATCACTACATTCATTAATATTCATTTCATTTTACCATGCTAATTACTTCTTGGCATTACAAATTTAGAGCTATGCTGCAAGAAGTAAAATATGGTAATTAGCCAAAAAACGGTGAACGGTATTTTTTTAAATATTTCTCAACGTCTCATGACCCAGGAACACCAAACATTTTTTTTTAAAAATAGGAGGTCATTTTCGTACGTGTTTGAACACGCTTGTTTGAAGCTTAATAACTTTTGACTGGATAAATCGATTTTGTTGAAATTTTGTACAAACTCGTGTATATGGGGGATTTAAAAATACAATTATAATATAATAATTATAACTAAAAATATAATTAAAAAATATTGTATGTAATTAATTTAAAAATAGTGTATTTTTGAATTAAAAAACTTTTTGGTTTATTTAAACTTATAATATTAGTAAGAGTGTAAATAACAAATTTTAATAATAATATTACAATAGAACTTCATCATAATTCGTCCCCCCCGCACCATCAGTAAACGAAGTTTTAGTTAAATTTTTATTGGTTGTGCATTTTTCAGTAGAATTTTTTTTATTTTGTTCAATTTAACATAGTAAAAGTAGAAAAATAAAAAAATTAGTAGTAGATATTGAAGGTGGGGGAACAGAAAGAAATTTTTAAATACCGATTTTTTTTCGATTTATTTTGAATTATTCAAACATATCATGATAATTTTACAATAAAAGTTCATTATAAATTACCCCCATCCATTCCAAAAAGTAAATCTTAAGTAACCTTTTTTTTCAAGTATCATTATTTTTCGAATATATAAAAATAAATAACTGATACCAGGAAAGTATTACAACTTTGTTGTTAGGGTTTTAAAATTAGATTTTATTTTCGGTTTTTTATTTCTAATATTGTGGGAACTTATAATTTTTTTTCATAGATTATTATTCCATGGAAAAGTATAAAATACCCAGTGGACCTCCAATTTTGGAATAAAACAGTACTATTTTCACAGAAAATTTACAATTAACAAATTCCCAAAAAATGCACATCTCATAGATTCACTGCCTTATGGAAGAAAACATTATTAATAATAACATATGCCATTCGGTCACACAGAATGACAGTTTATTACGTTTTGATAGAAATTTTTCTTCAGCTGGTTAAGTTAGAGTACAACAACAAATTTTTGTTCTGAGTTATGATGGAAATGGATAAAAAGTGAAAATAAAAGAATTAAGACATGTTTTAACGAATTCTAGCCGGATAAATGACAATATTAAATATTTTCTTGATATAATTTTGACTAACTGTTAGTTTCATCTCAATATCCTTAACGGTTCAGTAAAAGTTTTAATAACAGATCGAAGAATACTTTCTTCTTTGGAAGTTGATTACTATTGGGATAAAGGATATGGGGGTTTATTCTAACTAAATATTACACTTGCATAATAATTACACCTTTAGTATACAGAGTATTTGTGAAGCTCGCTTGATTCAGACTATCCTTCTGTGTAATGAACTATCCTACCGATTAGGTACAATCAGGAGCTGATTCCGGAAAGCTGAACGACGTCATTGATAATGACAGTATTAGATGCTCCAAAGCTCGGATTCGATACCACATTGTGTAATTCAACTCCTCCTCCGATCTCCATCCTGGACGATGGTTAGTCCTCCCTTTCACATCGTCAATTTGTAAAGCTAATGAATTAGTATATACAATAATTCACGAATCTACTACTAACATATTGATCATATAAAGTAATTTAGTTGCTGAATTATTGTATCTTGATTCTGTAATTGGAGACTGTAAATCCGATTGCCCTGAATTTTTAAAAATATTAATCGCAGTCACATACTTAAATTAACTCTAATTTATTCAAGAAACAAAAATTACATTATAATATTTCTTTATTTAAAGAAAATGAATATGTATATTCTGAGAATAATACCATAATAGTTTATAATATTGTTATATTACTATAACTAATATCAGTAAAGAAATTTTTTTTATTAATTTCTTTGCAGAGCAGGATTAAATAAATAATAAATATAGTGGAAGAAAATTTCGAAAATTATTATTAAAAAAAAAAGTTATAATAATAAATGACTAATTTATTATTTTTTTTACAACTACAGATCAATTGCCCAATTAAAGTTGTTTTTAATTCAATGATAAACGAGGAATGAAGGTTATAGAGTGAAAAGAATACCAAGACTGACTTGATATTCAATTCCTGAACCTTCCGAATGAGACATAAATCCCTATAGTAACATCCGGTTTTTGTCTATAACAATAAAAAATTAATATCCTGATTTTGTATACAATAGATTTATTTGTAATATCCCAAAATTAAATATATATATATATATATATCGAAATAAACAAAGACAGCTAAATTGAAACATCAGTATATACGAGTAGAAAACCTACACATAACAATATAAAGATTCATAAAAAATTAAATCGCCCTTGGGCTCAAAATAAAATAAAATTAACACTTATACAATTATGATTAATAGAGCAATAAAATACATACATAATAACAAAGAAGAGTTAAATAATGAAATAAACATCATAAAATATATAGTGGTTGAAAATGGATATGAAATTACTTTAATTAATAATATCTATAAAAAAGACATCTATCATAGCACAATAACAAAATAACTATCTTACAACAAACACATAATAAGACACAATAGAGTGAAAACATTAAGTAATCATACGCTAATAATATCAGTGAAAACATTACAAGAAATATTGAAACCAAAATACAAACCTAATAACCACGTAAAATATTTTAAAAAATAAATAAAAAAATAAAAATAAAATAAACAATCTGTATGGAATTTATAAAATAAAATGTAAAGATTGGTGTTGTATTTTATATAGGAAAAATAATCTTAAATATGTCCTAGGTGGTTTGCTTTAATAGAATTCAAATATAATTTAAATATATATATATATATATATATATATATATACTCGTACATAGGATTCATGTAGTTTTACCAGCGCTTTCTGAGCTCATTATACTAGCGAAATTAATGAACAGTTGGTATAAATACGAGTCCGAAAACACCCTTAGAAAGTTACTGTTAGTGAAAGATTTCGTCCTGATTCCTGGGCAAAGAGTGAAATAAAATTATTCTGAACTTCTAGGAACGTAAATTAAAAGATAAAGTTGTTGGTTTCTTATGGCTTTTGACCTTAAAATTTGAATATAATAGGTTCCAAAACTATATCTCAAGTGGTTTTTATAATATCCGACATAATACAGAAAATTTATTTTCTAAAAACACGTTTTTTAAGTTTATAATACGAAAACTGTTAAATGACTAATTAACATGTAAGAGCCTCGTGTTCACGAAGACAGTCTGCGTCAAACAACTTACTGAATGGAATAATGCCTGGCTGCTAAGTTCTCTCACGGGTTTACATGGCATCCAGGAAAATGTCTTCGAGAAAAAACTTTTATTTCAACCAACAGAAGAAACCAAGTCATTCTAACTCGGCTGAGACCGGGCAAATAAAGCTAACCCACGCCCATCTATTTGGCTCTCCCCAACAGAAGTGTAAGGCGTGCAATATAAAATGGTACGTAACCACTTAATCATAGATTGCCCAACGTAATGTTCGGGTCTATTCGTCGACAATTAAACCTCGATTCAGATGTGAAAGGCTTATTCAACCGGAAGAAATACATCAAAAGACTGTTGCGGTTTCTCTGTGATAATGGGATGAAGAATTTAATTTAGTGGTTTTGGTTACGTAAGATCCCTTACGGAATACAGTGTGCGCATAGTGAAAATAGTTACAGTGAATATTGTCTAATGGTGATGTTCCAATATTTGTTACACATTTGTTACCCATGTTCCAGTTTGCTATCGATTATTTGGTGTTTATTGTCTAATCATTTATGATCACTTAGTTTTACTTATGCCGCTAATGATTGTTATCGTTGATGCGAATATGAACAAACGATGGAAAAATAATGTATATTAACTTCATTTTCAGTATTTAATAACAATTAAAAATTTTCATAAGGTAAGCGGGTTAGTAATAAAATCAAATTTCTTGGACTTGTATTTGTTTTCTACTGGACTGTTTTACTTCAATTTTGTCAGAATTAAATTCTCAGGCAATCATCAAATTACAGGTTTTGATGATAAATTTTACTAATTTATTAATCATTTAACAATATTATTGTACTACTAACGTAAAATAAAATGTATTTTTTTTAAATAACGAACTTTTCTGTTTTACGTCGGTTAATATGAAACGTACTGGAGATAAGGTTCTTAAACCTGTTTTATTGAATAATTCAGATTAAAAACCATAAAAACTATCAAGTTTACCTCTTAATTTGGGTTCCTAGTATTTCAGTACGGTTTTATTTCACTCTTTGCCCAGCAATGAAATCTTTCGCTAGCCGTAACTCATTACGCAGCGTTTTTGGACCCAAATTTATAGAACTTTTTTTCATTATCTTTGCTAGTAGAATGAGCTCAGAAAGCGCCGGTAACACTACATGTAACACCGTATATATTAATAATATTGTAAATTTATATTAATTAATGACGTTAATGATAAATATTTCATAAAAAATGACTTGAAATGTAACTTCTTTTCTTGATTAAACATTTTTCTTTTCTAGAGTTGGTTGTATTTGAGGAACTGGAATTAACTTGTATTATTTTTTTTAGCTTCAAAATGAAAAATGAGAGTAATCGTGTGAGAAAAACATTTGTTCCTTTTTTAAGAGTTATAAACTCATCTAGATAAAGAAAAACAAAAATAAAGTTTTGTACAATATTGGACCTTGGTTCTTTGCATTATTCTTGAGAGTATCTATTTACTCAGAAAAAGTTGTATGAATCAAAGTAAATTATCTGGTAATTTTTGATCATATAAAAGTTACCCGGTCTTTCAGCTGATTTTATGGTTGTGCAACCAATAAATAAATAAATAATAATAAATTAATAATAACAAATTAGTTGATAGGTTTAATTAAAAAATAAAATTTCATAGAGTAAGAGAGAGTATTTCCTGTTGTTTAATAATAAATTCAATGGTCGATTTCAAGTATAAAACAAAATTGTATTTAGAAAAAATTCTATTTCAGGTCGCAGTAAAATACAGCTTTTATTCTTAACTGTTTTATAACACCAGTACGGTGGTACTTACATTATTTAGGAATGAAAAAACGGTTGCAAAAAAAGAGCAATTCCATTATAACTATTAGCGATCGTAGCATCCTTTTAAAAGGTAAAAATATAGTTGGTTTACATTACTCCACAACGAAATACTTGTTGAGAATAAATATAATGCACTGTATTTCACACTTACAAGAAGAGACTGTTCTTTTTCGTTATATAATTAGCAGAAGTTGAGATAGTACATACTTACGAGTATACACTTGAAAAAAATTTAGAATTTGTAATATTTAATTTATGAGTTTATTATTTAGTTATAAAATAAGATAACAAGAATTTTCACTTCAGTAAATAAAGTATTATTAATTTATTTAATCCATTTTTCCATTATATAAATATATAATTTACGCATCAATTTAAAAAATCTAAAGTGGACACCACATGACTTCCTTGTATATCCATTAAATTACATACACACATTTTTTTTAATGAAAAGTACATAAAATTTTATTTCATTAATAACTTCTTATACATTTTAATATTTTCTTTTTCTTATTTTTATTATCGAATTATTATTCATCCTAAAAAAATTTAGGATGAATAATAAGGTAGATTACTGCAGTTAAGAAAACTTCAAAAATCCAACTTTTTTGCATTCTGTTTCTTTTTTGGACACTTTTGGTCCAGTCGATTACAATCAAAAGGGGAGATGCACAACTAGATGTTACAACAGTTTTAGATCAAAAATTTCAACATCCTACGGCTAATCGTTTTTGAGTTATGGGAGATACATTCGTACGTACAGATATCACACCGAAACTAGTTAAAGTGGATTCAGGGATGGTCAAAATAGATATTTCCATTGAAATATGAAAACCGAAATTTTTCGCGATCACAGTACTTCCATTACTTCGTACAAGGAAGTAAAAAATAACTAAATAAAAAAATACTATTGTGGTACTCTTGTTTTTTTTTAATTATATTTTAAAAATTAAAAATAATAATTGAGAAAAATATTAAAAGAATGAATTAATGCTAGGAAAACAATTTACTTGGAAAACAAATAGGATTTTGACCAAGGAAACAAAATTTAACAGAAAGGATATGAAGGAATTAAATATCAAATTACGGAATCGGAATATACCAAAACTTTCAAAATGTTGTTTTTTTTTGTTTTTTTTTTGAGGTTTTTAGGGGCATCGACTACTTTGGTCATTAGCCCCATCCCACTTCAAAAAAAAAGAAAAAAAGGTTCAATGATTCACATTCTTATGAATCAAAAATTTACTTTCTTCTATCTTCGAATCCAGAATATTACTTTCTAGGCTTTCCTTTCGGCCATCCTTTCTTGCACCGTTTCTCCATTCTTCTAACGGCGTCAACCTCTGATGACAGCGTATCTGAGGCCTCAGACATGGCATCGTCTTCCTCTCTTTCGAATGCCAGTGACGTTCTGCGGCTGACGCCAGTTGATGAAAGTTTCGTCGGTGCTGTTAGCATCTTTGCTAGGGAATCTAAACTAATAAGCGATGCAGTCTCCGCGGCGGATGAGCTGGACTCTATCTCTACTGCAGTACTGGGTCCAGCTGAAATAGATGCTCTCACCGAAGCTGATCTTTGCGCTTTTGGAGGCTCTATTGGTACAGGTTTTATTTCATCTGCGTCTGGTGCTTTTTCTATAATAACTTGCACCTCCATTTCCCCAGATTCGGATTTTCTTGTCACAATTTCTTTAAACTTGTGACTAGACGACGGAGTGATCCGTTTCTCTTTGAGTCAAGATTTTTTATTCTTACTTCAGTTGGTGGCATAATAATCGCAGGTGATTTAGCTGGTGATTTAAACTGTGCTAGTGCGTTTCTGATGTCAACGGCGTCAGTCTGGGGATGAGCCTTCTCATCTTTACTTTGTTTTCTCTGATGAGTCGACTCAATCTTTGAATCAATGATTCTTTCAATCACTGTCGCAAGACTTGGTGCCATCGTGTTAAGCAACTGCTCCACATTAATTTTAGATATGGAAGGGGCAGCCGCTGCTTCTGCGTAAGAAGTCGATGGTCGTGGTGTACGTTGATTAACAATCTTCTTCGCTTCAGGATAACTGACCTTCTGAAGCGTTTTAACTTCCTGAATCGCTGTTTCCAATTTATATGTAGGGCAGTTTCTTGAACGACAATTGTGATGCCCTTTACAATTAACGCAGGTTGGAGGGTCTTTACATGGGTCCCCCTCATGTGTTTTCTCTCCACATATGCATATTTCCTGCGCTTCACATCTAGCTGCTGTGTGTCCGAATCGTTGATACTTAGAACATCTCATCGGCTGCGGAATAAATACTCGTACATCAAGCCGATGGATGCCAGCTCGTACCTTTTCAGGAAGATTCGGCCTATTAAATGTTAAAACATGCGAGGCCGAAGGAACAACTTCACCATTTCTTCGCATGGTTAGTCTGCGACACCGAGTCACTCCCTGACTCGACATTTCTTGTACAATTTGTTCTTCTGTACAATTAAGAAGATCGCGACAAACAACTCCTCTGGATGAGTTCAGTGTGCTATGCGGTTGAACAGAAACCGCAAATTCACCGATCTTCTTCAACGCCTGGACTTTCTGGCTTTGCACGTCGTTGATAGTTTAGACGTGCAATCCATTAAAAGTCTTTCGAATTTATTTAACGGGACCACCAGCACAATTTTAATTTCTCTTGCGATTAAGAATGGACTAACTTTTTGGAAGTTTCCATTCTCCTTTTTAATAATTAAACATCTTGGCTTAGGTACACTATACTCAAATAAGCTTTTACGTAAGTCTTTACTGATTCTATCAGCATCTTTCTTGATTTTGTCACACTCTTTGCTCTTTTTCCTCTTCGCTTGTGGCGAATCGGAGGATTCTAAACGAGGGTGTTTTCGTGCACCCTCTGCCACGTTTGATTGTTCAATATTCATGAACGGTTGATTCCTTCTGTAGCAAGTCTAGCCGCCGGGGTACACCCCCACTCCAGGGCTACTAACCTTGGAAGTCCGATCCGGTACTCCGGTGGAACCGGCATATGTCCTGGCAGAGAGCGGATGCGCAGTCTCTGCACTGACTCCAGGCTCTTACTCATCGAAGCTTTCAGAACTCCCATGCACCGATATGCATGGGCACCATTGCTACATGCTTGTCATCGCAGGGGGCATGTGGACAACGGAAGGGTCTCCGTTACAGCTGCAATAACATTGACCCTGGCCGCCACACCGCCAGCTCTAAGAGTGGTATGAGTCCATTTCCAGAATCGTTTATTATTCCATTTCCTGCAGGGAGCCGAAAAATCCAGTCCGTTTAGTGACCTGAAGTTGCAAACAGGTCAAACGTAAAAAACATAACCGAGGAATTAACTCGGAGCCCCGTTAGCCAGCTATATGTAATGTACGTAAGTACAGCAATTCTGTAAGTACAGAATGTTGTTATTCAGATAGTATAATTACAAATTCTAGATGATGTAAGGCAGATAACAAAAGCAGACTGGATCAATTAAGAGAAGCTACCATCCAATATAGTCTATTAGTCTCAAACATGGGAAAGTAGGATTTGATGATAATAAAATAAAAAACAAAATGTAAGATTTTTTGATATGATATAATTTTTTAATATGATCGGAAGAATGTTGGAAATTATTTGATTTAATGCAATTCCTCTTTAAAGAAAAGATCATAAGAAAAATAAGAGAGGATAGATATTTGTTGCAGAATCTTTGTAAAATGATGGTGAACATGATAAAAAAAATCGATGAAACCAGTAAAGTTACTGATTGACTAAATAGCAAAAGAAAGAAAATTTTAATAGCTAATTATTACTCCATCCTAAAAGACCGATAGCCAAGTAAAAACCCCACTAACATCCAAGTTATAAATGAATTATCTATTTAAAGATTAATTACTACTATCATTGTTATGATTATGAATTACTGTTTAAAGAAAAGATTTTTCAATATAGTAGGATGTGAAAAATTTCGAATTTCAGTAGTGATGTAGGAAGTGAAAGTGAATGTACTTAATATACTGGAGAAATTTTCTGCCTGATTGAAATTTATTTTCATTGTTTAAATCACCTATATCTCCCATGCTTGACCATTTTTTTTTTTTTATAAAACTGATAAATTGATTTGCTACCAATAATTTTTTGCGTTATATGAGAAATTTGCAATAATATTGTATGTTAATGTACAGTACTATGAAATTCTTATTTTTTATTTTCATTATTAGTACTGGTTGTCATTAAATAAAATGTTGACTGCTTTATGCCGGGTACACAATTATCTATGTTTATCAACGAATAAACATAGCCTACTGTCAGGTGATATTACGCTTACAGTCTTATATAAAATTCTCTGCATGAGTAAATACGCGTGACGCTCGGTCTTAAGTTTCACCGGTAAGAACAGAATTATATGCTATTATATGTAGAAGGAATATTATTTATGATTACAATATATTGTGGAACGTTTCGATAATTCTTATGAAATTGCATTGATCTTAATAACATATATACGTATTCCTAAGGAGTTAAAGTATATACTGTTAAATTAAAACTAAAGCCGTTTAGGAAGTCAAAATGAATGGAGAGGAAAGTACTTTCCTCAAATAAGTAGTAAATGTAATTCTGTTTGTAACTAGTTGTTACACCGTCTGTCGTCATAAGTTGCCGCGGACACGGTCAGATAGGTTAGTTACAACAAGGGGCACGAGCCGTTGGGGTCAACCCTTGTTCTACCCGCTTCCATATTCCCCTCTCGCCCTATACTTTTATACTTCCATACAGGAAGTGGACAATCACATGACCGGATGTGTTTCCTAATCTTTGTTAGTAACAATAGTAAACCTACGCTTGTTTACCTGTTTGACTCGCATTTAACATTATTTCTATCCACGCAAAAAGTACGGTTTATATATATATATATATATATATATATATATATATATATATACCGTAATTAAAGTACGGTATATATATACCGTACTTTAATATATACATATATATATATATGTATAGATATATACATATATGAGTCTGTTTAATATATATATATTAAAGTACGGTATATATATATATATATTTATATATATTAAACAGTTATACAACATACACGTGAACTTTTAATACATTTTTTAATTAGAAAATCGGTATTAAAAATCTAACCTTCAATTTTATTTTTACTTAATTTACAGAGATAAAACTTTTGTTTCTTCTTTTCAGCGTAGGTAATTTAATTTGTTGTATTCTTGTATAAGCTCCTAGATTTTGTCTCAAATTCTGTACAAACGAATTTCATATTCTATGTAATATTTAGTTCTATCTTTAGTAGAATAATCTATAAGTCTTAATTTGTACTGTGGAAAACAAAATTTTTATGATTTACAATTCTGAAGTCGAATGTATTAATTAATTACGTTAAATCTTACAGTATTCTTACAAATAAAAAAACTCTATTCGGTTCTTATTAGCCTGTTTAATGAATTAAATATGAGAAATGGTTTTTAGATAAACAACAACAATTATGGCTACTCATGAAATTACTGTAAAACATAAAAACAATAATCAAGATAATTTGACAACTAAATTTTCTCAGTTTTCAATTATTTTGATATCTCTAGTAATATAGAATATCTATACTGCAACCTCACAGATACATAAAAAATGAGATGAATATGATGACAGTATCAATGATGAATCTGTGATCACGATTACGATAACTATTTATAAATTTTGATTTTATTTCAATAATTAACTTGAATTATTGGGTTGTAAAGAAATTAATTTCACCTTTTTATGTGAAATAAAACTCAATTTTATTTTATACAAGGAATGAACTTTGTATAAAGTTCAAATCAATTATAAATTTTCCATTTTTTCCGATAACCTTTTTTGCCATCTTTCTGACAAGTTCATGATTCCGCGTTCATAGAACTTTTAATTCTTATCAACAAAAAACTAAACAGAGTGAAATTTCACACCATCATAATTTGTGAAAATTTTGCTATTCAAAGAGGTTTCTTAACATCGAACTGACGGTGCAAAATCAGGGCTATACGGGGAACGACATCACCTCCCGACCGAGCTCCAATAACTTTCCACGAGTTATCAAAGATGTGTGAGACCCTTGCATTGTCGTCGGAGAACACGATTCCTTTGAGATTTGACAATTTTGGAGGTTTCTCTTTGATCGCTTCCTTCAGTTTCATTAGTTGTTACAGTAAACTTCTGAATTGATCGTTTTCTTCGTTGAAAGCAGATCAAAATAACCAACACCTTCATAATCCCACCAAATTAACAGCATGAAAGTTTTTGATGAGATTCAGCTTTCAGTGTGGCTTGTGCCGGTTCATCACGCTTGCACGATGATCGGCTTCGGTCGATGTTATTATAGACGATCCTTTTTTTATCACCAATAATGATTCGTTTCGAAAAATGGTCGATATCATCGCGTTTGAGATGTATATTGCAAATATTGATTTTTTTTGTGTTAAGTGAATGTCTTTCAATTCATGTGGAACACAAATATCGAGATTCTTATTGAGTCAAAGATTTTTGATGTGATTTTCAATTATTATATACATTTAACCTCTCTCTGCAATCTTTTTCACAGTTATATTACGATCCGATTCAGTTATGGGTTTGATTTGGTTTTCATAAACCAGAAAGCTGGTTAACATTGAATGAAAAATTTCTACAGCGGAATTTTCTAAACTGATTCTGACATGTGCGTTCTGTTAGGTGATCAACATCATAAATTTCACATATCTTTTTTTGAGCTTCAGCAGCTTTCTTGTCTTTACCAAAATAAAAAAAAAAGTAAAATATGTCGAAAATGTTAATTTTTGCACTCCATGTTAAGATTGACCGTAAACATACATTTTAGACCATAGTACCTCTTTGACTAAATGACGTTTCAGTCATCAAAATTATAGTTATTTAGAGCATAGTAGCTAAAAAAAAAAATAATTTTTTGTAAAAATATTTACTAAAACAACCACATCTTTAAAATGGAAAAAGTATCAGAAATTCTAAAAAACAAAATGTTAATTCTTCAGTGGGTTTGACTTCCTTCTTTAAAAAGATTCCCATGTTGTCTATATTAATACAGTTTGATTTTCAATCTTGAAAATTAAAGTTAAAAGAAATTTATATTTTACATTTTGTTTGTTAATTGTTTGTATTTATGGACTTAAGTGTGGGCAGAAATATTTTTTTTCTACTTAACTTTAAGATTACTGCTTACTAATAACTATTATTATGGATTGATTATTATGGGAGTTCCTTAAGAACTCCCTAGCATTGCTTATTATCAAACTTGGTTTGCTTTACTAAATTACTTATGGTTCCATTTTTTTTTGGAGTGAGGGCACCTCACTCCAGAGCACCCATTTAGTCCCCTTGTTTTTTATGAGCTTAACGTTTTTGACGTTTGAGCTTAACGTTATGAGCTTAACGTTTTGTTTATCGCAGTAATTATTTACTTCAATAAGTTGGCCGAATTTTATATAATTTTATTTAACAAAACTAAAAATTACAGTCTATTAAAAAAATGTAGATACCGTAATGGCTGTTTTTCCGATGGTTAAAAATTGTTTTTTGTGTGTGTGTGTGTGTGTATGTATGCACATATATATTTATTATATGTACATACACACGCGTGCGTTTGCACGCACGCAAATTTCTTCTTTTTTTTGTCCACGGATTTTTGAGATGCGAGGTAAAATCTGTAAAGAAATAGTTTTGAATATCCCCACCATTAAATCGGTTAACTTTAAACGTCGAAATGTTAAATTACTTAATAAGTACTTTGATCGTAAGAAAGCTGAATTTTCTCTCACCGCAATAGGAGAAATAAAAATGACATAAATTAAACCTCATTTTTAACTTTGTCCAAAATTTACTGCCGTTAATGCCTCAAACATAGATTTTTTTTTGAGCCACTTTGTAAAGAATTTATGTTGAGCGAGTTTGGAGATATTAATTAAAGTACAGTAAAATTACATACGGGCGTACATATATACACGTATTTTCTTGAGATTTCTATAACTTTTTTTTTACTAAGGGGATTTTGATCGATTGCAATATATTTTTCCTTTAAAGCTGCTGCTGCAGCACCAATAATGAGCTATAGACGGGAAAGTAAAAATAGATTAAAATAAATTCAGGCGTACTTAGGAATTTTAATTTTCGTATTAGAAAGTGCATTATTCTAAAATCAATAAAGAGTATACCATATATAATATTCTTTTATATTTTAATACTTAATTTTTTCTCATTATTTTATTATGATCAATAAATATTATCGTAATTAATATGAACAAATTCATTTTTAAAGTTTTCATTTTATATGAAAAGTTCATTAATTAAATAGTTTACACATTTATGTTTTAATATGTTAATTACTTAGTTTTAGTAACGTTTTCAAAAGTACTCTAAACATATTCCAGTTTAATATAAGTACAAAATATAAATTAACTTCATAATCCTTTTAGTTACGTTTTATCTCAATTAATGTTATTAATTTCTAGTACAGTTATGCAAGGAAGTACAAATATATGTATAATGCATAATAGAATTAACCGTCATTTACAGGCTAAATATTATTCTATTCTAAGAATTGCCAAAATTAATTTATAATTACAAATAAACGTATTATTTAATAAAACCACAAATATGTGAACTAATAAAATAAATTAAATTCAATTTAATTTCATCTTAGCTTACAATATTAAAAGTTCTTACTGTATAAAATTGCATAAATAGTTTAACAAAAATTAAATTTTTATTCATGTTTTGTTTTTTTAACCGTATTATTTTATTTCATTTAAAGACATTTCATATACTTAAAAATAATTAGATATTATTTATCGCGTAATTTTTATACGTGCATTTTTTTGATAATTCGATTTTGAAAGAATATAAATATACAAAACATTTAATGTAACGTATAATTAATTACGCAATAATATGAAGGTTGTAAAAAAAATCCATTCTATGTGAATAAATTTTTAAATTTTCTTCCGAAAATATCTTAATATAGGATTTTTAAAACAAAAAGTAAAAGATTGGGTTGCAGTTAAGTTACTATCAATGTATATATATGTGTACATTTAGTTTTGGTTCTGCCCGTTGTAAAATTTTTGCTTTTATTTAACTTCCTTGACTACCGTTAGGTTTTGCTTCAGAGGATAGATGAATGATTTTGTAGCGTGTGTGAAAATGCCTTACCTGACCTGGATTCGAACCCGGGACCTACAGATGAAGGGCCGAGACACTACCACTTGCGCCACTGAGTCCAGCCCATTGTAAAACTACAAATATTTAATTGTGTGGTAAATTTGTAACATCTAGATTTTTCTTTTTATTTATTTGCTTTATTTTTTTGAAAAATATCTAATAGTTATTTATTATTATTTTTTTTTAATTTTAAGAATACATTTTCCTGCACTAACAAATAAAATCCAATAAGTTTCACATATTAATTAGTTTGGACAATTGATTACAGATTTTTTTTTGTCGAACAGAAAGACAAGTGACAGTGAATTGTTGAAACAAAACACGTAACAATATTATCTTATGAAACACTTCCTCTACCGGGTTACGTCATTACATTTAGTGTGTGTTTCTTGATGAAAAGTATTACATTAAATTTTTATTTTACAATTGAATATTCTTGTATTTTATTAAAAAGTGGAATATATAAGATATCTGGCTACAAGAAATACCAATTAAACTTATATACAAAATAAAACTTAATAATGTTTCTCTAAGTGTGATACCTTTGTCTGCATGTCTTTTTGCGTAGATTACAGAGAATCTTTTTATAACGTTTAATTGAATGGCACTTAAAAGGTCCATAAAAGTTAATATAACTAATGTTATGGGATGTCATATATTTATATTAAAAATTCTTAGCAGATGCTGTTCTTTTGTAGGTAGCCTCATGTACATCTCGAATTAAAGTCTAACAGTAATCAACTAGCTTATTAATACCTCATTTACCTTTTTAACGGTGTTTCGACACTGAAATATCTTGGTGGAAGCGTTCAATTAATACTTACTGCCCCAAGTTTCTGGTGGAAAGAAATCAAGTTGTGATTGTAGGAAATGGACTTTTTTAGTTACATATTACATCCCATAGGTCTGTGTGAATTTACTCTTTATCGATAATATCCTGGTAGTCTTGTGATTTATAGACACCAGAATATTTTCACAAATGTCTTTACACGTTGTCCAAGCTGTTAATTCTACATCTGTCTACACAGGGTTAAACCCAACAAAAATCCCTTGTTTAATTTTTGCTTTAGTTACTTGTAGGAATTTCTGCCTTACCTACAAGAATCCTTGACTATCCTTTTTCATAGCTTTTACAAAATTATTTATTAATACCACCTCAATACTTCTCTGTATGGATGTGAAACATGGACACTGGAAAATGGTAACATTGAGGCTTTTGATATTACGTCTGAAGGAGGATGGAGAAGATAAAATGGGTTAACAGAGTATGTAACGTAAAACAATTAAGAAAGATTAATGAAGATAGAACAATATTGGCGACTATCAAAAGGAGAAAATGAAACAGAATTGGGCATATAATTAGATGAAACGGAATAATAAATACAGTTCTTGAAGGTTCCGTTAATGGTTAAAAAAGAAGAGAAAGGAAGAGGCTGAAGTTAATAAACGACAAAAAGATATTGCAACTTATGTTGAGTCGAAAATAAAAAGCATGGAATAAAAACAGATGGAGACAACACGGTAGGTACCACGGGACCTACCAACAGGCAGAACACCACATGATGATGAATGTTTGTTATTCCCATTTGCTATGTATATCTTCAGAGAAGGCTGTTGTTTTTAGTAGATATCACTAATAATCATTATGATTTTAATAACGCTAAGGTATTTAAATAAAAAATGAACTTCTTCAGCGTATTTTTCTAATAAAAGTTTTAAACCTTTCTAAGAATATATTGTAAATTGTTCTTTTTTCTGTACTACTGTAAATAATTAGTCACATTTTAAATTAGATAAACGTGCGGGTTTTTTCGAATTCATAACATACATAATTCAAAACGTCTTGGGTTAGCCTTAAATCTAATTTAAATAAATTATTTATTGAAGATACTTTATTTATTTATACATAATAATATGCTACGTATTTATATATAATAAAGTATAAATACTTTATTTCATTTTTTTGCTAATTATATGTTTTCAATTTAGTTCTGAAAGAAAACTTGTAACAAAATATTTTATTTATATAATTAAATTTTATTCAAGTGAAATTATTTTTCAGTTGCTGTAGACTTCCAGACGTCTGTCCGTAGTTGTATATGTAACATATACTTCTACATACACCCGTAAAAACATATTTTTAAATAACATTATACATTTTAATTAATAGTAAAAAATAATAGTGATTGTTAATATTTGCATTGTTTCATAAAATTCCATACTATGTGTAGACTAATGTAAGAAATATTTTTTCCGTAGATTAAACAGAGAATTTATAATGAAATGGAACAATAAACATAAATATTCATTAAGGACGCCATCGCATCTTGCAACGAATAAAATTGCATTATATTCGTATGGGAGTGGTTTACAATACATTTTAATTAAAGGTAGTTTCATTTTTTTAACAATAGATTTTATTAACGGTAATAATTTTTAATGTCATATATGTGGCGTACTGTAATGACTGTGTTTGACTGAAAAATTATTCTTCTATCTTTAATGATGAATTTATATACATATTAACTTTTTTTTATCTGAAAATTATGATTCGTTGTGGAGTTTTAAATCCATTTTATGATGATTTCTCCCACTAGCCTTTTTATATATTTCATTATTAAATTGTAAAAGATCTGGTTTTTATCTGTAATAATAAAATAATTTTAATTTTTATCTCATTTAATGTTTCTAAAGAAAGATAAAAAAAAGATAGTTTTTTTTCATATTTCAGACATTTCACTCCATTTTGTTTGTTACACTTTCTGGTAATATATCTAAAATAACTGTTTATTAAACAAGAAAGAAAGTATGGGGATCGTGTGATAAATGGGATATCGAATATTTTGCAAATCTTTACGTTTTTGGGTCCAACTAGTTCATCTAAACGAAAAAACATATGTATATTAGTACGTATATGTTTGTATGTGTTTTGTACTGCATTTGTTCTTGTATCTCAGGATTAACCGAACCATTTTCTTCAAATTTAGCTCAAATATTTCTATATCTGGGGCATATATTAGACAGCAGATATACCGGTGTACTTTAATGATTGGAAATCAATTAATCACACGTCTCAGGAATAATGGCTTAAGTCTGTGGTACAAGGTTACACCTCATGTATATGTCACATATCATCCTCATTTGATTGGGCCGTGGGGGGTTTACTTATTATTTACTACTGGAAAATATTGTAATGTACACATTAGAAAAATAAAATAATATGGAGTATTGATCGCATTAATTTTTCTTAAAATTCGTTCAGGAAGTGGGGGGATATCAAGGAAAAACCAGTTTCAATTTTCTTCAGAGGCATTTTAGAGAAAACTTTATTAAAGCAAATGTTTTACCTACAATACATATATATAAATAATCTAAAAAAAATTTTATTAAAAAAAGAATCCTCTTAAAATTAATTTTTTTTTGTCTTTCACTATATCTCCTTCTGTTTAAATAGTTTTTAAAAAATTTCGATAGTTTATATTTCATGTATTGAGTTATGATGAAACGTATACAATTTTTTTTTTTTTTATATTACAGATCCCGGACGTAAAGTACAGAAAAGTTTTTGAAAATTTTATTTTTCTTATGTTAGCTTTTGAAGAGGTGTTAGATTTAGAGTAAACTTCACTTAAACAAATTTGTTAAGCTTAAACTATAAATAAAAGTTTTTAGAATTTTTTAAAAATTTATTCCCCACCTCTAATATATATAAAGTCATCCAACACTTTCCAAATTTTTTCTTTCCCGTCAATCCTATTCTACAACTATAGCTCTAGAAGCGAAAGTATTGTAGTTGGTCCAATTTGGAAATATGCGATTCAGGTCCAAGGGGTGCTGCTGTAGAGCAAGGTCACCCTCAGTATCTCGAGATTTCGCCTAATTAAGGTCATTTTTTTTAGGCATATTTGTTAACAGTTAAAAAAATAACAATATTTTCAAAATTACACCTTCCCCAAAAAAATATACTAAACTACTGCTACGTTGTGACGTCACAGATGAGCGGTAGAATTAAATAAATTAACGGTATTTTAAGTTTAAAAAATTAACACAGTCTGACTAGTTCTCGGACTCGATTGCCCGGTTGACTTGGTACCTGATGCGTTAAGCCTAGCAGGTACATGAGCCTAGCAGGTATGGTCGACATGTATGCCGACCATACATGTGAAATTACATTACTTTATTTAGTGACGACCGTAACCGCTAGTACTGCCACACCCGCGCGAATTAAATACTGTTGCACGCGCGCTTTGGTTAGGATCATTGAATTGGACAAACGAAAAAGGGTTATATTTAAATAAAATGATAAATATTTTTAATTAACTTGTGTGTGTGTGTGTGTGTGCGTGCGTGTGCGCGCCCATAAGGCGTGCATCAGAAACAACCCACCCACACGTTGTTTCTGTTGAACGCGGCTGAAGCTGTGTTCCGGGAAAGTCCTACAACTGTGTTGCCAGCTTTTTTATTTATTTATTTACTCATATTTTTATTTAATTTAATTTTGACTGTTTAAGTGTTATTTATATATATATTTCTCTCACTCTCTCTCTCTCTCTCTCTCTCTCTCTCCCTCTCCACTCGCTCTCTCTCTCTCTCTCTCTCTCTCTCTCTGTCTCACTCTCTCTCTCTCTCTATCTATCTATCTATCTATCTTTCTGTGAATGTGGAAGCAGAGATACCAACCTTTCATTGTCAGCCATCTGAAAGATGGAAACATTGTATATTTATAAGACAATTACTTAACGGTATAAGAAAATTTTACTGGAAGTTCAGAAATTAATAGGTGGATTACAACTAAATTAATATAGACAGTAAAATCGCAAACCATCTCCAAGAAACATATGCCATAGTTAATCGCATGGATAATATTCCCATTAATAATACTGTTAGATATTTTAATGTTTATAACACAAAACTGTTTGACATTTTGTCAAGTAATAAATTTCTGTGGAATAACAAAATTGAATTAGTTTTCAACTAGAATAAGCCGTATTATTTAGTTAGGAAACATTGTAATCAAATCATTATTAAATATTTATTATAACTTATATATTTCCGGCTATAACAAAACGTTGCAAGAGGGCTAGCAGTTTTTTTTTTTTTTATTAAATACATTTTTTATAATTATTTATGTATGTAATTGGTATTTATTTGGATGGAATGTCTCGTACATGGATATCAGAAACGGTTTTGCCCATAAAAATAATTTTTTTATTACAATTACATAATAAAAGATAATCTAATTAGTTATTATTTGTGGCGGCATATATGTACTTGTTTATATTTACTAACGTTTTTATTCTAGAGACGTCATTCCAAAATTTTAAGCTGCAGTGGTTTATAAATTTTCAAAATAATTTCCCAAAATCTGATTCAAAGATTTTCAGGTCGTAAAGCGATCTTATTAAAAGCGGCTTTTTTATTGAGTAATCAATCTAAAGTTTTATTATTACTTACTAATCATAATCCTGAAGATGTAAGCTTGATATAAACTGAATTTTCAGAAATATAGTTCACTAACATCTTTTAGGACTGTATTCACTACTATTTTCTAAGAAATATGTGACCTCTATCTAGGCCATTTATAGAAGAATGTTACTTAAAATAAAAAAATAATGCTGCAAATGATTGGTTTTTGAAAGTCTAATATTTGTTGTCTTAAATTTCATACTGAGGTTTTAAAGTATACTTGTTTAATTATTATCGATTAGCATACAGGAAATATTACCTGATCAGATATCGTGATGAATAAATAATTTTTAGGAACTCAAAAAAGAGAGCTCTGAAATTGTGTGAATAATTATAGTGGTAAGCAATGAATAAATTTGGAAAGGAAAAGTTAATTAATATATTTTAACATTCAATTTTTTAAATAAAATTAATTTCTTTAAATTTTTATAAGAACCCTGATGCGAGTTATAATTTTAAGTTATAAAAAATTATATAAATCTATAAAATATAAATTTAATTAGCTCTTCTTTTGACATATTGCACTCCGTTACCGGATGTTGGCGATTTACGTAGTAATTGTAATTTTATTGAAACGTCACATAATTTTACGGTTGTTTCAATTCTACAATATCTTCATATTTCTCAACCGGACCACTGGTTTTTATTATGTACTTTTTCCACTGATTTTTCATTCTTTCTTTTGACCTTCAACTTCAATACTACCCATCACTTTTCCCTAAAATATTTTTCTGAAAATATCTATATTCTCAGAATACCGCATTATATGTCCCAGATATTCAAATTTTCTAAACAATTTTTTTGAAATTTCTTTATCATTATTCTTTCTTAATTTCCTTAATCCTTTGTTACATGGTCAGTCCAACAAATTCTCATTATACGCCTACAGATTTATACAACACAAAGGTTTCAATTTCTTTAAAGTAATCTCGGTCGACGTCCATATCTCTATATTACAAAGCAGAATATTAAAAATATAACACCTTACAAGCATAAGCTTCGTTTCCTCATTCATATATTTATTTATGTAATACCAGGTTACAGAGAATGCAAATTCTGTAGAATGCAAAGGAATCTATGCAGAAGTGTAACTATACCGGCAAATGTGAAGTCTTGAACAGACTCAGGCCGACCACTCCTTTTTCAATTTTTTCCTGTTTAGCCTCCGGTAATTACCTTTCAGATAATACTTCAGAGGATGAATGAGGATGGTATGTGTGAGAGTGTAAATGACGTATAGTCTTGTACAGTCTCAGTTAACCATTCCTGAGATGTGTAGTTAATTGAAACCAACCACCAAAGAACACTGGTATCCACAATCTAGTATTAAACTCCGTGTAAAAATAACTGACTTTACTAGGACTTGAACGCTGGAACTATCGACTTCCAAATCAGCTGATTTTGAAAGACGCGTTCACCTCTAGACCATGCTGGTGGGTTAGACCGAACACTCCTGAGATGTGTGTACCACACCTGTATAGCTCTAATTACTTTGAAAATGAACAAACCGGTTTCTCACTATATTGAGAGTTATTAGTTCCGAATTCATTGATAAAACTCTAGAGTAAAATTAAAACTAGTAAATTTTCGAGTAAAATTATAGTAGAATTGGAGTAAAAATTAGGTGATTTTTTTAAAAAGTAAAATAACGAATTCTACATTCATAATTTAATTAATAAATTACTATAAAAATTTCAAGTAAAGTCAAATTATTTTTTTATTGTACTTATGCGTAGATCATCGTCGTATAATATGGAAGGATCACATTAAAGAAAAAAGGAAACAGCTAGCTATCAAATATAAGGAGCTATACTGGTTATTAGGCAGTAAATCGCCACTATCTCTATCTCACAAGTTACTTTTTTACAGATTATAAAACCAGTTTGGACATACGAAATCCAATTCTGGGATACGGCCAATAACAGCAATAATAGAGATTATTCAGCACTTCCAGAATAGACTTACGAGATGCATTACTCACGTGTCAAGGTACGTACAGAACAACGAAATTTACAAGTACTTACGGTTACCGTGGGTTTGAGAGGCAGTCGATCGATTTGCAACTATGTACAAAATAAGACCTAACGATGACATATACTATCTAGGTGTTAACTTCTTATACAGCGGGGAAAATGTAAAGCCATTAAAGTGGGTTCATGTACTGCATTTAGGAACCTAATTGTTGGTTATTTGTTAATCAGGACGAGGCCTCTCTTCTTAAGTTGGGCATCATCAAAGTAATTATGTTTACGATCATTTTTGTTTTTAATGTTATTTGTTTCTATGTTACTATTTTTATTTTTACGTGGTGGTTTTATTCGTAGTACTGGGGATTTTTATGATGTCTATTTTATTATGGTTACCGTTTTACACCCCAAAAAGAACCTAAATAGAAATTCGCGCGCACGAATGCGCACATTTAAAAGGATTACAAAAGGATTGATAAGTTGAAGTTAACTCTTTTCTGCAAAACTTCCATTTAGTTTCTATTTGAGATACATAATGTAAATTGTTTAGGCTAAATTATAAAATCTTCAACCATATTGATTGGTTAAGTAGGAGGAAAATTTATGTCGACTTCGTCACCTAAATGAAAATATAACGCAAAAATTCATATATAGTTGATTTGATTCTAAGAAAGTTTCAAGTTTATATTTTCATTTTTAGATTTTCACTGTTAAATTTTATTGTGAATATTTAAATTGTACTGCATAAATTAAACTCAGGATTCAGTGATATGAAAACACTCTTGATCAGGCAACGCTCTTCACGCGTATTACCTGATCAAATAAAATACGTTAAAAATAAAAATTAGTGATATAAAAGTGAATTTAACATGGAATCAATAACGGTTTAACCTGAATGAAAACCTTAATTCGAAACAAATTTCCTTATTTAAAATATAATCCAATTTTCTTCAATTATTTAATATAAAAAAAGAATGTTAATTTTTTTTCCAATTTGAATAATACAATTTTTACGGCTGTAAAATTTGTCTTAAGGTCAATCATTTTTTTTTTTTTTTGTTTAAAACCTTTTTTCTTACTCGTATATGATAGTCATGTTGTTTTACGACTGGTATACTTTATATCCATATAGATCGTAAAATGGATTTATTTAATGTAAATATTTTTATCGTTAAAACAAACATTAATATAAATTAACATCTTAAAGAAGCTAACTAGCAATATAAAATGAAGTATAAAAGAAACAGTTGATAATTTACGACAAAGAAAAAGGATTTGAATAGTCTGCTAATGGAAGACGTGGACGAGACTTTATCAGCTGTTAAAAGGTCCTAGAAAAGCATGATTATCTAATGGTTATGCTCTTAAACTAAAGCCATCTTTTTGATAAGTTAACAACCCGGCTATCTTCTGTATGTCTAACAAAAAGAATAGAAATTAAATATTTTGTTTGTCTTTAAATATATAATAACTGGACCGAAATGACGCTAATAGGTACTCTTCTACCTGGATTAGGGATGTATGTTAATGTGAACAAGGTAAGGAACGTTCGCTTCTGATATCTTAAACGAATCAAAAAATTGAATATCAATTGTTTGTGGAATGTACTTCTACTTCCCTGAATTTTTACCATTTTTTAAATTCATGAATATTTCATTTTAAACATAGATGTTGAAAACCCATATTAACTGAATTTTTCTTAAATCTGACGGAAATTGTTAATAGATAAGAATAAAGTTCCTAATGAATTATAATTTATAGAAGATTATAAATAATTATGAAAGATATTCCTGAAAAAATAATCCACTGTAGTCATTGTTTACAGCAAAAAAGGACTTTAATTTAAATTTCAATAACATATTTACACATCTAAACGTGACCGGTTTTATTAGATATACTACATAAATCACATATCATTTATCATATACTTGTATCACACCCTAGTTAGCTTCTTAATTTCTCTTCTTTTTAATGAATTACATATAGGAGATATAATGTAATTTAATTTTTGTACTTAGTTATTTATTTTTTTTAATAGACCAACACCACAGCCAGAGAGGTTATAATCTTACGAGAACCCATAAGCAACAAACATTTTTGTATTTTCAAAAAAATTATTCGCTAATATTCCGGGATGTTTTGGCGTAGTGTTTAATATAAATTAAACACTACGAATCCAATTTACCGGAACCATAAGCAGATATGATTACAGAAAAAAATGTCATACAATGACGGGGTTCCCATTAAAATCTCTCAAATAACGGTATGTATATATATATATATATATATATATATATATATATATATATGAGTATATACATATGAATACATATCTTATACAGTAAAATATAAATAGTATACATAAATAAATACAAAGAAAGATAAGTCCAAAAAACATTGATAAAGTTCAAAATATTAAAAGCAAAGAAAACACCAAAAAATAATCTTATCAACAACGCATAGAATTTCACTAATCAGACAAAAAAAGTGAAAAAATCAAAGAATCAACCAAAGTAAGCGGTGAAACGAAAGCGGAATTTGACGATGCACAACATCCTAGGGTTGTTACCTCAATGAAGAACTTGCAGATCTAATGTATGTAGTTGCTTTAGGCGCCTAACATCCACGCTGTTATCCAGGAGGTTAACCGCGAACTAGTTCAGGTTTGCTCAATCTGATCTCCTATCTTGTACTGAATCGCCGTATGTCCTCTCGAACGGTTGGAAATATTAGAAAATTGTGTATTCAGTGTTTTACACGGCGCTTCTATTATATTTCTCAATAATTTGTACTAGGATAGTGCACGACTACGATATTACTCATTTGTTTTACCCTATATTTGGATTCCGTTGGTCCAAATCGTTTCAGGACCGCTGAGTACATCAATTGCTTGGTAGGTAATGATAATTGCGATCCCCTGCCTAGCAACCTCTCTAAACCTAATCTTAAGTTGCGTCCTTTTCTCCCTGACATGACTCCTCCACGTAAGACGGCGATCCAGATGCAGTCCTAGATATTGCACGCTGTTAGCATGCGGAATGAAAACGCCTTTAAGTTAAACTCGCGGGCAGTCACCCGTTCTCATGCAAACGTAACTTGCATTGACTTAGCCGGATTCACCTACATCTTCCATTTAGTTAGCCATTCGTTATTTAGATGCAATGCAGTGTGTAGTTTAATAGAAGCTACGATAGTGCCAGTAACCACAGCCAGGATTCTGTTTATGATGAAAATTTTGTTTTTTTTGGTAATACCAGTTTCACTACTTTTTTTTAATTTTATTTTTATATAGAAAGTCAGTCTAAAACTGTCAGTATAGCATTTTTTCCATATATTTGATACTTTACCAACATAACAATGTATAATTTACAATATTTAAAAAGTGTAGATGAATGTCTACACATTAATTTATGAATTTTAAACTACAAATGGTTTAAATTATGTTTAAGTCACTGTTTTATTTTTATCAAATTCATAAAGTATGATTACTAAACAGATTTTTATAAGAAATATATTAAAAAAAAACGTATTACTACAAATTTAACCCATTTCAACTTTAATATAATAGTTGATTATATTAACATCCAAACTCCAAAAATTGGTTTTAATCAACCCTTATGTAATTTGGTGTATTTAATATGTACTGTACAAGTACTATTAATAAAAATTTTATATGTGTATCAAACTTGTAAGAAAAACAACAAATCTCTAGGAAATTGAAAAATTATTTCTTAATTTTTTTTCTGAAATTTTTAGGAATTATGTGAAAATTTTATAATAGCCCCATCCGTGATATAATCTGACATGAATTTATATACAGAACCCAGATTTCAAACTAAAGTAGCATTAATATTGTATTTTAATCACCATACTAAATTTGATTACTTTTAGTCGAGTTAATAACTAATTATTTACTCTAGTAGACACCAAAAAATTCAAATAAAATGAAAAGATTTAACTCGCTTTTTTTCTGAAATGACCGTTTGAATTTTAAAAAAAAGGAAAGAAAACTGAAAAGTGAAAGATAATTTTTACAAGGGATAATATGATTTCTTTTATTTACTATTTATAGCTCTATGATTGCCGGGAAAATAGAAATAGAAACAAAAAAGTAAAACAATAAGAAGAAAGAAAAGGATTTCTATCTGCATAACCCTCTCTAAAGATTAAAAACTAAACCTGTTATTTCCTGTTACTAACAGTTGAAACTGGAAAACATAATTAATATTATAAAAAGAAAATTTCCGAAACTTGATTTTACCTAATATATTTAACTTTTGACAATAAACCCTTCCTTGTCTGATATGTCACAATTTACGAATTTCATACAGATCTGTTTATTCTTGAACCTAAAATCCATAGATTAATTATTATAGATTAACACATCAAAATTTCATTTATACGGTAGAATCGAATGATAGATTAATTCTTTTTTAATTAAAATGTTATTTTCATTTGAATTAAATAATAAAAATATTTTTTTATGTCCTAAGAAAAAAAATTAATTTGATAATAATAAATCATTTTGCTTAAAAAGTTATCCTATAGAAAGATATAATATTTTAACCTACTGGATTTTAATTATGTATCACTTTTTGAAAAACCAATAATGTAATGCGAAAACGATTTTAGTATCGAATTTTTGAAATAAAAATATATTAATTCGTTGAATAGTCTTAACATTATAATACTTTTAAAATAGTAAAAATTATAAATAGTTTCAGATTAAAAAAAAATAATTGTTTCTTCAAATAACAAATCGAGGTAGTATTGAGGGTAATAGTAGTATAAAATCTTTTATTAATTAGCTCCGAAACGTTCTGCAAAAGAACTAATTTCGTATTTTTTTAAAAAGAGTCGTCTATAATTATCAATAAAAAATGTTTAATTGAAATTGGCTTTTTTATAGTTCTACAATTTAGCGTAGATGGAACAACTGTATTGCAATGAAAAGGTTAAGAATGAAATTTACGTAAAATAGTTGTGATAACGTTAACATTTTTTTATTTATTTTTTTTAACTATGTTATGCTAGTTTTGATTTATGCTGACATTGATTTTTTTTATTTATTTTGCTGTAACGATTAAAATAAGATAGCTAATTCCATTAATTTTAAGTTTTAGTTGAAATATTCAATTTATGTAATCTGTAGAAGTAAAAAAAAAAATCAAGAACAGGTAACAGATTAAAACTGAATTTTGCATCCACAATTATTAATTTGTATATCATAATTTCTTTTAAATTAAAAGCACTGCCGTTTTAAAGATTTGAATTTGGAAAACATTGTAAATATAATTTTTAACTATTTTCAAAGTTTATAAATTTTTGTTTTTGTATGTTATTATAATATTGTTACTGCTCCCAAAAGTAAGTACGAGAGATATGCTCTACTGGGTGGTCGGGGTAGTTTAATGACAGGGAGGTATATCTAATCCTACGAAGCTGGTTATCTAATCAAGGGGTTACAAGTTCAAATCCGGCTTAGAATAGTTAATATTTTATGCTCTAATGGATGAATCATCATTATTAATTAAAATAGCTATCTACCGAAGCGACAGTCGGATATGATCACTTGTAGATTTATTACTTTTTTGTTTCTTTAATTAATATTTTTTTACGATTTAATTTCTTTTGTATCCGACTTTTATTTAAAAATTTAATTTTTTGTACTCTATAAATAAATAATTTCTCTGGCAAATGAAAATATTATAAATAATGAAATTTATACCTTTACTGTAAATTTTCCTTTATTATTATTATTATTACAAATAAAGGTAGCACTTTATTGTAATTATTTTGTTTGAACTTCGTTTACTATTCTATTGTGAAATTATTAAATTTTTTTCTGCCTAAAAAAAGGATTTATTTCTTCTATTAAATGGAGAATATTAGACATGAGGTAATGAACGTTATTTTTGGATTATTATTATTATAAATAAAAAAGAAAGATAACAGTGCATAATTATTTTTATTTAATAACTTCACAATTTTAAAAGGGTATAAATATTTATTTAGTTAACCTACAGATTCGGTTGAGGTCTCATTTCATAGTAAAACACATTAAGTATTGACTCACTAGTTCATTAGTACCGAATTCGGCTATCTGTGCTGTTACAAGTGTTGTTAAAAATTGATACTTTTACTGGGGCAGATTGTACTCGCTGTGTGTTTTGATTTCACGATTTGCAATCAGCATCTGCAGTTCAACATAATTTTTGTGAAGAGTACGGTAGGGAGCCTCCTAGTAGGCGTACAAGCCACTCTTGGCAGCAAATCTTCGTTGAGAAAAGTTGTTCTGTTAAACATGAAAAACCACTAGGACGTCCATGCATCCCTGAAGCTGCTGTGAAACACCTCAGAGAAAGCTTTGCACGTAGTCCAAAGAAATCAACTCGATGTGCGTTACAGGAAACTGGCATTTCACAAACTACTGTTTGGCGCGTACAATGTTAACGATTGCACTTTTTTCTTTTTTTTCGTTTAACCTCCGGGATAACCATTAGGTATTGCTTCAGAGGACGAGATGAATGATGATTTGTAGCGTGAGTGAAAAATGCCATGCCTGACCGCGATTCGAACCCGGGATCTCCAGATGAAAGGCTGAGATGCTACCACTCGCGCCACGGAGGCCGGCAAAAACGATTGAACTTGAAGCCATACATACCATCCGTGGTTAAACACGTTATAGAAAACGACAAATTTGTTCAGCTGCAGTTTTTTGTCGATACATTTTTAGACGATGTAATTTTTTATTGGCGTGACAACGTTTCATATCAGTGACAAGGTGAACATCCGTAACTGCCGAATATGGGGGAGCGAAAACTCTCATGAGACCTTGCAGCCCATTCATGATAGCCCTAAGGGTTTTTTGTGCTTTAAGCAAACAAAGACTGTACAGCCCGTTCTTCTTCTTAGAGGCAACCTAAATATTAACGTTTATCCTGATATGCTTGAAAATTTTCTAATTCCACAGTTAGACGATGAGGACGCCATTACTATCAACAAGACGAGGCACCACCTCAGTACCACCTAGAAGTCCGAGACTTTCTTGACACTAGATTTCCCAGTCGTAAAGAACCCATCCACCTTAGATAGAGCAGGCGCCATCTCGATCCCTAGATTTAACCCCACTTGTTTTTTTCTTGTGAGGTTTCATTAAAAGTAGGGTTTATGTATCGCCTTTACCTGGAGATCTTGTTAAGCTAACACTTTAAATTAACGTCGCAGTTGCAAAGGTAAACGCCCTACTTCCTGGTTACTGTCTAGAATGAAATCGACTTCAGGTAGGATGTATGTCGCATTAAAAAAGGAAGCATTATCGAACCAAAGTGAATGTAGATTGATAAACTTGTCTTTTTCTTTGAAATAAGACCTCAACTGAATTTGTAAGTTATCGCGATAAATTTTTGTATGCTTTTAAATTTGTGAAGGATTTTTTTAATCACCCGGTATACACGCGCGCGCACAGAGAGTGAGAGTATATCACTAAATTCTTCCGAAACTTACATAACCTATTCTACTTCTGAAAATAACAGAAAAATTCATATAAACATGTCCTAAAATGCTTCGTTTGCGAATTTTTGGTAGTGCAAGATATCGCTCGTATTTCAGCTACGGTGAAATGAGGTCTTACTAAAATTTTTAGGACGTTAATATTAAAGAGCAGAATTAGTGATTTCTTTAGGTTTTGATCCGAAAAATCGAATAAAATACGTTTCTTAACCATATTTGCAGTATTTTTTGAGAAATATGGAATGAAAACCAATAAATTGGACTCAAAAATCCTGTTTTTTTAAGTTTGAAACTGCGGCAAATCTGTAATAAACTCATAAAACATTAAAAATAAACTTTTAGAGAATTTAATTCTTGGTGTAAGAAAAGATAAATAAAATAAAGAAACGTTAGAAAAATTCAAATTTTATTTGGAAATACTGCACTAGACCAAAATGCATTATACATATCGGTTTATAATAAATGCGCAAAAATCAGCCCGACATTTTCAACGCATTTCTCTGTACGCTTCTGAACTGCATTTGTTGCTCTTTTTAATTCTCCAGCACTATCCTTAAGTTGCTCCACCGAATTCATAATGCGGACAATGAATTTTTTGAGAATATATTTTTGTTTTCTATACAATGTTTTTTTTCATTCATCACCAAACGCAAAAATTTAAAGGTGTTAGATCAGGTGATATTGGTGGTCAGGAATGTGGACGTCCACGACCAATCCATTTATCAGGAAAATATCTTCTCAAATTTGTGATTAATTTTAATAAACATTATTCAATTTAACGTTATATCAATAACGTTATATCACGTTATTTAACTTTATTTCAATTTTCTTAAAATTAAATTCTCTACAATGTTAATTAGAAATTTTTATCTGTTTATTAGTAGACTAACAAAGTGACTTTATTCCAAACGTAAAAAAGTGTATTTTCTGATGAAACGTTTTCGTGTTTTACTCCTAAATGAGCTACCGCTTTCGTTTTTCTTAAAACCAAAGTGATATAGAGGTCTGGGACCACCTTTATTCAATTTCTTAGATAAAAAATCATAAGGAAACAACAAATTTATCCCTTGATTCGTACCCCAAGAATTTTAATACGGTTTAGTTTCACATAGGAATTTGAAGAATTTTTAGTATGATAAATTTAAAAAATATTAATAAAATAAAACAATAAATCCTACCAAATTATTTCTTTAGCTGGATAGGTATCAACGCTATTTTGAAAAATGTTAAAATTAAATTTCCTATAATGATATTTTTTTTACAAAATGATTAATTAGAAAAAAAATTTTTCTTGTTGATCATCATAATGAAATTAGTTTAAACACATATTTAAAATTATTTTATTTTTATTATGTTCATTTTAAATGTAAAACCATTTTCAAGTAAATTTAAAACAATTTTCAAGTATTTAATTTCTTTTAAATTAAAAGAATTAAAATTCTTTTAGATTTTTAAGTATTTAAAGTCTTTTTTAAATTTTTAATCGGAGCCCGAATCAAAATCTGTTAGAGACGAAATTAATTTTTATTTTTACTAATATCATGTGTGGTGTAATGGTAGCATTTATTTTATTAGCAATGGTAGAATTGTACTTCATCTAAAAGGAATTGATTTCATATTCATGCTACTCCATAACATTTCTCATAAAATACAGCCTCTATCCATTAAATGAAAAATTCTACGGTGAGCGTGTTCTATAATTGTTTCATGAATAAATAAATTTTTAAAAATATAAACAGACTTATTCACTAGTCACGTAGTGACTATTGCTTTCTGCTTTGACTCTATATAAAATAATACATGTAGCTGCTTTAACCGTCTAACATTTTCACTATTGTCCAAAAGGTTAACAGCTAGATGGTTCACCTGATCATTAAGCTACATTTTGTATTTGGTTGCCAATCGATCGACTTCTTCCCGAACTTACGGTAATCCTAAGTACTCATGGATTTCAGCGTTTCAAAGTACTCATGGCGCCTGCATTATGCATCTCGTAAATTTATTCTGAAGTGCTGAATAATCTCTACATGGCTGGCATTTGCCATACCTCAAAGTATGTCTTTATATCCAAATCGGTTTTATGATCACGTTGTACAATAGTAGCTTGTTAGATACGAACGATTCCGATTTCCTGCCTATTAACAACTACAACTCCTTAAATTTGAACGGACGACACTGATTTCCTGCTTATTAACCAGTACAGTTCCTTAAATTTGATATCTATCTACTCCCTTTTTTTAATATGTACTTTCCATGTTAAACGACGATCTAGGTAAGTACCCAAATACCGTACACTCTCAGCTCGTGGGATGTAACCCCAATTCAAATGTATTCCTGGGCAGTCACCCATTCTTATCGAGAAAGTCGCATGAATCGACTTTGCTTGAATCACCTGTAGTTTCCATTTCCCCAACCACTCAGTTAAAAGGGGTAATCCCGATTGCAACCTACTTGAGGCTTGAATTGTAACATCTGAACTGTGCAATTTTTCCCACTGATGCTTTGCAATTTTCGAATTTGTACCTATCATATAAATCGTTAATATTTGGTTTTCATGTTTGTGGTTCTTTTTAGAATATCTAGGTCGTTGTTTAAATTGATAACATCGTATTTATGATTATATATCATAATACTGCTAAATTTCAAACCAAAATTCCTTGAAAAACGATTTAATCGATTTTAGTAAAATTCGGATATAATAAAGAGAAACAGAATAACATTAGTTTATATTTTTAGAAGTTGAATCAACAAAATGTCCACTTTGTTAAATCACTAATTTTACAATTATAATGGGAAAAGTTTTTTTCAGTTACAATCTCCGTTCTGAAAATGTTCGTCAGAAGGACTTAATAAGTCCTAAAAACTTTGCAACTTTTGTTGTAATTATACGATAAGAAAAAATTAGAAATTTTGTTCCACAGCTTATATCAAACTTGTAAAGTACTTTTTTTATCTGAATAGTTGTAACGTGAAAACTGCAGTAAAGTAGATTTTATCGATTAACGTCCAACGAGTAATGATATTTTTATTACCAAATATAATGTTATTTCCTTTTGCGAAACTCTCCAGAAAAAAGCGTCATTCTTCTGGAATATTACTATGTAATCTTATACAATCTTCAATTTTTTTATAACTACAAAATAAATAATTTCATGCTAATAGAAAAATTTTTGCCAGTTTTGGGTTTTTACCGTTATATTTTCGAGGCAATATTTAATATTGATCAAAACGTTATTTCCATGCTTGTATATTTTCTCTGCATTAGAATAAATAATGCGTTAACTGCGGTAACGTTTAACTAACGTAACCGTGTGTCGGAGTGCGGCTAATGATTAAAACGTTTGCTTTCCGTGCGAATGGTTGGTTAGGTTAGGTTCGAGGCTTGGCCGAATCATACATATATTTTAATACTAAAGGTTACTAAAGGTCCTTAATGTCCTTCTCTTGTTGGGTTTCAGTGATTAACAACACATCCTGACTTGAAAATAGTTACAAATGTACTCATTACACAAACAATGGACAGAGCTTTACCCGATTCAAGAAAGTTGTATTACTATCTGGATGAGATATCTATAATATCATGCCAACCAATCAAACCAATAATTATAACGTACGCTAAAATTAGATTTTGCAAAACAGCCCACATACTAAAACTCTTCAGGTTTGTAATTATTAAATCATATTTATTTACTGTAGATTAGGAGTGATGTTATTAGTATTTTGGTTTGAAAAATCGGTGGTGTTTGATCATAAACATAAAGAACGTATGACTAAAATGTTTATATAACATCAGTTGTTCAACAGCTGATTTTCGAAGTCGAAGGTTCAAATCCTAGTAAATGTTAGTTGATTTCGTACGGATTTGAATACTAGACAGTGGATACCGATATGATTTGGTGGTTGGTAACCAATTACATCAATTAACCACGTCTCAGGAGTGATCGACCTCATTCTCTCTTTTTTCTGTTTAGCCTTCGGAACCACCATAAGGTATTACTTCAGAGGATGATATGTATGACTGTAAATGAAGTGTAATCTTGTACAGTCTCAGGTCGACCATTCCTGAGATGTATCGTTAATTGGATGGAACTCAACCACCGAAGAACATCGGTATCCACGATCTAGTAATCAAATCCATATAAAAGTCCTGCTTTTATCAGGATTTGAACCTTAGAACTCTCGACTTCGAAATTAGCTGATTTACGATGACGAGTTAACCACTAAACCAGCCCGGTGGGCTAAGTGCAGACCTGAGTCTACAAGACTAAATCTCATACATATAATTCTCATTTCAATGGCCCATGAGTTGCTTATTCTTCACTAGTAGAACGGATTGCAACGAACAGATTAAGAAAGAAAATTTACAAAATGTACCTTTTCATTGTTCATTAAAACACTATCGATTAAAATTTTCGATAGTGTAGATAGTTCGATAATGAATATTATCTCTTAAAAATCTAATAAAAATATTTCACGTTATAAGATACAACTCGTTATAACGAGATAATGCATTCCATTTAATTATTAAACAAGCTTTAACCGCTTTTGAGAGCGTTAAAAATTATGGTATAATGCAGTATGGAATAAATAAAAATTGAGATGTGTAAATAATGCAATGCACATAAATGGCAAATCACTTTAACAAATTATTGGTTTAACGTGTAAAACAAAAATATTTCTAAAAATAATTGATTATTTTTTTAAGGTTATAACAGAATTTATAATAGCTTTTATTTATCAAAATGTATGATTATTTTTATAATACATTAAAAAATAAAATAACTTTATAATTATTTCCCATTTTCAAATATGGATTTACAATTGTTTAGACATCTGACTCAATTTATTCATCTCAGAAATATACCTCGGCTGCTGACTGAATTATTGAGGATCAGCCATACTAAACGACAACGTTTAAAAAAAAACAAAATAACACAAAATAAAAATCATAACAATAGCTTTACACGGACTGGATTTTATCTATTTTCTTTTATCACTAAATCAGTTTTATTGTTTTATCTCAACATTTCAATTTTCTTTAAGCTGATTGAATAAGACATAAGAAAACGTTTTGAAAAATTGCAATTTTTATTTTGCTCTTAGGCAAATGTAATGATTGTATTTCTCTACTAACCTTCATGTTGGATTAACTTTCACATCTATGTAATTACCAGTATAAACTTAGTGAAACTATATATATATATATATATATTTTTTTTTTTTGGTCTATCATTTAGCATTTATAATCGGTAACTCATAGGAGACTGTAAGTAAATTTGATCCATGACAATTGGGTGAAGAGAGGTTCCTGGCAAAACCTTAAAGTATACAAAGGTTCAACACCTCATATATATAAAAAAAAAAACACTTGTATAACCAGTCCAAGTAAATTTCAATAGTTAACTTAGCATCAGAAATAAATCACAGGTAGAAAAGAATAAAAATAAAAACACCAATATGTGATTAAAACATTAAGATAAAGTGGTAGCGTCTTGGCCTTTCATCCGGTTGTCCCGGGTTCGAATCCCGGTAAAGAATGGCATTTTCACTAATCATTCATCTCATCCTCTGAAGCAATACCTAACGGTGGTTCCGGAGGTTAAACAAAAAAAAAAAAACAAACATTATAGATAAAACAAATATTCTTCTGTAATAGAAAGAGCTGTAATTTGTAGACTATCAACGTGACGTTCAGTACATGGTTACAGACTCATCTTGTGTTCCCATTCCTTGGTTCCTTCTCCCGGTCACTCCTCTGGTTACATCTCCCACGTTCCACACACGCAAACGTTTTAGTCGCCTGATGTCATCGCTGTTGTCCAGTAGATTTACTACCAAATAATTTATATGTTTGTCTAACCTTACATGTTTGTGTATTCTTACACATGATTAAATTTTTATACATTCTCTTGAAAAATTATTTTTACTTACTTTTATTGTAACCAACAGTATTTTCTGGATTTATTTTATTAGAAAAAGATAATACAGGCTTGTTTAACGATATGAAAAAATAGTTACTGTAGAAACAGACTGATCGATCAAATGAAAAACAAATTTCAAAGTTTATATTAGTTACGTAAAAGTATTCTTTTTGTGAAAAATAAACAAAAATAACATATTATTACTTTAACAGACTTCTAATATAACATTCAAAATTAAAATTTACGATTATAATTTTTAAATTATGTATCTTTCTGACTGTTTTTTTTTTTTTAATATATCTTCTTACTATTAATTCACTCAAAAATCTGAAGATTTAATTTAATGATTGGACAATTGGATTGAGCCTGATGAAATTAAGAATAGTGTTGGGCGAGCTTTGTGAAAAACTTGTTCGCAAATTCCTCTGAAACTATCGGACAAAATGTTTTGAAATCTTACATGTATTTTCTATATTATTCATAGGGTACATAATTCAATTCTAGCATTTCTTGTGTATTGATTTTTTTTAAATAATGGATTTAAATTCATTATTTAAATAATGGATCTCAGCCACGAAGTGGCTGAGTGGTACTATCTCGGGTTTTCATTCGGAGGTCCCGAATTCGAATTCCGGTCAGAAATGGAATTTTTTATTCGCTAAAAAATCTTACTCATGCACAAGCTTTTAAGCTTGTATTAATCATTAAAATATCTTTTATTTTTCAAATAAATTTGATTTTAAGTTATTTGGGTTTTTAACCTAATTGATTATGAATTTGTTTATAAAATTTCAAACGTATTTGTGTATTATGTATATAAAGTTTCTGCAATGATTTTTCGATTCGATTTTTATAACCTATCAGACAACAAAAGACGAGTGTAGGTTATGTTAATTACGTAAGTAAAGAAATCTTTTGAATTTTTCTAAATTAAATTTTAAATATGCGTCTTTAATATATGATATAAATGAGAAAAGGTACGTTAAAATAAAATTAGTTAAAAATATGTTTAAAAAAATGAAGAAATTACAAATACCATTGGAATTTCCGTTTTACATTAAAAGTGTGAATAATTTTGTAAATCAATATGTCTCTCAGACGAATATTACATAGTACTATTAGTCGCTTATCGACAGATCAAAATCGAATACCACAGTTACGACAAAATATTGCAACACAAAATGAGGAATATAACGAAGAATACAAGATCGACCACATTATCCACATCAAAACAATATGTAATTTAAAAATCACTATCAAAAATTTGAAGATTTTCGGAAGCTACAGTTTCAAGAGTGTATAACTTGTTCACGGTTTATTAAGCGGCAGTTAGTATTTATAGATCTTAAGGATATCGCTAGATAAGGCGATTAAGAAGATCGGAGTTAACGTGTTTCAGGTTCGCCTAACTTCATTGCTCTTTCAAGGATTAAGACGTTAGAAGAACTGCTGTTGAAACCATTATTCAACTTTAAAAGGTTATTGAAAATTAATAAAAGTTTAGCAATGAGTTAGGACTACTGGATATTGCTAAAAAAATTTGTGTATTTTCATAACCTACAAAAAAAAGCTGAAAAAAAGATGTAATACTTTCCTGACATTGATTATTTATTCGTATATACTGGAGAAGTAATGATACGTGAAAATGAACTAAAGAAATTTACTAAAATTCAAAAAATCGGTGTTTTTAAACTTCCCACCACAAATTTTGCTGAATATTTTACGGCCCCCCACCCACAATATTCCCCGGAAGTATTTTTTTTTTTGGGGGGGGGGGTGGAGTCACACTACTATTTCTAGGAAGATATACAAATAAAATCAGTTAATAAATAAAAAAATAACTTTTTTCGATTTTTGGGGAAGGTAGAATTTTGAGGCAGATTATTTTTAAATGATAAGATAAGCATGCACGCATGTACTGATTTAATATAAAGTGTGGTTATGTTTGCAAAATTTTGATAAAATTGACTCCAAAAACGGTTTACTCCACTACCTGGGGATAGTAATCCCAAATTCTTACCAATAAATTGCCCCACATACGAGTCTGTACAAAATTTCATCAAAATCGGTTTATCCAGTCAAAAGTTATTAAGCTTCAAACACACCAACATACATACGAATATTACCCCCTCCACCACATTTTTTTGTGTTTTTTAGGGTTCCTGGGTCATGAAACGTTGAGAAATTCAAGAAAACCCATTCCCCAGTTTTTGGCTGATTACCATATTCCTATCTTGCAACACAGCTCTAGATCTATGATGCCAAGAAAGTAAGATGCCAATTTGAAAATCGTTACATATTTGTGATACATAATTATAAGTATACATTCCAGAAGTTTATTATATCATCAACGAATTATATTAATATCAAAATTTAAAATTCGACGATCATTTCAGTTCGAATTGAATTCAGAAATTGTAAATTAATAAGAACCACTGGCCCCACCCGTTAGTGTCGTTAGACACCCCAATGTTAATTTCAGTTTAATAATACACTTACAAGTATAAAAGAAGGTTGGTTATACAATTATGATTTTATTGAATATTTCTTTAAATACTGCTGCGAACCGAGTATACCAGAGAATCTAGCAGTCGATTTTATGTTGTACATAGAGTAATGATGTCATTTATGGAACAGAATAACATCTGCAATTCAGTGGTTTGCCATGCTGATGGGTGACGATATGGTCGGAAAAATTAGGAAAGTATCAGAAAACCGCTTTACACTTCATTCATTGTGACACTCTCAAAGACCGCAGCGAGAAGAAAGACTTCAATTCACAAACTCTATTATTTCCCAGTAAAATTATCTCCGACACGCACACGAAAAAGACACAACTTGCAGGATACTTTGTTTGCATTCGTTAATTGACAACAGTGCTTGTTAGAAGACGTGATGTGAATGGCACTCACGGAAAAACAGATGTATTCTTCGTGTTAATTTTTGGTAATTTTTACTGCATTACAATCATTAAATCAAAGCAAACTGATAAACACTTTCAACATCATACTCACATTGGAATTTGTAACGGAATGCGCTTATATGTTTTTTGTGAGAAATTCTGAACGTAGCTCTAAAAACGTCTTTTATTTTTACACGACTGCCCAAAAAGTAGTGTAATGTATTTTGGGTGTATGTGTATATGTATGTATGTTTGTTCCACTGTAGCAGCTCAACGGTTGAACCGATTTCAATGTATGACCCCCATGTTGGAATCCTTACATTGCCGGGAGTATCATAGGTTATATAAATAACGATATATACATATATACACACTCGAATATATTGTCGCGTGTTTGCGACTCGATCAGGATATTGAGAGATTGATAATTGAAAATGTTTATATAATTACAATCTATTAGTTAAAGAACATAAGTAAAACAAGACAAATCAATAATTAAAACAGAAATAATAATAAGCGACATAATAAGCAACTCACAATAATAATTAGAATAATGACAATAATAAATAAAGAAATAATGATCGTAGGAATCACAACTACAATAACAATAATAATAATAATAATAATAATAATAATAATAAACACTGATTACATACAAAGCATAATTTAAAGTAATCGGCAGGATTTATTAACAGGCAGATAAATTATGAAAACCAGAATTCAGTCCATTGACAAGAGATATTAGTATAACTGCTAGTCTTTAACACTTTTAACCACTAGTCTTGTATTAACAATAACAATACAATAGATAAGACAAATATAAATTTCGTTCACTACAAATACCTTTGCTATTCACAAATAAAACTACCCTAACAATTTACGAATGAAATTTAGTACATTATCTCTTTCATTTATAATCTTACAGTAAATCACCGAACCATTTCTTGTTTTCGTGTACTCTCCACACTGAAATTCTTTGTGATCTCAACCTTAAACGTGTTGAATTTGCATAAAAACTCCTCTATTGTTGCACTTTTATTGCCCAGGTTGACATCATAACGTCTGGCTTAGACTGATTCGCAGACTCTCATAGCAGACTGACATCGGAAACTCTCCTCGCAGAACTCACATCATAACGTCTCATTTAGACTCATTTTGCACAACTCATCTCAACTTCTTTACCTGCAAGATCAGACCCAACTCGTTGCATGAGAACCGAACCCTTTCATTCCCATGTATTCCTACCATGGTCCGGCAACTCTTCTCACGGAACAAACATCTTTTTAGGTGTGTCTGTCAGTAGGCAATATTACAAAAGACGATTGTTAAATGGACCTGTTACCTTTACTAAAAGGGTTTCTTTAAGGCCCTTTCTGAATTTCTCCCATTACTATATTCTCTCCTACTTTCTTCTTAATTGGTAGGAATCCTCTACCCGGGACCGTTATACCGGTCTCACTATATATACATTTACACTATATATATATATATATATATATATATATATATATATATTTAGTAATGGAGATTTGAATTAACGAACTGCGAACTGGGAGCCTCTATCACTATGTCTGATAGATTTGAACTGAACGATTCAAATCAATCGAATGAATAATATTACATAGATAATAGAATTAAAACTACGTTAAAACAAAATAAAACAAACACGATTTGGAAATGTTGTTATATCTTCGTAACCAATCTTCCGATTTTCAAATTTCATACGGGGTATTTGCTAGTATAAAAAAAAGTCACTATAGAACCAAACCAGAACAAAAGTAGAAGTGTTTGTCAGCAATGTTTTTTTCGGCAGTCGTGTTTTTTTTAATTTTTTTAATACTTATCTCTTGTTAGAAATTAAACATCCGAAATTATATTTTTAAGGGTAAATTTTGTTGTAGTACTTGAGTGGTAGGTGGAGTTTTAATTATGGGCTTTTTATGTCCATAAAAAATCCTTTGTAGAGCAAAGCTGTTGAGACAAAAGTGAGAATGTATTAAAAATGACAGAATATTACCTATTGAATTATGATGTCTTCTTGTGAGTATAAATTATATCCTTTGTTGAATTATCTGTCTAAAATCCACAAAGTAGATAAATCTACAGTAGTAGACAGCTTTTGTGTCGTCATACTCCAATACTGCCGTAAGGCCGAACCATACAAACAGATGTAATAGGGTGTCAACAGGATAATCAATTGGTACTTGCAACAACAGAATCAAATACAATATCATTTGATAAAATGGCAGTCAGTTATGTGCCAGTAGATAACATTTGTCACTTCATCATATCATTTATGAGATAAGCAAGTATTTTTTTAATAATTGAAAGTTGTTACATGTATTCTTCAAAAGTAGTAATGGTTATATTCAAACGGAGTTTTTCCGGAATCGGGACTACTCTAAATTTTCGTGGTTTAAATACAACTTTCGCACTTTCAGAATATAGATAAAATTTTCTTAAAACCATTAATTTGGTCCAAACTCTAGCTTTACGTTGTCAATGAGATATTACCTTTTAAAGAACAAATGTATAAAACAAATAAAAGAGCTTTTTGTGAAGATTTCCTTCCACTTCGTCATTGCCACCGGGTCTACCACTGATTCAAAAGGAATATTAATAGAACTGAATATTAAGATTATTCTACTACTAATATTGATACTTTTACACATACAGTTTCGGCAAAGAAAATTTATTATTTATAATCTTTCTGCATGCTATAATACTTTCAAAGTCTCGGAGAATGATGATTTGGATATTTTAAAGAATTTTTTATTACTGTTCATATCTCAATATTATTATATCTTATATCTCTACAAAATAAATAAGAGTTAAAGGCTTATAAAATCAAACCTAAAACCCCTCCTGTCGAAGCAAAGTATAAGAATAGATCTATTAGACGCTATGGGGACAAGAAATCTCATATCGTTCAGTCAAGGAATGTATTTAATTGTTTTTATCATGTAAGCTAATATATTCTGTTTTTACTAAACTACATAAAAATCTAAATAAATAAAAAATCATTTAACTTCTCAGGATTTGGACCTGCTTTAGAAGGTCTAAATAACATTATTTAATAAGAAATAATTTTAAGAATCATATTTTTAATTTCAAGCTTTGCCTAGAGGTAATTCTACTCATGCTGTTAAAATTCCGCTACTTTAACAACATGACTATAAATCAGTTGTTTCCTTCAGATTATGAAACCTAAACATGACCGTCAAACTCCAGGAGTCTAACAGCCTCGTAAACAGCTAAATAGTCTCTTTTTCTGTTTATTCTCCGGAACCACCGTAAGATATTTCTTCATAGGATGAATGAGGATGATATGTGTGAATGTAAATGAAGTGTAGTCTTGTACAGTCAAAGGTCTACCTGAGATGTGTGGTTAATTGAAACCCAACAACCAAAGAACACGATCTAGTATTCAAATCCGTTTAATAGTAACTGCCTTTACTAAGATTTGAACCTTGGAACTCTCGACTTACAAAATCTGCTGAGTTTCGATGACAGGTTCACTACTTGACCAACAATGAATAAGGTAAATAACCTACAATTGCTATTAGAACTCGATTTTGACAATTTTTAGCGTAGAATGAAAATGGATACTGTGCAGGTCGAATGTAGGGCAGGATTTATTTTTTTGGTGGAATTCTTAAAAATAAATGTCGTATACATTTATATACATTTACATAGAACTTGAATACAGAATGTTCTGTATTTTGTTTTTTTTTTTTTCATTTTTTGAATACTTACTTTACTTGGCTTAACGAGTGAAAATATTAGACGTGATATCGTGGTATTACATCAGCCGTAACATTCTTTATAAATTTTGTTTAACGTCATTAAGTTACATATGATAAAATAATAGAATTGTTAATAAAAATCCTAACCGAAATGAAAAGAATAAATCAAGCCATAGATCTGCAGTTTTGATATGTAATCATTTAACAAGCATTCTAGACATCGGTAGGTTTTTGTCCTAACTTAAATTTAATTAACAGAGAAAAAAAAAGTTACTTCTCATATAATAATAGAATTACACCCTTCAAATATATACCTTTCCTCAATTAATGCCCAGAAATTTGTTTATATTTACTGATTATTATAATATTCACAAGACACGTCGTATCAGGGTAGATCACTGCTGCAATTAACAGATTAATTTTCCAATTTCAAACATTCTGAATCGATTTTTAAAAAAAAATATATAGGAAATTAAAAATATTTGAGAAAGAATGATTAAAAAAATAATTAGCAAACAAAGCGGTTGGTCACTGAACTTCAGGTACATCATAGTAACGTAGTTACGGCAGAATTGTTTGTAATCAGTTAATGTAGATTGACAACCGTTTCCACTAATAGCATGGAATGATTATAATTAGAAACTTGTTACTAAGCAAAATTTAAAAAAAACCAATTGTTTTATTGGTTTTTTAAACTCCTTTTATTGGTTTTAACTCCACGTTATGAGTTAAGAATCATGATGCATTTGTGATGTTTATTTGAAATCTTGAGTCAATTCATTCAAAGAGAGACAGTGCCGCTAATTGGGAATCACACTTACAACATGAACACATGTTGTACATGTACAGCACTTACAACATGAACACAAGATGAACATGAACACATGTATTGAACATGAACGTTTAATACAAATACATTTATGAAAATTATTGAACTTGAGAATAAATAATTAGTTTATCATTTTTGAATTACTGTTCAACATTCTGTAAAAACAATTCTTTTGAACTATTGTCCAGTCTCCCGGGACGTAGTAGTGTTATTTTTTTACTTTAAAATTTATGTTTTTTATATATTTTTTTTTATTACAGCTAATGCATAAATATTAAAGTAAATGTAATAGCTGATTACAGCTAATTTATGCATGCCATTGTTAATTTTTTCTCGTAATGTTTACTAATTTATCATTTTTATGGTACTAAAGGTTACTTTTTTTTTAACAGAAACTGAACTTCAAATTAAAAAAAAAACTTAAAACCTAAGCAAACTTGTAATCACTTTATAGATTAACTACCGTTTCCATCGATAGCTTGGAATAATTATAATTAGTAATTTTTTACCTAGTAAAGGTTTTTTTTATTCTGTTTTATTTACAATCAGTTTCCCAAATAACGAAACTATAGGTAAATCGTAAAATTCAACAATGACGTGAAAGAGAGGTATCCAGTGGTACCTCCCAAGACAAAACAATAAAAGTCTAAACAAAGAATAATACAGTTAAAAGTACAACGAATAAGACATATCTAACAATCCACTGAAAGTCCATAACAAATTACATATAAATCAACATGTAATGAAACAAAGCAAAAAGGATAAATGGTCAACCGTACAACAAGCTCTAATTCATGCAATCCCTTTTCAGTCATTTCACATCCTCACTGTTATCCAATAGGTTAACAGCCAGATAATTTTCATGAAGTATTTTTACTTTGATCTTAACCGGTGAGTTTATTCACGAATTGATAGCAACTCTAGGTAATCGTGAAGCACTTTGTTTTTCGCATATCAACTCCTCCGATATGTTCCTCAGCACTCTTTTCTGGAACCTTTGGATGATGTCAATATTGCTATTGTTTTCCGTATCACAACATTGTATCCGCACGCCCGTATTTTCTTTAAAAACGCTTTATACAACTGTTATGTCTTTAATCAAATAAGCACACGCATTTTCGAATTATAAAACAATATTTATTAATGAGAACATAATGAATTAATTTAACATAATAATAATATTGTAAGAACTGTCCACATCATCATTCCAATCCTCGATTCGATAGTTCGGCTTATATCGATATCGATCGATTGTTGGATACAACAGTTTCCCACCCTCATTGAAAAGATACACATTGAGAAACATTTAAATTTGATTATACACTGAAAAATATTGAATTTACTTATATACATGCTAACTAATTTAAATTTTTAAAGTATAAAAAGGATATGTGGTAGTTTTGCAGTGTTGTTGGCAGTCTGAGTTCCCTTTCTGATCGACACAAAATAGGTTGTTGCTGCACTCCCGGTTGCTCTTGAGGTTCCCGCACAGCCGCGACGCCGAGTAGAGCCTCTCTGGGGATGTCTTCTTGGTTCGTCATACGTACTTAGTGACGGAGCAAAGGTCACTGTTTCATTGCTTTTGAATCGATAAAGATGAATATTAATTGATCAATGTGTCTCTTCAGGGAATATCCGTCGCCATCGAGCTTAGCCATGCAGTGAAGGTTGCCAAGCGTCTAAACTGCAGTTCCGAGTTTCCACATTGGTTTGCCAATGGAGGGTTACCACCTTGCTTGTACTCGATCTCCTAAGCTTAGTTGAGGCGTGGTCTGGGAGTGATGTTGGAAGGTTATCTTGGTTTCCGAAGGTAAAATTTAATACGTAATTTTGTGTTAGGTGGAATTCTTATGGAGATTTACCATATGAGAAGGGTGTAGATCTATAACGCATTAAGATTAGTTGAATTTTTCTTTGAATGAGGTGTTTAGATGAAGTCATTGTCTGAAAGGTTTGCATGAAAGTCTATATATTGCGTTCGGCTAGCCCATTGGTAGCGGGATGACCCGGTGCTATAAACCTTTGGTATATGACATGGTCGGAACAATATTTTGTAAAGGTTTCACTTTTGAAGATCGATGCATTGTCGGAGACCAGTATTCTTGGTATCCATGCCGGATATACAGCCGGTTGGTGATAAGGCTCGTTAGAGTTACCAGAAACCCTTCTGGGTGGAGTTAAACCGAACAGTCCGGACCGACCTAGAAGAGTAGAGGAAAAAAGTATTCTTGGTAGGCCATGAGTTAAGAATATATTTTGAAGGTATTGATTGAATGTTTGAAACTGTTGGTGCGTTCCTGGAGTAACGAACTTACAACCAACGGGACTTTGGAGCGACCAAGATAAAGAAGTGATGATCTGAAAACGGTCCTGGGGTAATCCATGTCTTTTAAAATAAATATAAATATTTTTTTTTAAATATTCGTATCCTACGGTATAATAATTATTATATTACGTATATATATATTTTTACATCTTTGAACGAAGTAAAGGAAGAATTGAGATCCCGAAAAATTTCGGTTTTCAGATTTCAACGGAAATATCTATTTTGACCATCTCTGAATCCACTTTAACTAGTTTCGGCTTGACGTCTGTACGTATGTACATATCTACGTATGTATCTCGCATAACTCAAAAACAATTAGCTGTAGGATGTTGAAATTTTGAATTTAGGACTGTTGTAACCTTTAGTTGTGCTCCTTCCCTTCTTATTGCAATCGACTGAACCAAAAGTATCCAAAAAAATACCCAAAATCCAAAAAATTTGGATCGATCTTAAACTTTTTCTTAACTGCAGAAATAAGCCCTCATTGAGAGCTTTTCAACGATATATCATAAGTGGTATTTTTATTTTCATTGGTTCCAGAGTTACAGCCAAATAAAATTTTAATTAATGAAATATTTAGATCATACAAGGGGAAGGTACATCGGTTCAAATCAGACTTAATCTCCTTTTTTTAACTTTTTTTTAATTTAAATATATTGATTTATTAATAATTATTAACTTGATTGTAAAAAAAAAGTTTTACAATAAATATTAATTCAGTAATAACAATAAAAAAAAAGCTGAAGAAATTAATGCAATAAAATTCAATAATCTAATATTTCAGGTAAGATTGCTGAATTAATAAATTGTTGAAATTTTAAAATAAATATTCGGTGTTAATAAAAACTAATATTTCAGCAATTATGTAACTGTCCACTTTATTAAAGATTTGGAGGATCGTATCTCACTTTCAAATGAAATAAGTTTTAAAATGAAGTGCTGAAAAAATGTGTATATGTAATTAAATAGGCGTACAAGGAAGTCATATAGCACCCACATCAGATTTCTTTCTATAAATAAACTAGAGACAAATAAATGTAGTCCCCCATTAAATTTAAATGCGAAATACTCAACTGTGAATTAATTTACATACATTTTACAATCCATTTCCTTCAAATATGCATACGTGTTGTTTACAACAAATTTCTCCCCCGGGATTTTTGCACTCGGTGTTGCTGTTTACTCAGCCCTCTTATAAAATACTCTACGACAGTGTTCCCCCTAAAAGCAGATAAAAGCGTAGGACACCGTCATTTTCAGTTAACTGAATTTTTGGAATAATATTTAATGCTCTAAATATATAAAATAAAGCGTTATATCCATTAAAGAAAATCTCTCACAAATTGTAATTTACTTTTATAAATCAATATAAGTATATAGTATGTTTTATAAACATACTTGTATGGTATATATATATATATATATATATATACATACTTACTTGAAGGTATATATATATATATATATATATATATATATACCTTCATTTGGACATAAATTCGATTACACGCATATACATAGTGATCCCAAATTGCACGGCAATCTCTAAGGAGATGATTCTATAGCCAAAAATAAGAAAAAAGGTTCATATAAACATAGATCAGAAAACGGTTTGTTAGCGAGTTTTGGCTCGCGAGACATTTAAGCCTGCTTTCTGCTCTTTCTGTGAAATTAAACCGTACTAAAATTCTTGGGGTACAAATTTTCGGGTAAATTTGGTGCTTTCTTAAGTTTTATGTTCACGTTTTACTACAATAAAGTTCTCACCTGGTAAAAATAATTTTAAGTAAATCTTCCTAATTCTTATATTTATATTAGACACCATCAGATTTCATTTTTTCATAGATATTCTAACTTTATTACTTACCTATATTATTATTAATTTATTGTTGAAATTAAATGAATTGATTTAATGTATGTTTTGTAGTATATAACGTTTGAGAATAATGAAGTATTATTACATATTATAATTTATCATCTCCTGCATAGATTTTTTTTTTGTTTCAAACCTTTATTTACAATCGGTTACATTTTTGTAGAAACCTTAAGTAAATTATAAGACATTAAAAAGGAATCCCATTGAATTTTCTCAGAAATTACATAGTAGCAACATATAGGACTTCTGATATTACAACGTAAAACTTACGCAAGGTAGTTTTGAAGAACTGTTTTATTAATAATATTTAGCATCGTAAGGTATTACTTCAGAGAATGAATGAGGATGATACTCTTAAGTATGAATGTAAATGAAGTGCAGTCTTGTACAGTCTCAGGTCGACCATTCCTGAAATGTGTGGTTAATTGATACCCAACCATCAAAAAACACTATAGAGTTATTATGGTCCAGAACGTCTAGCCACTTAAGTCTTCTAGCATTCAAATCGTTGTTTAGGGATGTTTAGAGAAAGGAAAGTCGTATGTTTAATACTTATTTTTATAATTGTAATTTTTATTATTGTTCCTATTTTTAGTATCATTCCACTTATTAGTTATCAAATTAAAAAAAAATAATTGTGATATTTTCATTATACTTTATATGACTTCAAATAAAAGTAGTATAAGATTTGCTAAATCTAGTGTTGTTATTATATTGTTTTTTTTTAAAAAGCTTTAAAATGTAGCTGAAGCGTAGATGAAAGAACTTTACTCAAAATATCTTTTATGTTCCTTTCTTTGCATTTTAGCTATAATGTTGTAAGAAAAAATGTTAAGGGTATATAAAAATAACACTTTGATGTAAGCTGAGGTTTTTTTAAGACTGTTTACTTATATGTAGTCTAGTCTAACTCGTAATGCGGTTACTGAAAACAGTCCGTTGAATAATAATATGACTTGTCCTTAACTAAGGCATCCGAACGCAAGTAGGCTGATTGCCCATCCTCTTGGCATCTTCCACAAATGGACACTAGTAGTAAACCTCCTTGGCATACTGACGAGTTCGTTTTGCGTAGGTAATATGCTTGGTTTGATGTTAATGTTTATTTCCAGGTGTATTGTTTCTATTTTGCTGACAGTTCTTCACAATTTTTTTCTTTTTTTTCTATAATATAAAAGTGAATGTGTTAAAAAGTTGTGGCAGTACAATTTATTCAGCCTTTTGCATTTTTAAATCGTTTTCAGTTTAAGGGAATTATAGATTATTATCTTCTAATTTTACTTTCTTCGTTTTTACACAAATAATTTTTTTACTATTTTATTGAATTTTCATTAAAATACATTTTTTGTCGGAAAGGATGATTATCAGTTAATCCTGCAATAAAATTTATTTAGAAATACAGTTTTCATTTTAAAATTTATTGGAAAATATTATAAATAAATAAATTGGAATGATTTATACATTTTTAATATGAAAATCGTTTAACTAAAATATTTGATTTTTTGCAATATAATTAACACAGTATAATATGTATATATACACATATTTAAGCTATTTTGAATTTAATTCAAATAAGCTGTAAAAATGAACGATTGTATTGTCAAAAGTATATCATTGTTTACTTTAAAACTCAAAGTTTTAAAGTTCAAAGAGTCTTCTGTTGCATTTGAAGCATTCCGTGATCAGTATATTACTGTTGAATGAATTAAAAAAGCCAGTTATATTCATATTTTATTAAAATTTATCCATAACTGAGGAAAGTTTTCATAATAAATAACTTATGAAAGGCTCTAATTTTTTAATGTTTTTAATCTGAAAGCATGAGTTTGTATGCCTATGAACCCGGGCGCGTATGTTAAAAGCTATGTATATTTATGTCGGTTTTGTTGCCTAAGTATTATCTTTGAAAGTTAAAACTCTGGCTCTGATCCAGTATTTTTTTTATTTAAGACTTCTGCAACTTACTGTGTACGTTTTATTCAGGTCGAATGTTTTTGACTAACATGATATAGTATTATTTATACAATACAAATTTAAGTTGTAAAACAAAACGTTTTTACGATAGGACGAAATAGTTACTAGCATTACATTGAATACCGTACATTTTTAATTTTCAACTGCATAATTTAAACTGTTGTTAGCTATTTCCCCCGAAATAATTAATATATTTATAATCCTTTAAAACTAGTTTTAAATATGTATATTTATCAAATATGTATATTTATCAAGTTTCTGAATTTATATCCGAAAAGTTCTGGATTCAAATCCATCAAATCTGGATGCAATCCGATCAGGCGCGGTATTTTCATATACTAAAAATTTATATTCTATATTTCCGAGCTCATTAATGTTTATGTGCTTAACTGTATATCCTCAAAAACAATTTTTTAGTATTTATCAGTATAAAATACATATTTAAATTAATTTTACTATATTTCTGAAATTTTATAGTGTTAAAAATGCATAAATAGTTGTAATCGGTGTTTACACAAAATTATATATATATTTTTTTCATTTTAGTTCATTTACTTCATAAGTAAGTATTTCTTTATGAATGGTAAGTACGGGTGATTTAAAAAGGACTTCAAAAATTTAAAAGGCAATAAAATTTATGTAGATAATTGATTAATTCGGTTAAGGTTTCATTTCATAGAAAAGCACTTCCAGTTGTTATCCAACATTCACTTTGGTTCGATATGACTTCTATTCGTAATGTGACATACGTCCCACCTGAAGTCAATTTGATTCCAGATTGTAACCAGCAAGTAGGGCCTCTGCAACTGCGACGTTAATTCAGAGTCTTAGCTCAACAAGCTCTGTAGGCAAAGGCGGTACATAAACTCGATCCTTAATGAAACCCCACAAGAAAAAACTAACGGGTCAAATCTAACGAGCGAGATGGCCATGCAATTGGAACTTCACGATCAATCCACCGACCTGGGAATCAAGTATAAAAAAATTCTCGGACTTCTAGACGGTAGTAAGATGGTGCTCCGTCAGGCTGTTTCACCCGTAAATGGGGTTCCTCCACCTCTTTAAAAAAAAGGAAAAAAAGCTGTTAGCAAGACCAAAACCATATTGATCATCATCATCTAACTGAGGAATTAGAAAACTTTGAAGCATGTCGAGATAAACAATACCATTTACGGTTGCCTCCTGAAAAAACGTGCCCTTCTGTCTGGAAGAAGAACCTGTTTCAACGAAGGTTTGGTGTCAACAGTAAATTTGAAATTACGTTAAACTGAAGTTGCTGACTGCAAATCATGAAATCAAAACACACAGCAAGCACATTCCGCACCAGTAAATCTTTCCAATTTTAAAAGCACTGGTGATAATGCTGGTGGCCGAATTCGGTACTAATAAACGCGAGTCTAAACTTGATATGTTTTGCTACGAAATGAGACCTCAACCGAATCTGTAAGTTATAAATGTTATAAATACATTTTTTTACGTTTTTAAATTTATGAAGTTTTTTTTTGAATAACTCGGAATTATGTTACGAAAAATTACTTTCATTGTTTTTATTTTTTAAAAGGATTCTTCTTTATGTACTCTGTTAGGCTAAACAACCTAATATAGGTTACTGACGTTAGGTAACATTAATCTTTGTCTTAACAGAGCAACAAAAATATATTAAAAAAAAATTTGGCAAAGAGTGCTCTGTCGAGACTTCATCCTCGATAGTGTACTACTTAGAAAGAATATTAAGAGGAACTTTTAAGTATATAACTAAAGAATTATGTAAATAATTATTCTACTCTGAGTAAGTTTGAGATGTAGAATTCATGGTATATATCCCTACACCCTTCACTAACTGTAACGAAAATTGGATCACAGTACCTTATATACAGAAATCATTTCCTAAATTTTATACAAATCTATCCATCTAATTGGAGATATCAAGCAAAGAATAAGTCAACACACATTCACACATGCACATACATTATTCTATTTTTTATTATTATTTCAGTTTTTTTAATGCTAAATTGTGTATTTTCGTTAGAGAGATTGACAAAATCCCGACATGTAAAATTTAATCCAATTGCCATATTTTCTCTTAAATAGTATAGCACCGTTTGTTTCAAAAGGAATATCAGGATTTAAAGTTATGTAATATTTGTTAAGTTTTACTTACATTGATAAATTATGCATGAAATGAAAGAGCAACTCAAACAATTTTTTCTATAAATGTTCAATGTGAGCAGATATACACCTGACCCTGATCTCAACTGACCCTGGTGTTTTGGTGTTGTTCAATGTGAGCAGCTTTCATCACACGCCACACACCCAGCCGATAGGAGAGTTCATCCCATACTTTAACGAGCGAGTCGGGAGTAATTGATGCAATAGCTGTTTCAATTTTGTATCTCAAATCGGGTAGTTCAGCTGGTAACGGTGGCCCACACACTTGATTCTTTATAAACCACCAAAGAAAAAATTCGCACGGAGTCAGATTTGGCTAACGTGGAGGCCACGCTAAACAAGCCCTGTCATCTGGTCCCTAGCGACCGATCCAGCCGGGAAAAATTTCATTCAACCGATCACATACAGCGTTATGCCACTGAAGAGACGCACCATCTTGTTGCCAAATAAAGTTCTGTGGTTCGTATTGCAGATGAGGAAAGAGCCATAGTTGTAACATAGCCTAGGACTTCCTAGGACTACGCACAAAAGACTTAAACGTTCAACATTGTCTTCGGACACACACTCGTCCTGTACTCTTCCCCTTTACAAATACAGCCAGCGGTTTCAAATTGTTTGTACCATCTACTAATGTTAAATATACCTAAAAGAAGAGACTTACAGGCCACATATTAAGGCATCCTGAAATAGTCGATTTGGAGGAACAGGTAGAAGGAAAAAATTGTGTAGGCAGGCCACGTTTGGAATATGTAAAACAAATTGTTAGAGATGTAGGATGTAGGGGGTATACCAAAATGAAACGACTAGCACTAGATAGGGAATCATGGAGAGCTGCATCAAACCAGTCAAATGACTGGACAAAAAAAAAACTAATGTTATTGTCACTCGGGGGATTACATCGGTACTTCAAATGGAACGCAGGTTGAACGGTAATTACAGATTCACAGATTCAAACTGTAAAACACAGAAGGCTTTTTGTTAGGGGTCGCCATCTTTGCTACTAGCGCTTTCAAGCGGAAGATACAGGAAACAGTTTATGAGCTTGCTCACAGCTAAAAACTGTTTAAGTTGCTCTTTCATTTTATGTACAATTAATCAATGTAGATGAAGCTTAATAAAGAGTTTATAGCTTCAAAACCCCCTTAAATATCTTTAAACACACGGTACTTTATAGCTACATAATATAACAAAATAGTGGAGAAAGTAAAAATAAAATGCGTAACTTTTTTAACTCTATATTCCGATGCATAAGTACTTAATGTTTTCTTAAATTTAATAATGTTATATTTAAAATGTGTTTCTTCTTCTTGAATTGGCTATCTAAGAACCACAATAAATAGGTAAATCATTGTTTTTCTTTTGACTTCCTTTCTTTCCAATGTTTCTTCATTCTGTCATCATGTTTCCGCTTTCTCTTTAACACTGCGTCTGTAGTCATTTTTTTTCTATTTCCTGAAAACCCTTGTTTCTAAAGCAATATTTCTAAATTTATTTCTATTTAAGATTATTTCTTCGTGTACTTTAGTTCTCTCATACCCTTAAAAGCTCCATTGAACCGGGTGTTTTTAGTTTTTGATTGTAGGCAATATTAACAATTCTTTTAGTCAGTTTTTTCTTCCATTCTGGGGAAAATATGTCCAAAAAGTATGTTTTTTTCCTTACGTAACATCTGAAAGTCTCTCATTAAACTTTATAAAGCTCTTAAATTTTTGTAATCCTCCTCTTATTCTCTTCAATTTTAACTGGCCCTAAAATTCTTCTTAATATTTTCCTCTTTTTCTTCTCTAGCTCTTCAATTTCGCCTATCACATACAAAATTCTCCTATGCATACAAACATTCAGATCTAATAACTGTACTGTAATGCCTAATTTTTGTTTTTCTAGAAATTGATTTTTTATTGTATAAATGCTTTACCAAGTAATACGCAAGATCAATTTCACTAGCTCTAGCTTTATTCAAATCTTTATCTGAAGCATTGGGTTTAATTATATATTTCACCTAGATATTATTTAAATTTATTCACTTTATTAATTTTTCCATAATCGTTTTTGGAGATTTTGGAGTATTTTAATATCTATCAAAAAAATCAGTTTTAAAAGAGAAATTTGTAATTCTGTTTTTTCAGCTAACATTTTGAAAAGATTAATTCGAATTTCTGCAGTTTTAATATCCGGGGACAAATTTGTCAGATTAACTGCAAAGGCCAAACGATTCATTTTGAGATTTTTAAGTATAAAACAATATTTTACCTTACAGTAATATGTATTATATGTAAAAGAATAAAAATAGAAAATACTTTACATTTTAAAGATTGTTCTGCTTAGCACTACCATTTTCCGAGCTTTTAATTATTATTAAGGATCTATTCAATATTTAGAGTAGCTTTTTTTACAATGTATTAAAAAAAATTATAATGCCATATCATATCAAACGAGAAAACGAAATATAAAAATACAGTAAATTCCTGAGTAGATGCGAGTAATAATAGAATTAAAATTCTCTAAATATTAATGTAGGAAAAATTGGCTTATTTCACTGTATTAATTACTTACCCTGTTTTCTTGAGGTATTATTTTCATTAACATTAAAGTTTGTTTCTTATCGCCTTGAATCGATATACCTTTTTTTATTGTATTTAGCCTCTCAATTTTAACTTAAAATTGATCAAACCATGAAAAATCATGGTTTGATCGTTTTTATGTATATACTTTTAGATTATCGTTTAGTTTCATAATTATCATCATCATCATCTGCCGATAAGAATTAGGTTAAAATCTAAAAGTGACTTGTTCCGCTCATCGCATCCTAGGTCTTCCAATCTTTCACCTTCCTCTTGAAATGTAGTACAATGCATTTTTAGGTAACCTACTATCTTCCATTCTCTGGACAAGAACCAGCCAGTTATTTCTGTGCTGTTTAATTATTTTATCGTCAACCATCAACCGGAGATCGTCCGTAATTCTGTCATTTTTGGTCAGTCTAACCTAGTTACTCCCTTCAGTCTCCTTAAAAATCTTATTTCAGCTGTCTGAACATTTTTTTTCTTCATTTTTTTGATATCGTCATATCTATCATAAAGAAGAGTAGGCAATCCTTATGTTTTATAAAACTTCATTATGGTATCAATGCGTGCTTTATTTCTTAAATTTATTATAACCGTTTCATATTACAACTTATTGAATTCTTCTAATCTTACTATCTACATCATTACTTTTTAAATAAGAAACGTACATCCTAAGTAAATGTGTCACTTTTTCCAAGATCTGATCGTTTATGACTATTTTACATCGAAGACGTTTGTCGCAAAAAAACCCATGATACTGGTTTTCGAGCTGGAAACTTTACAGTTGTATTTTTTAGCTACTTTAGTAGCTTTTTAGACAAGCAACTGGAATTCGTCTTCTGATTCACCTAACATAATTAAATCATCAGCAAACAAAAGGGAATTTGTATAACAATTATTAATAACTTGCACGCACAAAAGGGCTCGTCCTTTTATTCTACAGTTAAAATACAAATTAAAAAGTATCGGCGACAAACTGCAGCCTTGTCTAACGCCTCCATTCAAGTAAATATGTCTTTTTTCATCAACGATCTTCACTTGCGTTCCCTTATACAAACTGTGATATTCCTATCTCCATCCCGTAATTTTTGAACAGAACATTACCTAGGTAAACAGAACATAATTACTTCCCATAATTTTATTCTGTCGACACGATCAAAGGCCTTATCCAAATCCACCAATGCCAAGCGTGTTTCTAATTGAAACTCTTGTCTGTTTTCAATTAGCTGCTGCACTATAAACTTTTATCAGTACAGGAGAAAACTTTACGGAATTCACATAGTTCTACTTAATTAATGTAGCCGTTAATATTTGACTTCTTTTTGTAATGATTTTAAAATTATTTTAACAACCTCGTTAAAAAACCTAGATCCATCTGGCTCCGGATGGTAACACCCAGTTATTGGGTCCCTGCGTAGGTTTACAGGTGAAACTGATCAACAGCCTAGAGAACGGATGAGGAAATTCCTAACTTTGAAAAGAGCGGAAGAACCTAGGGGAGTAGAAATTAAAACTACAAATTTGAGGAACTGAGATCACAGCCCTAAAACATCAAACTTTTCTTTTCCAGCGTTCGTGCTGCTCTCAGAGGAGATTTTATTACTGGCAAACCAAAGAGATCTGATTGTAGGAAAGTAATGAGAAAATCTTTATTTTACATTTATTTGTAATATTTTAATTTATTTTTATAGCATTGATTTTTTTATTTGTTTCAAAAACTTAATATCCTCACAGGAATTAGATACAGTACTTTATTTGTAAGAATATACCTACAGATTTTTCATACATTAACTTCTTCAAATTTATAAATTATATTGGCTGTAAGGTTAGGGGTTTTGTGAAAATTTGGTGAATCTTAAAAGTTCTGAATAATTAATTTAACCTAATATATATATATATATATATATATTCAGTACATGTAATTGAAATTATTGTGAAGTGCAAATTAATAAGCTACGTTAAGAATAGTTCGTTGTTAAAAAAAAAAAAAAAAAGATTCCGTGTATAAGTTTTTATTTATTTACAAACGATCTTCTTCTCAAGGGTGCAAAAATTATTTAAAATGAAGCTTACCTTGCCCAAGAAAATGAATCCAATAATTTTTAACCTAGTGTCTATAATTATAATGATATAATCATATTCGCTATAAATAATAACGAACTAAAATATGAAGTCGTAAATAATTTAATGTAATAAATTAAATTTTATTTTCACGGTGATATTAAAAGATTTCAATCTCATTTTAAAAATTTCTGTTACGTTTGTTATGCGTAAGGGCATACGTGTGAAAATTTTTATATTATATACTGTGGACTTCGTAATCTGTTAACAGCGTATTAAAACGTGACGGATAATAAAAATGAAAAAGTATATTGTTTATTAATCCTGATCAAATGAAAGAGTAGAATTGCGTTGCGTGGGGTGTAAGGAATGAAGGCGGAAAGGCACGCTGAAAAGTAAACGGTATAAGACGGTAGTATGAGCAGTCATTATTATTATCGAAGAAAGCGGCAGCAGCAATTAGGCGTGTAGACGAGGCAAGCTTAACGAGTAAAAATAGTATTTTTTTTTATCAGGTAGACTAGCAGGATGTCATGCCGTCAGTCAAGTCTAATGTACGATAACGTACTGTCAGAAATGTGATAAGAGTACGGGGATAGGATTACCCTGCGACATTAAGGGTCGCCTTTTTTTCACCTAAGGTCATTTTCAATCCATTAGCTTAAAGTTAAACTAAGGGCGGTTAGCTTCGTTCAAACACCGACTAACCTAATTACCTTCATTATTCTTTATTTGTAAAAACAGTAAACAGTAAGTTTTATTTTTTATCTTCTTTTAACCATAAATAATCATTTTTATTTTTTTTTACTTAAAAGTTATAACTAATCTTGACACATTTTTATTATAGATATATATTTTCAGATATTACTTTTATACGTAACAGAATGAATTTATTTTCTTTAAGAAACGTAAAATGATAAAGCACCGCTATGAATTTAAATAAGCCTTTTTAATTGATTGTATTCATGCTTATTATTATTGTAATATTCGGCATATTAAAATTCATAAGATATTTTTGAAGATTCTGAAGAAAATAGAAATGAAATAGCAATAACAAACCGAGTGATTCAAAAAGAACTTAGCAAATTTAAAAGCATATGAAAATTTATTGAGATAACTTACAGATTCGGTTAAGGACTCATTTCATAGAAAAATGCATCAAGTTTGTCTCTCAACATTCACTTTCGTTCAATATAGCATCCATTGTAATGCGACATACGTCCCTCCTCAAGTCGATTTCATTCAAGACTGTAGCCAGCAAGTCGGGTGTTACATCTGCAGCTGCGGCGTTAATTTGAAGTCTTAGCTCAACAAGATTAGCAGGCAAAGTTGAAAAGTAAAACCCGATCTCTAATGGAAACCCACAAGAGAAAACTACCGGAGACAAATTTGGGGAGTGAGATGGCCATGCAATTGGACCTTCACGACCAATCCACCGGTCTAAGAATGGAGTATTAAGAAAATCTCGGATTTCTAGCCGGTAGTGAGGTGGTGTCCCGTCTTGTTGATAGTAACGACATCCATCTTGGTCATCATCGTCTAACTAAGAAATTAGAAAGTTTTGAAACACGTCCACATAAAAGATACGGATGCCTCTTGAAAAATGAACGGGCCGTACAATCTTTGTTTGCTTAGGGCCCAAAAAACATTGACCTTAGAACTATCACGAATGATAGGGTTTTCGCTGCCCTATATTCGGCAGTTATGAATGTACACCCTACTACTGTTGAACGTTGACTCATCCCTAAAAATTACATCGTCTAAAATGTATATTTTTCTGAAATTCTTTTCATCATTTCCACAAAAAACTGAGCGACCTAATTTGTCGACATCTGTAACGTGTTTAAACACGGCTGTTTTGTATGACTTCAAATGTAATCGTTTACATAGTACGCCCAAACAGTTGTTTGTGGAATGCCAGTCTCCCGTAGCGCACATCTAATTGATTTCTTCGGTCTACGTCCAAAAGCTTTCTCCGAGTTGTTTCACATCAGCTTCAGGGACGCGTGGACGTCCTAGTGATTTTGCATGTTTAACAGAACAATGTTTCTCAACGAAAAGTTGGTGCCAAGCGTAAATTGTGTGCCTGCTAGAAGGCTTCCTACCGTACTATCTACGAAAATTACGTTGAACTTCAGTTGTTTGCAAATCGTGAAACCAAAACACACCAGTAAACGTATCCATTTTTAACAACACTGGTGACAGCGGTGGTGGCAAAATTTGGTACTAATGAACTCGTGTGTTAAAACTTGATGTTTTGCTGTGAATCGAGACCTCAACTGAATCTGTAAGTTATCTAAATAAATTTCTTTATGCTTTTAAAATGTTGAAGTCCTTTATAAAACACCCGTTATAATGACAAAGGAGAAAGATTTCGTTTATAAAAATATTATACAAGGTAATATGTATTCAAAAAAAATAAAATTTTTTTGCCGTTCTGTAGAAACAATGAATGGAAGAGAAAAAATATTTAAAATACAGAAAAAAAGTGTCTTACTTCTAGTAGAGCTAATGAATATACTGGTTTCCGAAAGATACGGGTGTGTTAATTTGATTAGAGTACAAAAGTTCTCAACCCAAATCTCCAATCGGAAAGTGCCAAGAAAATATTTCAGTAACCAATAGTTCCAAAAATATGCTTTCTCAAAAGAACATTAATTCCAAAATGTATAATTCCAATCATAAATTAGGATCAAAATGTTTATAAAATGTATTTATAAAAATTCTCAAAAATTGTAACCAATGATTTTAAAATATCCAGGTAAGTCGTCTTCATCAAAGAAATCTTGAAAATTTGGAACTATGTTGAATATTCTGTCTTCAATAATTTTCATGACGAGGCTTCCAAGGTTTTTTGTTTTTTGGCCAAGAGAAAGTTGTTTTAGCATTGTTTACGTATCCCATTATTCCTTTTGTATCTCCGTTAAAAGTGCATATAAACTCGGATGCCGCCGTCCAACAACTTGAAAATTGTTGTTCCATCTCTCAGAAGAATAATTTCCTCGCAAAATGTTGGAGCGAAGCGTGGTATTGATTTCATTACTTTGGAGGATATCGTACTGGAACGGCTGTTTTCGTATTTGAGCACGTCTACCGCTGATATATGTGAGCTCAAAATGTCATGTATGGAAAGAAATTTCTCTAAAACATCATCGATAAAGGACTGATATATTTATGTTTACGATTACGTGTAAAAAACTAATCCTTCCAGACTTTATAATTTCAGCTATAATGTGTAAAAATTTTGCACAAACAATTTATTATTTATTAAATCACGTAAATTTTGGCCTCTAACCAACAATAAATTTTGCGATTAAGTTTATTAAAATATAGCAGGAAAATAAAGTCGCTACTGTGAAAATCAATGATTCGATTACGGAAAAAGATGTTTTTTTTTTTTGAAAACCTAAACATAGTAGGATAGTTAGAAGTGGAAAAATAATAATATGTTGTATAAAGGGTGTTGGGAAATTAATAATTTTGGAAATTTTTGTATTGGAATTTTAGACTGGAAGATTTTCCCCGTATCGTTAATTTTATTATTTTTCATTATTTATCCAATTATTTTGTAATTGCTGTAACACATGCAAAGTAGCTAAGGTTTAAATGACAACAGTCACGGTTATCTTCTCTGAAATTATGATATGCAGAATGTAGTCTGTTAATTCTGTGATAAACAGAAAGCTGGTATAAATTGTAAGGTTGAGTATCAATATATTTTAGGTGAGCTTGGCAAACTAATATACGTAAATGTTTTATGTGAATAGAAATCAATTCATTCTTTTTTTCCTTATAAACTTAGCATAGTCTATCTGATCCCATGCAACTGCCTTTGCGTTTTGGAGTCATTTTGTAGCTAGGACTATATGGCCTTCAAATGTTTTATACGATTATGATACCTAAAATAGAGCATATGGTGTCTTGGGTAGGATTACGGTAATTTGAGTATTTAAATAATAAACTTATCAAAGGCTTTTATTGGCTATAACAGTCGTGTTGTGTCATTTGTAATGAAATGAAATAAGGGTGGTTAACAAAAAAGTGGCTGGAATTTAAATTCGAGTGATTTCACAACTTTATAATATTTAAGTTATTAATAGCTTTAATTTCATCGGCAAAGATAATACGTTATTAATATAGGTATTGGACAAACCCCTGGCTTAGTATTTACTTTGTAATTTTTTTATTAATAATTTAACTAAAATATGTTGTTAATGTGTTTGTTAGATGAAAATAGTAGAAGATAGAAAGATGAGAAAATAGACATGGTGAATGGAATCTTCCTCAGTGTAGTTAATCTTATTATGTAAATGTGTATTTTAATGAATTTTTTGTTAAAAAAATTATATAGTATATCAGGTCATTACATCTCACTGCTTTAAGATGTTAAACAAGTTACTTATTAAGTTTTTACACATCGTATATCTAAACTTTATTTACAGTTACTGAATTTAATTTTTACATTTATAATTTTTTCATTAGAATTTTATAAAAACCTATCAGTGATAAAGAGCCCTTCACATTAGATCAGTGCAAATCATTTAAAATTCGGTTAATTACATAATACAAATTATAATTAGATTCGCTTTAGTAATTGGCCTTATCTTCAACTCTAGTCTGGAGTTTATTGTATGCCGATTGGTATTATATAGATCCTAAATTCAGGTAATACACCTGATTAACAAATAATAGATTGAACCGAATTTCTCTTGTTATCATCAACGTATTAAAAAAAATTATAATTTAAATTAAATGAATTTATCAGTTACAATTTTAAGTTTGAAATTAATTATTTGCTAATATATAGATGAAAATTATTTGCAACTACAATGAGAAAATTACTTTTTTTTTATTTTTATACAGAAGTAAAATTTAAATTAACAATATCTAATAGAAATAATTTACGAACAATTTCGCTTAAAGTATTGTAATAAATTTACATATATTTTCTTTTAAACAACATTTTATATTTTTGAACATTTTAATTTATACGATATATCTAATTAAAACATTAAAATTAAAACCCATTTTTACTTCCTTGTACAAAGTAAAAGAAGTATTGTGATCACAAAAAATTTTGGGTTTCCAGATTTCAACGGAAATATATTTTGGCCACCCCTGAATCCATTTTTACTAGTTTTGGCGTGACGTCTGTACGTACGTACGTATGTATGTATGTATGTAAATATGCATTTCGGATAACTCAAAAACAATTAGCCTTAGAGGATGTTGAAATTTTGGATTTAGGACTGTTGTAACATCTAGTTGTGCACCTCCCTTTTTGATTGCAATCGACTGAACCAAAAGAATCCAAAAAAGCCCAAAATCTAAAAGATTTGGATTTTGCACTTTTTCCTAACTGTAGTAATAAGCCCTCATTGAGAGCTTTTCAGTAATATATAATAAGTGGTACTTATTTTCATTGGTTCCAGAGTTGTACCCAAATAAAATTTTAATTAATGAAATATTTGGCTCTTAGGGGAAGCCAAATCGGTTCAAATCAGACTTCATCTCCTTTTTTTTTAATTTCAATATATTGATTTATTAATAATTATTAACCTTTCACTGTAAACAAAATTTTACGATGAATAATAATTCAATAATAACAACAAAAAAAATAATTAAAAAATATCCAAAGTTTTTAATGAAATAAAATTTTACGTATTTTTCATTTTAAAAAAAATTGTGAAAATGTAATTTAATAGACGTAGAACGAATTGTTGTCCACATCAGATTTTTAATTATAAAATAAAACAATTATTTATTATAGCTTTAATAATTATTAATTTTTATTAATCAGTGTTCTTTTCATGCTAATTAATAATCCACCATTTTATAATAATAACAGTAATGACAATAATAATAATAATAATAAATCCTTCTTTAATAAATTAAAATCTCTTTTTTATATTTCTATAATATTGTAAGAAATACGCTAAAGTTAACAAAGAAATACGTACGTAAAACCTATAAAATCGACCAATACTTACGTCATCTATCTTTATAGAAGCAAAAGCCCGTCTCTTATCCTGGTACATTTCCTATTCCAAAGCCACCAAATTGATTCTGCTTTAGATACTCCATCCCGGGGCTATTGAAATCTACGGTGCTATTTCCGTTTATAGTCTTCTCTCGCTTGAGATTCCATATCTCCTGATATTCTAGAATTGATTAAGTTAGGAAATCGCTTAAGTAATAGAAATTGAATTATACATTTATATATCTACGATCCTTGATTACTTAAATTGATTCCTTTCCACATTGAATTAGAAATCGTTTATTTATTTTTAAATATATATTGTTCAATTTTCGGTTTCTTAATAAAAAAAGTAATTATAAATTCAACAAATAAATGTATAATTTATAACTTATGAGCGTTTAGTATTATAATACATCACTAGGATTGCGTTTCTAGATAGCATTTATAAGTAAATATGTAATTAAATGCAGATTTGTAAGTAAGTCCTGACACTATTAAAGAATACATTATGTTTTGAATATCTTTGTTTACGATTTGTTTGAAGACTGTATGCGATTTAAATTTATTTTTGTTCACTTAGAATATTGTTTTTATATAATGAGTTGCTTGTGAAAGTTAACTCAGTGGTATGAAGTGTTTGTATCTTTGTGAAAAGTTCCATCCCTTTTTTAATATTTAGACTTCATTATAGTTTAAGCATTCAGAAGATATTTGTACGAATTTCATAGCTAAATTAAATTCTTAGGCACTCGCAGAAAGTGATTTTCAAATATTGTAATTTCCTTTAGTTTCGAAAGCATTCAAAACTACTCGTATTAAAATCCAAAATACGAATTGTTGACTTACAAAATGAAAGCATCTCAATCTGTTTTTTCAAAAGATTTCTAAGTAATGAGTTTTGATTTTTTACAAATCAAAACTCATTACTTATTTTTGCTGTTATTTTTAACAGCAAAAATAAAGTTTAAGTAATGATATTAAAAAAGCATAATGACTGAAATTCTGTTGCAAAATTATTCTCTATAAATTTTGTTTAAAACTCTTACGTGTTTACCGATAATTTATCGAAGTTGCACGTCAAACCTAAAATTGTGTTTCGTGGCCCAATGTTTTATGTTTTACATTAATTTTCTTAAAACTTGCTAGAGATGCAGTAATCAACATGTATATTAGTAGCGAAAGATTGCGTGGCTATACACAACGTGTCTCTCCTGAAAATAAAGAAAACAATTATTTAAAAATAAATTTCCGGCTTTCATTCAATGTTTTTATGTTTAAGTCAAAAACCATATTACCTGTTACTTTAAATTCCAAAAAATTTAGTTTGGCTTCGTTCTGCCCTTGAGGGAGAATCACGGTGAAATGTTGGGCAGATTACAACTAGAAAACGAAGGAATTACGGACCCATATTCATATATTTGTTTTATATTTTCACTAGTAGAAAATATCCTGAAATTCTTTCCGTTTGCTCGTGAGGCATTCTATATACAGTCACACGAACTGCTGATCCCCCTGGCGGAGTGGTAGCGTTTCAGCATTTCATCCAGAGGTCCCGAGTTCGAATCCCAGTCAGGCCGAAATTTTTCATACACTACAAAATTCCATTCCCATATCCCATATTCCGGACAAGATTCGTGCATATGATGATATCATCAAGCAAAATAAAAACTTTTGCTAGTGGCAAAAGTTCATTAATGAAAAATATATCACTTGCGTTTTCAATCGTATTACGAATACAGTGAATCAATACCGAAGTTCAAATTGAGACACAGTAGCAATGGTTCTTACAGCTGGACTGAAGGCCGGTGTTATCATTTTTATATTTTCATTGGCATTAACTTAACGTACCTATAATAAGTGGACCAACTGTATAGTCTTCAGTTTTATTTAGTTTTGAAGTAATTTTTTTTTCATAACATTGAATAATATTGAACTTTAATAATGTAATAATTTATATCCTAATGTTTTTCTGATAAAATATTTTAACCCGTATTATTTTACAAAAATTGAGCGGGAATTTTTCATTACTCATGCGTAAAAAGAATAAAATAGTTATTGTGTTCTCTTTTAACTACATTTTTTTTTTTAATTGAACGCGTAAAATGAAAAAAAAACTCTGGGATTCTGGAATCCCAGAGAGCTCACGCTTATTAGTAGTACCTTGACGTCATTTCTCTGCATTTCTTTTCGTATTTTTACCAAAGTGTATGTTTATGAACTTTCATGTAAACGTGTTTTTTTTTCATACGGGCAACGGTTTTTTCTGTCTACCCTTATTTTAGTTAAAAATAAAAGTAAGCATATTAAAGAAAATATTTCTTTAGATTATAAAAACTACAAAGTTTATTGTTCTACTCTTCCTTAAAATTTTGAAGTCGTAGACAAAAATACTGTTAATTTTTTCCTTTTAGATCGGCTGTAATTATTTTTTTAATTTTACTTTATGTTATATTCATGTAACCCGCACCTTAATTGTTATCAGGAACAGCCTAGAACTGCTGTTCCGCTAGCTATCGGAGCTGAACGCATTTTTTAAATACGTAATAATTTTAAATATCATGAATCCTGTTACTATAGTTTATACGGACGGCTCTAAACACGATAATTCTGTTGGTTGTGCTTTCGTAGTTGGCAACAGTACATACATGTTTGACCATCCCAGCATCGTCATTGTTTTCGTCGCGGAGCTGTAAAGTAAGGTCGTGTATGCTGTTAAGTAAGGTCTTAAATACAATTAGTCCATTACATCCAACGTACTTTTCTATTCATATTCCATGAGTGGCTGGCAGGCGATTAGAACATGTACTTCAGACACCCTGTTGTCCGTGAGTACAGTCTGTTATTTCTGAAAGGACTCAGCGTAGCACAAGTTCTTCTGCTGGATCCTTAGCCATATTGGATTTTCAGGCAATGAACGCGCTGATTGTACGGTAAAGAGGCTTCTTTGCAGTCTCCTTTCACCAATCACGTTGTTTCTGATAATGATTTCTATTTTCTGAGGAAGGCGGTTCGTGATGAGTGGCAAAGTGAATAGAATACTACCGTCAAAAACAAACTTCATCCAGTAAAGAACACTGTATCACCGTGAAGCTCTTTATGCAGGAATAACAGTCGAGAGGAAGTTATTAATTTCCGCATGCGAATAGGGCCACTAGACTCGCTCATGGACATCTCATGACCCAGACCGATGCACCCGTTTCTGTTCGCTGCGACTGCCAACTAACGGTAAACCACATGCTAGTGGACTGTGTCTGTTTTGCGACACTGTGTCGGAAGTTTAAACTAGGGACTAATATCCGAAATATTTTGGGGACAATATGACGTTGTTATTGAACGTCTTAATATTTCATATTCAAATATTTGATTACTATTGTAATGTTTTTTTGCCTGTTTTTGCTATTTGGCGAATGCCAGATGGTGATTTTGTAGTTTTAAGTTAAATTTGTAATATTATATTTTATTTCGCCTTTAGCATACGGTATAGATGTTTAACATCTGTGTTATTGTTTTATATTACTGTTCCTTAATTTTTAATTGTTTACCGCCACTTCGTTGTGCACCCCCTCCCCATAAAAAAGAATAAAAGTAATCTTTATATTACTTTTTTTTTTATGATTGTAATACCGTCATATCTGCAAGTACCGCTTATGGTAGGAAATATCGTCAATTGAACTAAATATAAGTCTGTAATATTATATGTTTGTATTTATATCTCTACACCTATGTTATTTATTATGAACCAAGAAAAAATGCGTTAATTACATTCTGCATTTCACAAATTCAAAGCTCTTATATTTGAAAGCATTAAAAAAAATCAATAATTTGGCATAAATGAAGTAAAAACTTAACAAGCACTGTACTAAGGTTAAATATAAATCTGTTGAGGCAGGCTGCTATCATTTTTAATTAATTTATAATCTTAATTACTAGGATTTATAAATTTTCAATACCATAATAACTTTTTTAACGTACACTTTTAAATAAATCAGATCTTCACATTTAAATAGAAGATATATTTTTTGTATCATCTCTATTTACACAAGGCTCTCTTACTTAGTTTTATAATAGATAAATATATAAACGAATATATGAAAATCCAGATAGTAATATTTTTTTGTAAACCAGTTGATTATTGATTTGTTTTTATTTTATGCTGCAGTCTAGCAGGTAGAAAACTGAATGATATTTTTAATTAATATATTTTCTGAAACATACAGGTATTTTATATCCATGCAGATCTTTTATAATTAAAAAGGTTTAATAAATAACGACGTTTTACCTAATTAAAAACGGTTTCATTTTTTGTCATTTCATGCTGAAAAAGTATAAGGCACTCCAAACATAAATTAAATGGGGCTGAAACGTTTGTTTTTAAGTATATCTGAACATAAGAAATCACTCACTTTATATTGCTTTACTTTGAGTTGTGCTCCGCCTATCCATTTTCTCTTAGATTAACAGGAAGTTTTACCGTTTGTCTTTTGAGTTGAAAGTTACGTACCTATCCTAACTTAAGATTCTTTAGAAAATGCAAATAAATTATATAAATTTATTTTATTTAACTTTGATATTTGTTTTTATTAAATTTTTACGGGTGTTTATCATTAACATAATGATTTAAAAAGTTATACGAATATTTAAATTTTAATAAGATTTCTTTATCAAAATATTTTACTCTTAAACATTAACATTTTTTTAACCAACTTTTCTGTCGATTTCAATAATTATCGATTCTTTAAAATTCTATTTCCTCACCCTTTACCGTGTTATTTATGTATTCAATTTCTTAAATAACCTTACAAATTTCCGATTTTATACTGTTTCCGTGTGTAAAATAAACGAAATAAAAATATATTAACAGAGAAAATATCGCATTAATGAGTTAAAATGTTAACATAAAGATGCAAATTGAGTATGTTTCTTTCTATTTAAATAAAAAATGTATGCCATAACATAAAAATACTATGATACACAACTTATTGAAAACTTACATTAAGTCTTAAGACATGTCTCACTAAATTTGTTCTTGTTTTCAAGAACGTAATTATTATAAAGTTTTTAATTTTCCTTTACAACATCATTTCAAAATTTACCAACCTTCAATTTTTTTTTTGTTATACCACATTATTTTAAAGGCCTCTACAATTTATGTATTTATTTTCTTTGTGTAGCCGTCTTAAAGCACTACACTCCAAAAATATATTTAATATTTTTTCCAAGTCTATTAAAAAAAGATTTTTTTGTATGATTTCTTTCCTCACTTACCCTTAAATGTTTGATGTCATCCTTACTTTGTCTTTTCTTTATAATTTAACAATCAGAATAAGGAAATTCTTTTTTTATAGTGTTATTTTTTTGTTTATATTTAATTAACCATTTTCTTTTCTATACAAACAAATTTTCTAATTATTATTTTTAGTGAAATATTTTCAAATTTAATTTCACACCCAGTATTAACTCTACATCGTTTATTATTTCTATAATCCATTTAGTTTCTACAAGAACCATAAAATCTTACCATCTTTATTATTTTTTGGGGAATTTCAACTTTTTTCGATATTTTTTTTCTTCTTAAATTGCTTTGTTCCTTTTCTAGCTGAAGAGCAACCGCGAGAGACTGTATTACTTAAAATTTCTTAATGAGAAATTCTTCCACTCGAATATTTATTCACAAGTAACTTGTTTGTCCCGATTAAAAAAAATAATAATAATAATTTCTCTATATTCTACATTATTTCTCTATATTCTATATTATTATTAATAATAATTCCATAAATTAATTAAAAAAAAAAAATTATTTAATATTAAAACTGGAAAATTAAGAGCATGAATCTACCAGTAATATTATTTATAATAATAACAGACTTTCAGATTCATAACTATTGAATCTTATAGTAACGATGTTACAGAATTTTTTCCAGAGATTTTGATAATATTTCACCGTAAACTATTATGGATATCGGCATATATTATTATATACCTATATCGGTATATATATATATATGTATATATATACCTGACTGGAGAGTCAGGAAAATTCCCCTCATGATTATGCTCGATATTAAAAACGCTTTCGGCACAGTACCGTGGATAGTTAGAGGCCCTACAAAATATGCATATAAGTGACTATCTGATTAATCAGATTAATCATTACCTCCATCATAGGTTTATCAAAGTAAAAACGCTTGAAGGTGTTCGCTAAAACGCTATATATCAGGTGTTTGGGGGCGTTCCTCAGAGATCCGTGCTTGGACCTACCCTGTGGAATGTCTTCTATGTCGGGATTTTTAGATTAAATTACCCGGAAGGGGTATCAGTGGTCGGCTATGTGTATGACATAGCGGTTCTAGTGGAAGATAGAAATGTAGATATCGTAGAGGACAAAGCCAATCGAGCGCTATGTTTAATTGACGAGTGGCTAGAAAGAAATCCAGCAGATTTCTTTTAGGAAATCTTGTTGCATGGTTCTTGATGGTAGAAGACCCATCAGAAACATAAATATAAACATCAGAGGAGAAAGAGTAATCGAAGTCAACGAAGCAAAATACCTTGGTGTTCTGCTAGACAAAAGCTTAAAATTTAGTAAACATGTCGATATGATTTGCAACAGGGTTACCCCCACCATTAAGGCCTTGAGGGGGCTTTTTCAAAATCATGGCACAACTAAGATGGAAATCAGGAGGCTGATAACGGCGGCCACCACATCGGCGTTATTGTATGCGGCCCCGGTATGGGGAAATGCAATAAATACACAGAGAAATAAAACTAAACTAAAAAGTGTTCGTAGACTCGCTCTGCCTAGGGTGGCTGCAGGCTACAGAACAGTGTCGTATGATGCGTTGTGTATAATAACAGAAGTTCCCCCTATAGATTTGCAAATTAGAGAGAGGACATTAAGAGCCACGGGACTTCCCAGAGGCGAGACCATAGAGCTAATACAGCAAGAGTGGCAGAGTGCGTGGGAGCACTCAAGAGTTGGGGATTGGACGAGAAGGCTAATCCTCAACATAAATACATAGGTTGGTAAGAGACTGGGTGACGTGAACTTCTATAGCACTCAACTATTGACAGGCCATGGTTGTTTTGATCAATATTTATTCAGAATTGGGAAGAGGGCCACCCCACTATGCGTTTATTGTCAGGAGATCGTCAATGTAGAACACACCATCTTCGCATGTCCCAGATGGGCTGATAATAGAAGGGAAATTTTAATTAATAGACTCACCCCTGACAATTTAATTAATTGGATGGTGTATAGTCAGGAAAATTGGGACTGGTTTAAGAAGTTCGCGGGGGAAATTCTCCGTATTAAAGAAGACGAAGACAGAAGACGGGGATAGTAGTTAAAGTAGGGAAGAGAGGACAGTCCCTCCTTGGAGGGCCCGCATGCTGAGGTGTGCGGGTTCCTGAGAAGGGAGGGAACTCCTGTGGAACTGTGGGGTAAAGTTAAGACCGAGTCCCGGCCGGCGGTGTCGGCCCTGCGGGTGCCTAGGTGCTTAGTTGGGTCGGTGCCGCCGGTTTGAGGAATGGCAAAAGATAAAGACCGAGACCCGGTTCCCTACCGAGGGGCTGAGGGACGGCGTTGCCGGACCTTGGCCATGAAGCGGGGGATTAGTGGCATGGCAAATGGAAAATAAAAGATCCGAGACCGGGTAGGCTAACCTGCCGTGCCGGACGTGCTGCCGGTGGTTGGGGGACGCCTCCTTTGAGTATATGGACACTCTCCCCGACTGGGTATACTTAAATGGATATCCGGTCGGGGGAGAAGGGGAAAAAAAAGAAAAAAAAAAGGTATATATTATTAACCATTTTGTTTTACAATATTTTATACACATTAGTACAATTCTTTCTTTTTTAATTGACTATTGGTAGTTCACTTCTGCTTAATTTTTGGTTCCTACCCGTTAAACAAGAATATTTAAAAATTTTTCTAATTCTACTTATCACTTGCGTTAGTTTTTACTTAAATATTTCAACATAATTAATTGTTCGGAAAAATATTTTAATTATGATTAGATGAGATTTATTGTCCTACGCTGCCATAGACGTAAACCTATGTATTTTAATATACCTAAACCTATAAAGTAATTTGTTCTGACTGACTGATTCAACGCTCAGCATAAACTACTGAAAATAAATTGAAGAAAGTTCGTTTAAAAATTCTTCATAAGGCCTAAGTGCACGTAAATAAAGGATTCATTTAAATTCCGAGCCTAAAAGGTTAAAATAGAGTAACAATTTAATTTACTACTTTTTTTAATTTCTCGGTAATAAATAAATATATCAATTTGATTTTTGGTGTATGTAATCTCCATGCAATCTAAAAAGTAATCTCTAAACTTTTTTTTTAAATTCTGAGTTTAAACGATTAAATTGATTTTGAATTTTTTTTAAATAAGGCTATTTTTTTTAATTTCTCGATAACAAAAGAAGATTAACCCTGATTTTTGGTGGTGCAACCAATCTCTATATTTCTCGAAATTCGACCTTCAAAGGGGTGAAGAAAGGTAAAAAGTATTTAACAGTGATTGTAGTGTTCCCAATTTCCGACTATACTAAACGAGATATTCACTGGATTGTGGCTTGCAAATACTCTTCAAAAAAATATATAAAAACCACTTTCCGGTTTTTAGAATTTCTATTTTTTTAAGGGGAGCGACGATGGCGCACCCCATATAAAATAGAAATTCGGCGGCTTTTCAATAGTAAGAGTCACCGTTACTGTGTGTACGACGCACCTACGGCATCTGCCTCTGGTCAATTGACTAAAAAACATAAAAGTACAAAATTTGAAAAAAAGAATTAGAAGAGTACGGTCATCTCCTAATGGTGATTGTCGGGTAACACTAAGAACCGGGCAAAATACATTTTTACCGATTATAAATGGTAACCATTTATAACTAATATTTTTAAAATGGAGGCCGACTGTTTTGAAACCCACATTTTTAGATCAATCAAAGTTTCGGATCCTGTACTGACCAAACTGTTGCTCTGAAAAAATTACAATACACTGATATTTTTTATAAATTGAACAGGGTTAAATTTTTATTTACTATTATTATTCTCTCAAGTATGAGTTTAATGATCACAGCGGGGTCCAAGGGGCAGAGCCCTCTGGCTAGGCGGGAATGACGAGCGGAGCGAACCATGACCGGCTAAATATCCCCTGACCGCGACTGGAAACGCAAGTAATCGTATAGCGCGGCCGCTACATGGGGCTATAAATTATTATTATTGTTATTATTATGTGTGCACGCTTATATATATTTATTTATTAAGGTGTGTCTTAATATCGATATATCGGCAAAGGTTTTTTCATGATTAATTTTAACTTATGTAATACCCTTAACATTTTCTTAATTTTCTACGAATTACGTTTTCTTAATGATTATCTTTGTCAAAAGTGTAAAAGTGTCATATTTCCCTTTAAATTTTATGATCTTATTTTTCAATCAGTTTTACTTAATTTATGTTATTGTGTATGAACAATAAAATATGTTCAACCGTACTTTAATTTTTGGGCTTGCAAATATTCTTCAGATATATATTTTAAAATCATCTTCAAGGTTCTTTGAATTTCGATTATTTAAGGGGTGCGACGGTGTACGGCATGGCGGCTCAACCAACACAACCACTGCCACTGTTACTATCTGTGCGTCTGGCTACACCTGCCTCCGGTCTCTAAACAACATAATATAAAAAAAATTGACAGCAGCAGGAAACACAATTAACCATATAGTTCGAGCGAAGCTACGACGGGTGGATGTTGTGTGGGTTTTGTGTGTGTGTGTGCGCGCGCGCGCTCGTGCGTGTGTGAGAGAGACATCGCGCGTGTCTTTTTTTATACTATGCTAATAATTCATTAGATGACAAATTTCAAAGAAATTCGTTTTATAACCGCCTATATAATATTGTAATTTAATTTGTATATACTTCCTTATTCACTAGCCCAATTCTTCAATAAATGAACCGATTTTAATTATTACGTTTTTCTTTTGTAAGGTTTTCCTCAATGTAAGTTTTTTATTCCAATGTAAATATTCATGTTTTTTCCTTGTAACTTAAGTAGAAAAGTTACCTTGTCTGTATAAACGAATTAAAAAAAAAAAAAAATTGTTTGTTATCGTTGGTTAATATTAGATTATTACAGCCTAATCATTCATAGTATTTTCAATTTTAAAAATTCAAAGAAATTAGTTAGAAAACTTAGAACAAAAAAAAAAAATAACTAAAAAGATACTCCGAATTTCAGAAAATCTTAGCTCAAGTTCGACTGTAGTCTTTGTATATTTTCTGTGCATTCTTTTTCTTATTTTTATCAAGAATGGCAAGTTTCTTGCCATTTTATTTCTCGCAAAATATTTTTTTCTTTAGTTTGTTTTAGATTTTTTGGGCTTATCAATATTAAAAAATAAATAATTTAAAAAGAATAAAAACCGATAACGAATAAGTAATGTTTTTTTTTTTAAATCTATAATATTTCGACTATTTAAATTCTACTCCTATTTTAAGTATTAGTAAATTGTTAGTAGTTTTTTATTTGAAACGACTTTAAAAAATCATTTTTTAAAATAAAATGTTTGTTTTGTATATTAAAAATTGTATAACATAATTCTGTTAGTAGGCTTTATATAAACAAACAGGTATAAACACACACATTATGTATGATTGTAGTCGAAAATTGATCGGAAGGATTGCATGCAAGTAGGTAATCAATTAACCGTCACAGAGAGTTGCAAACAGTAGCAATTTGTCATCTTGTGGTTCCTAAATCTGTTGTTGGCTCGCCTTTGAGTCACAACAAGCACAGTTCAGTATATTACATCGTAACAACAGTCAGTCCATTTCACCCTTGCTCATCATCATTCAGCTTGTAGGTCGTAGTTAAAGGGAGTTGTAGAGACTATTATTACTAGTGAGGGTGCCAGGCGGTGCACAGCTACACGACTACAACACTCGTGTGATCAATAAGCTTTGTGACGCACGCCTGCCTGGGCAAATTGATTGGCATACACAAGAGACTTGTTGGATTATGCATATTTCTGACGACAAAAGAGAAATAGTTTACTCTTTTATATGTCCCCAGGTAGAGTACAAAACCGAGATCGTGAGTTATAATTCATGCTTGTTATCTTGGACAATGAGACCCGTGGACATTCAGGGACTTTAGATAATGTAAACGCGTGACATCAATCTTATTATAATAGGTAAATAAACTTACACCGATTCTTTCCTGTTCCTTCAATAGAAGATAAAAAGAATATATTTAAACACCGTACATGCCAGGCAGCTCTTTATAATATGTACATATCAACTAGACAACAGGTACATTTTATAAATTCTAAAAGACTGCGTATAAAATATTTTCTTAAATATTTATATTGTACTACAAGTGATATCAAAGTAAAACTAAAACAGATTAAAATAAACCTCCACTAAAGAAAAAGAGTTTTCATAAATTACTTTCTCTGCCTCAAGTTTTTAAAATAAAAAAGTTATTTGCTTTTCCCCATTAATTTCCTAACTATGTACTTACATAAAACGATGTTTGGCTTATTTTTCACATCTCTGGTTTACGAGTAGTACAACCTACATCTTTAATAGCTTTTTTGTCAGTTTTAGTATAATTATTATCATCAAAAAACAAGGATTAAACGTTCTTCAAACCTCAAAAATGAGAACGTTATTTATTGTGGTAAAATAAAGAAGTAGTTTATGAAGCATATTATTTTCAAAAGGTTATGGTTTGGTATGATTTTCAATCTTGTATCGCATAATAGTACTGAATGTAAACTCAAAATTTTACTGACTGAGGAGTTATCTAAGATGCAATACATTTTTAAATAGCGTAAGAAAGTATTCAGTTAATAGTAATAATTTAGTCATGAGAATATAAATGCGTAAAATATTATTAAAAACAACAAAAATATTGTCACATTACAAAAGTGTGCTTCAAAGTCTAACCAAAAACGTAAAATAACCTATAAATAACAAACTGGAGAGGAAAAAAATTAATATCAAAATATTATAAAAAGTGATCCAAAAAGGACTTTTACAAATTTGAAGGCGTATAGAAGTGTATAATATACATACTTAGAGAGTCGATTAAAGTATAATTTTAATAGCACAATATATAAAGTTTTTTATTTTTATAAATACTCACTTTGGTTCGATGCGAGCGCTATTGATGATAAAGCAGACATCCCACGTAAAACCAATTTATTGTTAAACTCGATTCAGCATCACTATTGCAATTGCGATAGTTATACAATTTTCTTATTCAGCAAGATTGGAAAGTTATTGCTGAATAAACGTAAAATTTTAATGAAACTCAATAAAATAAAATCAAAGAGTGTGAAATTTGGTGAAGGATGGGCTTTGCTTTGGGCCGACTCAGCCAATCCATAGAATTGCGAAATGGTTATCGAGGAAAACTCAGATTTCTGTGCATAAGGTAGCTAAAATCATGTTCATCTACATCTAACTATGGAATGAGAAAAACTTTGAGTACATCCACTATAATTATTTTTATAGAACAGAGTGGCGCAAAAAACTGGAAAATTTGAAATGATTAGAGAAACATGAAGTAAAGTTGCTATTTGATGTTGAAAATATGTTCGACAAGACTGGAAATTTCATTATAAATTACTTTTTAAAAATTACTTCGCTTAAGTGCTGTCGATTTTTCCGTACACATTCAGTAGATCAATTCTGAAAATTTTTCATAGCGCGGCTCAATTTATTCTCCGGGATGTTGGCGATTTCCTCTTCAATCTGTGTTTCGAGCTGAGCCAGTTTTCTCGGTCTAGTCTGGTACACACGCTTTTCAGATGTCTCCATAAAAAGAAGTCGCAGACTGAAAAGACTGGAGATCGGTCCCGCCAATCGAAGTTAGCAGTCCTTGAAATTACGCGATCCCCAAACAGATGTTTCACTGCTGCCATATACTGTCAGGCAGTGTGTGAGGTGGCTCCGTTCTGTTGAAACCGGGTTTGCTTAAGGTCAAAATTTGGAAGAGAATGGAGGCTAGGAGCAAAAAATGTCTCTATCACGTCGACATAACGTCGAGACGTCACACTGACAGCAAAGCCCCTTCACCTTTAAAGAAGTAAGGCCCTATCACCCGACGACTCGAAACTGCACACTATACAGTAAGTTTAGTACTGTGTAATGAATACTGATGTGTGGTGAAGCTGAGCAGAGTTTCTTTGTGCCTATTAACGGAAGTTCTGCTAATTAACGTATCCACTTAAGTGAAAATGAGCTTCATCTGACATCCAAAGATTTTATAAAGTTAGCATTCTCATTGATTTTAGACAATTTTTCAAAATATTGCAGACGCATTACATAATCTTTAAGATTTTAGTTCTTCGACACTTTGAATCTTATAAGGATGAAATTTAAGGTTTGGAGTATTATTTGCACGTTCTGACCTCCAAGCTCCTATGACGAGGTAATTTTTCGCAATGAACGACGAGGACTCCTTACCACTACAGCTTTCAAGACATCAACGTTTTCTGGCTTACGTACAAGTAAAACACGCTCACTAGGTTTTTTATCAAAGCCGAACAGTCTCTTCAGTCTTTTAGTTTAACGTCTTTCTCCCACTTATGGCACAGCTACTGGACTCTCTTTTTCTGTTTAACCTCTGGAACCATCGTAAGGTATTATTTCAGAAGATGATTGTGGATGATATGTATGAATGTAAATGAAGTGTAGTCTTATATAGTCTCAGGTCGACCATTCCTGAGTTGTGTGGTTAATTGAAACCCAACCACCAAAGAACACCGGTATCCACGATATAGTATTCAAATCTATATAAAAGTGACTACCTTTACTAGGATTTGAATCTTAGAACTTTCGTCTTCAAAATCGGCTGATTTGCATGACGAGTTTACCACTAGACCAGCCTGGTGGGCTACACCTACAGAACTGCCATCAGATTAAAAACTACCGGTTTTTTTGTGCCACTCTGTACATGATATCGATTATTGTACTATCGATGAAACTTTATTAAGACCATAAAAAGCATTCATTGCTGGCTGAAAATTTAATAAATATGACTGTTCATGAAAATGTGTAACTGATAGAATATATATCATATATTATACATGTATCTCCATATCCTATTTTGGTGTTGATTTGACCGTTATCATGAAGTATAGGTTCATTATAAAATATTGTATTTTCCAGGAAAGTCGTATGTCCCAACAAAAATTTTAAATTTCTATAAAGAATTCATAACGAGTCATCTCATTTATATCTGTTATTTCTTTGGCAATGATGTGATAACGATGGTGTAATCCGTGGTTTAAAGTTCCAAATTTGAAGTAATACACCCAAAACTCTGGTTTGTGATATGTTTTTTCCCCATGAAGTATATCGTATTGCTTTATGAGCAATACTCACAAAGCTCTCTCTAACCCGATCCACAAATTCTTGTTCGTGTTTCCTATCAAACAGAATAACCAGTATTAACAAAATTTTATTGCCTGTATAGATTTTTTTGTGTGTGGAAAAATTATTATCGTACTGGGTACCAGAATTAAATAAATTGTTATCACGAATTTCCCTTGATAAAACCAAATCGCCTAGCAAACATGTTTTGAATCAGAGAAAGTAGCCATTTTTCTTACTGATCTGATCGGAAACCGCTAGCAAATGAAGGAATTTATACGACAGAACAACGCGAGTCAAAACTTGATATGTTTGGTAAAAAATAACATTTTAATTGTTTAAGTATTCTAAATATATATTTATCTTCGATATTTGGATCTGCATGAAGAAGGTACCATTTTATAGATTTTTGTTTTTAAAAAGGAAAAAAATAGTTTTTAAAAACAATACATTGTATAATAAGGAAGGGAGGTTAAGGAATAAATATTCCTTGTTATATCCTTTCATCAAAATTAATTTTCTTCACATTTTCAATTTTTATTATTCCTAATATATATGTTGCAATGTGTTCAACTAGTAAATATAAGCAACCTCCCATGGCCCAATGAGGTGAAGATGATATGCATGATATATAAATGGGGTGTAGTCTTGTACAGGACTCAGGCCGTCCATTCCTGAGATGTGTGGTAGTTATTGAACCGCAAGCACCAAAGTGCATCAGTATCCAACAGTCTAGTATTCAAATCCGTACACAAGTAACTAACTTTTATTAGAATTTGAACCTTAGAACCTTGGACTTCAAAAATCAGCTTCTAAACAAGTGATTTAAACGAGTTTACCACTACACCAGCCCGGTGATTCTTTATAGTTAATATTAGCTGAAAATTCACTAAATATGATTCTTCATAAAAATCTACAATTGAGAGAGTAAATAATTAAAAGTATAGTTATCAATATATTAATTAATTATTTGAGGAAAAAATGTATCTATCAGTGGTCGGTTGACGACTAAATACTACATTATGTAATGAGCCTGTAATGATAGCCATTAATGCACGAGTGCGAAGTAAGTTACGACACGACCCTTGGCTAATTACGTAGACTTGACGAAAGTGCATTAATAGCCATTATAGACAGTAGCATACCGTACTTTTTCTTCGGTTGTGAAAATATTGGGATTATTGATTTAAATCAATGATTAGAATGCATTGCTAACGGAATAATTTTTTTTTCAAGAAATACATTAATAAAACATTTTTGTGGCAATAGTTTAGTCATAAGTTCTACCTTTGCTTTAATATCGGTCGATGTTACAGACATTTCTTCTTCAGAATCCAACATAATTAACAAAAGGATAAACAGTATAATATAGAAACTTAGTTACTATTGGTGTATTTTCAAGTTAATCCCTCCTTGCTAACTACAAAATTGAATTAAAATCAAAGTAAAAAACAACTTATACATTAAACAATACCCGATTGGTTAGTGGTTGAAAAGAGTAGGATTTTGATCGGTTGAACACTTTATCATAATCAAAACTGTTTCATGTTGACCCTCATTATGATATAGCTTCCAGTCCGCATAATTCAAACGTTAAAATACACCCATAGTAAAAATTGTTTTATTTACTGGGTTTAGTGGGTTACTTAAAAATGAACACCTGTATAACATTGGGCTTCGTAAATAAATGGATAACCATCCTTAATTCTCAGTTTTTTTTTTATAATATGTTTTATTTGAATACCACAGGAAGAGTATAGTCTCCTAAAAATATAATACAAATTCTTTTTACCTGAGATCAGAAGCTCTTGATGAAATAGAAGTAAATTATTTAACAAAAAAGGAAACCAATTGTAAATTGCCTGTAATGCTAAATGGAAATAATGAGAAAAACGTTTACTAAACTTATGTAATAATGCTAAGAAAGAAGAGTGCTAACAGGTAACTGAAATAAATAAATTAAGAAGAATATTAAGGGTATTTCTTTTTCTACTTAAGATAATCTAATAGTAGTTAATTCGTATTAACTACGAGTTAATACGAATAATCCGATTGAAATCATAACGAAAATAAACCTGACTGAGAAGAAGAACTGAAAACAGCTTTGTAAACAGTATTTACAAAAAAAAAAGTTTATAAACGAGAGAGAAAAGTTTAATAAGAAAAATTTAAGGAAGTTTAAAGTTCTTTCAGAGACAGTTTAAGTAATCTGGACTTTATAAAAAAGAAATAAAAATGTGAAAAGCAATAAAAACTAGAAAAGGAATGGTCAAGAAGTTTTTAAGGTTATATGAATAGAGTTTACTTGACATTAAATTGTGAGTTAAAGAAGAAATTTGACATAATTTGATTTGGTTATGGCTTCATAAAAATTGTAATGAAATATTAAGTATAGAAAAAATATGATGAAAATGATTGGAAGTAGTTGAAATCCGTATTTCAAAAACTGATTGAAGGAATTAACTGAGGAAAATATGGAGGAATTGCCGGAAGAGATAGAAATAAAGGAAATTGAAGTGAATATATATTGAGAACGGATTTTTTTTTTGTTATGGAATATAATAAAAAAATCTGACGTGGACACCACGTGAATTCATTGTACGACTATTAAATTGCATATACTTTTTTTTTAAATGAATAGTACAAAAAATGTATTTCACTTTAATTTCTGATTTTTTTCATATATATATACGAATACGACTTCATTTATATATATATATATATATTTTATTGTTATTTTTCAATTATTATTAATAATTGTAAAACTTTTTTTACAATCATACGTTAATAATTATTAATAAATCAATATTTTTATGTTAAAAAAAAAAATATATATATATATATATATATAAATGAAGTCGTATTCGAACCGATGTGCCTTGCAAGATCCAAATATTTCATTAATTAAAATTTTGTTGGGCTGTAACTCTGGAACCAATAAAAATAAGTACCAGTTATAATATATCATTGAAAAGCTCTCAATGAAAGCTTATTACTGCAGTTAAGAAAAACTAGATGTTACAACAATCCTAAATCCAAAATTTCAACATCCTACGGCTAATCGTTTTTGAGTTATGAATACATACGTACATACTTCACGCCGAAACTAGTCAAAATGGATTTTTCCGTTGAAATCTGAAAACCGAAATTTTTCGTGATTACAATATTTTCTTAGTACAAGGAATTAAAAAATGATTGAAGAAAATCACGAAATTGAGACGGAAATGGAATAATATAGTTTGTAACGTGATAATCCTGGATATTATAAAGATAATTCAGGATATTTTTGATTCACCAATAATCAAAATCATTTTAGGACAATATCATTTAGAAACTATTTGATTTAAACGTGTAAAGAATTAGACAACAAGAATACTTTTAATAATTTATTCGTGTCAACATATTCATAATATACATATTTTCTATCACTGCTTATTCATTTATTTTAATTTATGGTATTTTATGGATTATTTACTTTTTGTTTTATTTAACAAATGATTTAGTTTTGCGATCAACTCATTTTATTTTCGAAAAAAATTATGGAAAGATGTTTTTCTATATTGTACACGACGATGCTGAAACCGATTTGGACCTATGGGTTCCAGCTTTGGGGTTCAACAATCAGCGGCAACGTAGACATTAAACGACGGTTCCAAAGCAAATTACCGAGGAGTATTAAGAGACGCCTTGATTCATGAGAAACAGTAAAACCTGGATTTACCATATGTTTCAGAAGAGATTCATCGATTTGGTACAGAAAAATAAATTGCTGCTACACAGTCACATGAATAATTTAGCTATTAATCTTCTAGAACATTCGTTCTCAAAGCGGACGATAACGCCCGCTTGTGGGCGCTAGAGACCTTTAGTTAGTGCGGTAGAAGGCCAACAAAACATTTTGGGCGTTCAGGCGGTCTAGGAAGGTGATAGCTGATAAAAAAGGCTAGATAGTTCAAACTAAAATTAATTAACTACCTACTACACTAGTGCAAAAAATTAAAGGGACACCACCTATAATTTTATGATAAAAAATGATTGTATTCAAACTACTTTAACTTTGCAATCAAGAGGAGATGAATAAAAATAAAAAATAAGGCTTGAATACTCTACTTCTTGACACTATACTTCAGATTACAAAATCATCAAATTAAAAAAAATCCGGCGAGAAGAAAAGTTTTAAAAATTTGAAAGTTTTCTTTCTTGTTTTATCGAGCGCATGGGGGATTTTTTTTTTCAGCAAACTGCATTAAAAAATCATTTAAAAGCTTAAGACTTTAGATTTAATTTCTTTTTTTGTATGTCTCTACGATTTTTCTTAACCGAAATATTCCACTTTAAAGAGAAAAGGCCATTCTGTCTTTAATTCTGTATATCTCCCAATCTAAGCAAGTATTCATAAAAATAAATTTGGAAATTTACATAACAATAACTGCAATTATTATTTTTAACAGATGGTAAGTTTAAAAATTTTAGGGGACTCGAAAATTTTTGATTCTCAATGTGAGCGGTGGGCGAAAAAATTTGATAATCAATGTTCTAGGCAAGAGTAAAGACCTTAGAAGGCTAAACCCGCTCCACGTTGATGACTATGCGATTTGAGTTTGAACTGCATCAACTTAGTGTGTTATTCATTAATTCATTATTTCAACCACTTCGTTCAATTTTAGTTATTATTATTCTTTCATAATAATTTTAGTTTTATTTTCATTTTCTCTCTTGTTTATGAACTCTTATGATTGTTTTTGTTTTGGTTTGTTCTACCAATACCACTGTTATCTGATCTAACTTTATATGCATACTTATATTAAATATTCTGTTTAGGAATATTAGTATGTAATTTATGAGAAACTTCCATGGAAGCCTCTCTACATATGTTTGTATGTGATCATATTTACTTTTAGTTTCTGTAATTGTGTCATCGATTGAAAATTTTATTTTGAGACAAAAATCTAAAAGAAAAATTTCTAAAGATTTATTTTACAAATAATTTATTTGTTAATTTATTTAATTAATAATAATACGTCTAGATTTTTAAGCTCTTCAAAATAAGATCCATCTCTACATATTGCGATTTATTCATCGCAATTTATCGAAAATAATATTTTAATTGATCCTCCGCCACATAAATATTCCAATTTGTGTCATTGGTTAAGCCGGTAAATCGCAGTATTTCCGTTAAGACAATGTTGAGGTAGTGTTAAAAGACAGTAAACCGTTGTATTCCATACAACCGGATGGTCCCGAAATACTTAGTTGTCTCATATATAATAGCATCATCAAAATTAAAAGGTGTGAAGTAAGGAATTACTATGTTGCAAGTCATGTACAGTATAATAAGAACTAAAAATTATTTTTACGTTAAATTTGGATTCTGCGCAAATCTAAATATCGATTTTTACACCTTGATATAAAAAATTTAAATTCCTGAGTAAAAATTAACTGTGACGTAAAACATTCCAGTAATGTAATAAAAGTAAAAATGATATTATCTGAAAAATATTTACTAAAGAGAATGTATTATTAATCCAAATCAATAAAATAAAATATTCACCCTCGTATAAAATGATTAAAATCAAGTGAGAATGGTTAGGGAGTTGAAAAAAGAAGAAATCATGTAGGGTAGAACGAACAATATTTGTTCATTTTTGATTCCTTCTAGGGTACACTACACAATAGTCATGTGATTTAACAATGTAAGTTTTGTTTAAGTTCGAATATGTGGAAAATTAAATTAAATTATGTAAATTATAATCAGAATTTTAGTCAAATTTTCTTATAAATTTCTATTTGCATTTGTAAACAAGTACGTATAATTATTAAGAAAAAGAAATTTATATTTTATATATATATATATATTTTTTTTTAATTCTAAGTAAATCAGATTATCAATATAAATTATTTTTTATGGTAATATTTTTTCTGAAAAGACATATAGATTCGCGTCGCCCATTATAGTCGCGTCGTTCCCCCGAAGCGACTTCGCACGCGATATCAATGCCGCTTCATTCGCAATATTTTGTTAATGGTAAACTTATTTATTTATTTATAAATAAAAATTATTTAATCAAGAATATTTTTTTAGATTTTCTGTGTGGATTTTAGATATTCACATGAAAGTTAAACACACAAAATTCAAGCTATCTTCATTTGTAACGGAGAAATTAAAAAAATAGTAAATTTCATTGTTTTACTAAACATTATAACCCTTTATACTCGGGATTTCAAAAACTCTTTTCTTACTGTGCATTTACACCGAAGGAGGATGTATACAAATTTTCATCAGATTACCTTTAGGCTTTTGCTAGGCTTTGATGAATCAATTAGTCAGGGCAAGTTGCTTTATAGGTACAGATAAATATATACACTTTTTTTTTTCACAGGACATTTGTCTTATGGAAAATATTATTCAATAAATATATACATATATTTTACGTTTTTATGAAGTAACACACCTTTAGTAATAATGATTTCAACCAAGTTTCTTGTGACTGAATTTTTTTCTATTCCAACTTCCTATTCCAAAAAATATTAAATTATCGTTATTTAGGTCATGATTTTTCAAATATTACACGCTGTTCTTGTGTATCTATTCAAATTCATATTTACAGTCACATGTTGCTGAAAGTGTAGTATAATATACAATCAGTTTTAAATGAATAAATTTTCAGTAAAGAATCTTATTCCATTTAGACGTTATGATGTAATGTGACAGTGTGACAATTCCTTTTTTTTAGCTGTTATGAGTATTAAAATATCGCATATTTTCATACGAAAAGGACTGATTTATTTATTTTATTTTAAGTGTACAATCAATTTAATGCACAACAATATGTTGTTGACAACACTCAACAGGATTACTTCCAACAAATGAAATTATTTTACTAATTTATAAAATTATAAAGTCCTCGTTCTATATATTTGATGTCTTCAAATACATGACGATAAATGTATGACATGTAAAAAAAAATCGAGAATGAAGAATACATTTTATGATAATTTAAATAGAATGAAGTGAAACATTTGAATAATTCATCGTATCTGAACGATGGGTCAAGTAACTCGATTCCATTAACCTAGACCAATTTTCACCTGTACCATTAGCCTGTTTCAATCTTCTTTTGTCTGTACATTGAGCGGTAAAATACGTGAACGGTTTTCCAAACCATTCTTTCTAGAAAATTTCATGCTTGAAATTCAGATTATTTTTATATATTATTCCTCATAAACTCAGTCGTTTAAAACATACTATGAGGCGTTCATGGTAATTCTCAATGCTTTTAATTGTTATCATTGGATAATTTACATATTTCCGTTATACTAATCCTGAAGACATACCTGAAGCCAATACAGATTTAAATATGCTTTGCTATAATAATAATTTGTTTGTTAATATGATATATGATCCATTGTCCATCTCCCAGTATAGTTCCTCCTAACTGCTTTCATAGATTCCAGATATGTTTACATGCCTGTTTAAATGGATTCCAAAGCACTTTAGTCATAAAATTAAAAAATTATTGTCTTTCAAGAGTATCTGAAGATATTTTTCCTTCCTTAAACTAAATCATAATTGTTTTGATTTATCCTTCTTAACTTTAATTTTCTACTTTTTGCATCAATTTTGAATTTTTAATATTTTTTAACTTTCATTTTAATTCAAATGAAGGAATTTTTTTTAAACAAAAAAAATAACGACTGAGGAAATTAAAACATTTCACATAGCAAAACGACGGGGATGTTTTACTGATAAGATTGTTCTGATTTCCATTTGTTGTTGGAGGAAACGTGTGTGTGTGTGAGAGAGAGAGAGAGAGTAGTAAGTTTGATGAAGCAACCATCTTAACTGTCTCTTAAATAATTTTGATTTAAAATTCCCTTAAAATAATTTTGAGGGAATGCAGCCTATCAAAAGAACATGTGCATTTAAAGGTGCATGTAAAGGAAAGCAGTTTTTCTCCATGATATCTTTCAGTCTTTCGTAATGTAGAAACACAATTCACCATTCTTCTTCTTGGCTAGAACAACAGGAGAGTACCAAGGACTGTCCGAATCTTTAATGACTCCAATATCTTTCATATTCTTCACCATATTGTAGACTTTATTTCGTTTAGCTAGATGCAGGCGCTGAATAAATGGTTTTACAGTTGGACCGAGAGACAGATTTTTCTTATACATATTTTATATTTTTCTATCTGGTACAAGAAGGGAGGATTCGGTAAACCAAGTTCTGGGAATCCTATTGAAGAGTATATGAAAATGAAAGGTTGTAATTTCTCGAAATTTTTTATTTTAAACTGCATTTTATAGGTTTTAATAAGGTAAAATGAGTGTATAATAAATTTTACAGATTCTTCAATCTGTCAAATTGGATATTTTTAAGCACATCAAAATTTAAAAAGAGCTAATTATTGCAAACCTTTTTACTTGCTTGGATAAATTAGGTAAAATATGATAAAATGTATGTGCGTGTCTCGAGTTGACGTTTCTAAGTCTTAATTTTAAGGACATGCAACAGAGGAGATAGACATGTTGCAGAAAAAAAAAACATAAACAGGATTTTGATTTTATGTTTTATAATTATGGGTGCCACAATAAGCTTTTGGAGAAACAAAAATTTTTATTGGCAAATTAAGTGTCATATTCTGGTTAAATCTTAATATTTTTTTTACGTATTGAAATGTTTGTTTGAAATATCAAACGAAAGATAATAATAATTATCTTTCGTAGTAGTTATTTCTGTTTGCATTGGTTTTTTAATCTTTATTTGTCATTCTATTGTACAGGAAATGAAATCGCACATGTCTTATTGTTTTTATTGTCAATAATAGTGAGAAGAGATTTTAGTTAGAGATATTTTATGTAAGTCTGTAAGTATTAAAAATTATTTTCTTATCACTAAAAGAATGTAGTATAATGGTTTATTTTTGTAAATTGGCATCAGATAACATTTTTACCTTATGTGGAAAGAGATTATTCAAGATTACAGTATTACGTTGTTTAACAGTTCTTTGTACAGTTGTAACTCGACTAAATTACTATTAACTACATTAAATATCTTTATCATCAAAAAGTAATTGGCTAATAGTGAAATTAATTAAATTTAAGTACATTTTTTTTTTAAATCCTGGAAAAATTAGTTACAAATTACACTTGTTTTAAAATGAGAAAGTTGTAATTATTTTAAAATCAGATTGATTGTAAAAATCTTTTGGTTTTAAGATTTTATAAATATTGTTTTAGCATGTTTTCGTCAAGGAAGAAAGTTGGTGTATATTTTTAGTTATTCGTTTATTTAATTCTGTCATTACAATATTTTTTGCTTAAATAGGAACTAAATAAATTCCAAACAGTCTTCATCAAATTAGTATAAGAATGTGACTTTGAATTCAGAACGACATAATTTTTCCCCCCCCTTGTGATTTTGAATGAGAACAAACACCTTTATAAAGTACGTTAATTTGCTACCTAAGGAATGTTGTGAATTATGTGAAAAAATATAGCTGTAAAATTTGAGTAAAATTTCAAGATACGGAATTCAATGAGGTCCGTATTACCCTTCTCCCTTGACCAATTTTGATGAAAATTAAATGACATCATTAATATACAGAAAGTATCGTTCCAAATTTCAGTAAAATCGATCCTCCAGTCTGGAGATATCAAACAAAAAAGAGGCCAACGAACAGGATGTACGTACATCCTTCCGGAATTTTTCAATTCTAAAATGATTTTTTTTTTTTTTTTTAATAAAATAGGTCTTTATTGTATTTATAAAATACAACAAAATCTTGAAAACCAATAAATTAACTTAAAGTATTATCTGTTTGTGAACAGCCTAAGTAAAAACAAAAGGTTATTATCCAGAATGTAGCTATACTATTTACATGTATAATAATGGTATGAAACAGATAATTTATTTACTTGCAAACAGCTAATTTTATAATAATTTATAAATGTATAAAAAATCGACTGTGTTTCCAACATCAGTGTATGAAGAAAAGTTCAATAAAAATAATTCGGTATTTCACAAAAAAAAAAAAAAATTTCTTTTAACGAATGTAAAATAACACGTACTTACTAATTAAAATTATATTTGAGAAATGACGGTAGAATAAAAAAATTCGTATTAAATATTTTTGAATATAATATTTATTATGAATCGTAAATAATACAATTTAATGCATAATTACATGGAAAAATTGCAAAATATACCATAAGCACCACTAGTTATTCGATATGAAAAAACTCACTAATGTATTGAAGGATTAGTTCTTTCCCATTTTTCAGATTTTTACAGATATTCCTCATTCTTGTATCTCTGACGCCATTAACTTAGTCTTAGATTCACTTAAGACTAAGTTAAATTAGGTTAGACTTAAGTGCAAATTAGGTTAAGTGCAACATACATTATTTACGCAGTAAATAACTTAGTTTAAGTGAAATTCAATCGAGTTTAGTTAAGGTCAAGGTTGTGTTAGGTTAGGTAACTAACGATTCCGTGTTCTGAACTTTGTACGTTATCAACATAACCTCTATTTTTCTATTTAGACTCCGGAATTACCGTAGGGTATTACTTCAGAGGATGAATGAGGATGATATATGTGAAAGTCTTGAACACTCTCAGCTCCACCGTTTCTGAGATATGTGGTTAATTAAAGAACACCGGTATTCACGATCTAGTATTCAAATCCGGGATGGTCTAGTGGTAGCACAAAATTACTTTCTTATTTGGGCTTAGATTCACGTTAACTCATTTTGCAATGTAACTAGGCTATTTAAAGTCCAATTTGAAATAAAGCAAGTTTTCATTTTGTAAAACTAAATTGTTTAAAACATTAACCGATAAACATAAATCCATCCATACTCTAATAGTTCTTCATGTGTACCTGAGTGAAAAATTAAAATGACCAGCATTTTGAAATTTATCAAAATATAATTTCCATATTATTTATTTTGTACATAATATTACTTTTCGAAAAAAAAAAATGCAAAAATTCATTAAATTAGGTCAGTCTGTTCTGATGGTATAAAGTTTTGTTTTAAAAAACACCGAATAAGGGAACAGTCGTATAAAAAGTCGTTTCCGGATTGATGCAGGTAGTTTTTACTTTTTTCTTTTACTGAAGTTAGGAAAAACACTATCAAAATATTGGACAACCTTTTTTATACAAAACGGGTTTTTTTATCTTTCTTTCAATTCCATTAACAGTCTTTACATTTCCAGTGAAGAATTTTCCTTCCTTTTTTTATGAACACATTCAACATTTAATTATGATTAAAAGTATTTTTTTTATTACATATAAGCAGGATACTTTTGATTTAAAATTTATGTTTGATTTTAATTACATTTGTTTTATTTATCATTAATATATATCCTTTACTATTATTATTAATCGTTTTTTGGTAGGATTCATTTTTGTTGTTATTGAACATTTTCGAATTTATTATTATGTCTTACGTTTAGGTTACAGTATTTGTATTTGTTATAATCTGTGATTAAATAGGATTAGTAGAGTGCTGCTTACTAGTACAGCCGGATCTGTCATTAGTTGATTACGGCTCTCTGTGCATGCATTGTACATTGTGTTTCGTATGTCTTGAAACGTTGAACTAAAGTCACGTTATTACGTAGTGAACGAAAACAAGTAGCGCTGTCAAACAGACTGTGAAATAAAATTACTCGATTGTTATTTCTAAATAAATGACCAGTAGCCAATGGACTGGATTTTAAATCTTTTACAAAGAATTTACTCTTAGCTTTTAAATGACATTAAATTTTAAAACTGTTACGATAAGCAAATATATGTTTAAAATTAATTGACGTATTCTGTATTACTTTTTTAATTTTCTTTTTTTTTGACAAAAGGAAGATATATATAAACCGCAATTTGGAGTTTGCAGATAATAATCACTGCTTTGTTTTCTAAAAATAATATTTATTGATATTCAATTAAAATAAAAGTAGAAATATAGAAATAAAATGCAAATTCTACGTTTAATTTGCTTTTTGTAACTAATAACCGACCATACATATCTGTTATATGTAGAAATGTTATGCAACAGCAAATAAAATTCCTGCTACTGTCAGCTGAATTAAACTTGTCAATTAAAATAGAACTTTTTATCAATTTTATAACGAATTTGTTTTAAATGTATTAAAGTATTCCTAGAAATCCTTTTGTAAACTCATTGTTTTATTTCAAATTTATTATCATAAAATGATAGAAGTCTGATTGATAGATATTCAGTCAGACTTCAATTATTAATTTAGTTAAATAGTAATTATTTTTAATAACACAGTTATCATTATTTCTATTTTACTGTTCTGGAATAGATATTACAGGTTACATAATTTTTTTGGAATTACTACTTTTTGTTTACTTTTAGGAATAACAAAGAATATCTTACAACCATAAAATCGACCGAAAATGAAATATTAAACGGCGGATCCGCGCGCGCGCGTATGTGTGAACTCATGCACTTTTTTTACCAATATTATTTAATTGGCAACCATTAATGTGAGATATTTTTTATTGAAAATAGATATTTATTTATCTGGAAATTTCACATGCTCAAAAAATATAGTATAGGAAACAAAATTAGTATTCTATCAAAAGAATTAGTATAGTAACCTTTATTAAAAATATATTAACTATGTCAGAGAAATTCAAATCTAAAATATAACAATTTTAAGAAATATATACTTATAAAACTTCTTTCAGCTATGTAATTACGAGTATATGTTTAAAATATTTTACATAAAAATAAAAACAGCATGTTCCTACTTTAGCTACTTATAACTATAAGTGAAAATAAAAATCGCTTAAGAAAACTAAAATTCAGATCAAAAATTTAAAAAAATAATAAAAGACAATAAAATTTCGAATGCAGCAGGAATTTTTTCTATGGGAGGAATTTACGTAAGAAGGAAGGATGTTAACTTTAACACTTATTAATTTCAATTAATTTTATTGCTATATTATACAACTTCATACCAGTGAATGCTTACAGAATTCCTAGTTGTAAGGAATAAAGATTGTTTACGTCACGATATTCTTTTATTTATTTTAAAGAAAGAAAACTACTGATTTTATTACTTAATTTATATTTAGTAAATTAACTATTAATTTTACTTTAACTTTGGGAAATTTAAAAAGACAAAATATTTTGTATAGGTTAAAATTGTATGAAATTATAATCCTGCTGAAACGTTGTCTGAATATCAACTTCGTCTGACTGATTTTTATTACTTGGCTTAAGATTAGTTGTTATATCAACACATCTAGGATATCTTAAACTATTTTGAGCGCTAGGCTACATTTCATTTTCCTCGCTCAATCCATAAAAAAGAAAATGTTGATAGAAAACCTTTCATTTACATTTTATTCAGCAGGATACCTTGGGTATAATCATAAATTTATTACCCAATTTTGTTTTTTAATTCAAAAGTGGTTTTTTCTATTGTTGGAAACAACAATCTTCGGTAAAGAATGTAATAGAATAAGTGGAGGGAGAATGACAAATGATCAAATTATTATGGCGGGTTTTTAATTATACTGTGCTGGAGTAGGAAAGTAAAGGCCCGACCAGATTTGATAAGCCTCTCAGCCCAGACTGGATTTTTTTGTTCTTCAACCGTATAGGAACCAGAATCCCTAGACAGTCGTCCAAAACACAACTTTCCCCATTAAATGATGCAAACGTCAATTACGTATTTGGTAGAAGAGTCTGATATCCTTAACATGGATCCAATATAGTTGTAGCAATTACCCGTAGAACAGCACCTGAAAGGAGAAGATATAGGATAGGAAAAAGAAGTTAATGGTGATAAGAGGGTTAATGATTACCAGTCTACAGAGAATCAGAAGAAAAGACAAATAACCACATCTAAATTCCCCTAGGAAGATTGAGTTACCATTATCCAAGATAGGATCAACACATTGCTGATCGAGATTTAGTATGGACCAGTTTAAGAAATATATATATGCTGAAACAAACTTCTTCTCCTTCAGCTGCAACAGAGTCATCTAAAATAAGGCCAAGGGTTTCTTAATAAAAACAATTACTTTGCGTTAGAGTTGTGATGGGAGGGTGGAATATTGAGCTAACTACAAAAACCGTTCGTTGGATTACCACCGGAGGGTACAAAACATCTTACCCTATTTTTTTTTATTTCTCAAATACACATCTATCTTCTTAAGTGGTTGGGAAACAAAGCAATTTAGCCAACATTTTATGTACTCGTTCGGTAATAGAATAATTACTTTATTATAAAAAGAATTCAGCTCGTAAAACTTTGCAACGGATACTGGCAAGAACATTTTATATCTTTAAATTGTATATCAAATCAAAATGGTAAAATTCTTTTATCAATCCTTTCTTTAAAATTAAAAGAACTTTTTTTTATTTTAAAAATATGTTATTTTTGAATTAATCTTTTTTATGTAAAAATAATACTTTTTAAACTCGCGATATGAAGTATATTATAAGTTTATTATAATAAGTTTAGATTACATCACGTCATCCAATCTTTGTAAAACGGCCTTTGAAGATTGTATAAGATCAAAACTCTTAACGCATATAAGTGCTTTAAAGCTAAACAACAGCGTTATGAACAGAATATTGTATTTCAAAATCTTGTAATAACTTCTTTGATACTTCAAAATTCTTTACACGCTACTTCACACCAGTGTGCTTTATGATTTAACTAAAAATAATTTCCTTATAATAAGAGTACCCGTACGTGTGGTAATAAAAAATATATTAGAATTTTATCAAGAAATGGTGTTATAGGTTATAGAATTTAAAATTATATCACAATACGGCTGACATTTTTATGATTAGTTGCATGAATGTTATATGTATTTTTTTGTGACAGTGACAATAACAATGTCGGGGTTATCAACTATGTCGGATGCTCACTTCCTGTGAGAATGTTACGTAAATTAAATAAATTCAATGATTTTTATTTTATTTTTAATAAAACGTTTTTAAAAGAAGCTATTCTAATTTACATGTTTTACTCGATATATTTAATTAAAATTAAGTAAAAAACATTTTTTTTCTCCCACTGTAGCTGAAAATTATGCTTAGGTTTACATTTTTAATAAAGAAAAATTACGCATCATTTTAATACGATTTTTTTTTTGCCGCGATGATTAATTTACAATCGGTTCTAATTTAAAGAAACCATAAGTAAATTTTAATAAAAGAAAAAACATGCAGAGAGGGGTTTCTCTTGAAATTCCACAAAAATGTTATATGTGTACACATCTTATAAAGTATATGTAAATGTATAATTAGCATAAATAAGTACATACAAAGATGAGTCTAAGGAATATTGATAAATTACAGAATAAAATAAAAAAAACAGAAAGCATAAAAAAATGATTGGATACACACGACTGCCTTGTATTATTAAATCAATTATTTAAATTAAAAAAAAGAAGATGAAGTCGGATTTGAACTGATGTGCCTTCCCCTTGTAAGATCCAGATATTTCATTAACTAAACTTTTATTAGGTTATAACTCTGGAAAAAATTAAAATAAGTACCACTTATGATACATCGTTGAAAATCTCTCAATGAGGGTTTATTACTGCAGTTAAAAAAAAATAAAAAATCCAGACTTTTTTGGATTTGGGATTTTTTGGACACTTTTGGTACAGTCGATTGTAATCAAAAGGGAAAGTACACAACTAGATGTTACAACCGTCCTAAATTCAAAATTTTAACATCCTACAGCTAATTGTTTTTGAGTTATGCGAGATACATACGTATGTACAGACATCACGACGAAACTAGGCAAAATGAATTCAGAGATGGTCAAAATGGATATTTCCGTTGAAATCTGAAAGTCGAAATTTTTCGGAAACACAAAATACTTCCTTTATTTCGTACAAGGAAGTAATAGATAGTTTTATCAATCACACAAACAATAAATAATCGAAGAAACAGTGAAACAAATCAAAGAACGAACAAAAGTAAGTGGCGAAATGAAATGAAGAATTTTGACGATACACAACACTTTAGGCTAGCTGATTACCTCAAATCTCGGAGAACATACAGATCTCATATGTGCTGTACAATGCAATAATATATGCAATATAATATACGCTTTAGGCGCCTAACGCGTACTCGCTGTTATCCACGGGGTTAACCGCGAGCCAGTTCACATGTTTGTTCAGCCTCATATTTTATCTTGAACCGAATCATCGTATCTCCTCTCGAACGGTCGGCAATCCCAGATAATTGTGTATTTCAGAGATTTTTGCAAACCACGGCACTTCTGTTATATTTCTCAATACTTTGTTCTGGAATTGCTATACTTTAATTATATATAAAATATTTTTCGTTTTCCGATAAATGCTCCGATTTCACCCACACAAAATTCAACGTAAATTAGTTATTTGTATACTACATTTTTCAAGCACTTCCATATCTTCAATTGTTAAACTTTTATAATTTAGTTAAACTTGAACTTTGAGACATTAGAAATATCTTTATGCCATAACTTTGGAAAAAAAGTTTTATTTAAGATTCTGGTAAATTCAGTAATTTATTCATGTAAAATTAACACGTAAACAGAATTTTAAGATGGAGTGAATATTTCTGATATCTTCATTTTATTTTAATAGGCGTAGTGAACTTCTCATCCGTATTTAATACGATACTTATCTGTACTTTAATACGATACTATGGAGATTAGCTCTTCGTATCTACTCAAAAAAGAAAATGCTGTCTCAATAATTGTACCGTTTAGCTCTGAAAATGATAATGAAAAAATTGAAATTTCTTTCCTTTAATCCTGCAACTAGATAGAATTTTTCTTTTAAATTGTCAAATTAAAATATTTATGCAGGTTTAATTTTTTTTAATGAAAAAAAAAAATTAAACAACTATTCTATTGAGTACAGGAAGACTATAAATAGTTTATTTACAAGTTGATTGTTCTGCAACAGCTAAGTTTGCCTCAGGAATTATCAGAAGTTTCACTTAATTAACCAATTCTTTTAAATTACTTCAGTTAAAAAAAAGTTGGGTGATGTCTCCCTATCTGAAATACTGATATTTATTAAAATATGTATACTGAAAATTACATTCAATATTTAACTGCTAGTAAAAAGAACAAAACAAACTTTTGTTTTACGAAATGTAAATAAAATGTGATGTACAGTAGTGTAATTCACCCATTTCAATTTTAATCAGTTCAGTTCAATGCCTTCTCTGTACTAATTACACGAGTCAATGTTGAGAATTTCTTCTCTAAGTGCAACGATCTAATTGTAGTATGTTTGAAAATAAGTCTTATCTTATTATTTCTATTATTATTTTATTTTTTAATTTTATGTTATTAAGTAGTTTTTAAGGAAAATGATGAACATTCTTTTTCTGGTTAACTTAAATTTTAGAGAAATTTTGGTGTCATGTTTGTAGAAGGAAGTTTAGTAACACTTTCCTTGCACCGTATCGTCTTTTTTCAAGCTAATGGAGATATGTTGTTTTAGCTGATGATAGCGCTGGTGAGCGTTCGAGCTTGTAAAATTGCATTTGTATAGTATAACAAATTATGAAGTTTAAAAAACCCCTGCCTGCTTTATTTTTTCTTTTCTATCATCTAATTAACATTTTCTAATAATAAATTAAATTTATTATTTAATTAAAATTAATTAATTAAGCTGAGTAGGTAGCGCCTCGGTATTTCATGTGGAAGCCCCGGGTTCGAATCCCGGTCAGGCGTGGCATCTTTTCATGCGGTACCAATTTTCACCGCTAATAGTCATAGCCTTTCAAAAAAAAATTAATTAAATAATCATGTTTTATGCCACTCATTAATTTTATTTAATTTTTTTACAAATTATTCCTAATCTATTATACTCGTACGTAGAATAATTTTTAAAGAAATACAATTTTTTTTTCAATTATTAAGCATGTTTGGTTTTTATAAAAATCTATTTGAAACAATAGAATTTAATCGATTCAAATAATGTCTCATTTCGGTCATTAAATTGTAGAAATAATTGTATAAACTAAGTAATATCAATAACGTTTTCAAATATAAAACTTCTACATTTTGTAAGATTAAAATCGAGAGTTCAGAGCCAATAAGCTTCTGAACATAGTATTTTCCTATTGTTAAAAAAGTTTTATATAGATGATTATTTTAACTTGTCAGTTGAAACATTTTTTTTTTTAGCAGTAGAATAAAAGTTGAAGAAAATTTAACATTATTGCCAATAATAAGAAAAAAAATCAGTTTTAATCTTCTCTATACCGTTTTGATAGCTCTAATAATAATATTTTTCTTTATAATACACTTCATCAGTAACATAAATAACATTCTCTCTCACTCTCTCTCTCTCTCTCTCTCTCTCTCTCTCTCTCTCTCTCTCTCTCTCTCTCTCTCTCTCTCTCTCTCTCTCTCTCTCTCTCTCTCTCTCTCTCTCTCTCTCTCTCTCTCTCTCTCTCTCTCTCTCTCTCTCTCTGTATCTATAACTAACCGATTCCTTGTATCCAAGATGAAGCATATTTTTCTCCTATAATTTGTTCCTAATAAAAAAACCTCTAGTAATTCTCATGAATTTTATCTTATTGCTCTTTATTTACCCAATTTATATTTTATCGCGTGCTTATTACATGAAGTTATTCTTATTATAACTTTAAAATCACATTTAAAATGTTTTATTTTAAATCAGAACTACAAATTATTCTTAATCCCTTGTTGCATAATTGCAACAATTGCTGTTTGCCGTTTAAAAACTGTAAAACTTTCTTACATAAACCAATCAGTTATTTAATCAATATCAAGTTCTCAATTGAATTCTTTTATTATGTTTGTTCAAAATGAGTCCCACCACCCCTTTCATCTTTCTTTTTCCTGTTTAGCCTCCGGTAACTACCGTTTAGATAATACTTCAGAGGATGATATGTATGAGTGTAAATTAAGTGTAGTCATGTACATTCTCAGTTCGACCAATCCTGAGATGTGTGGTTAATTGAAACCCAACCACCAAAGAACACCGGTATCCACGATCTAGCATTCAAATCCATGTAAAAATAACTGGCTTTACTAGGACTTGAACGCTGGAACTCTCGGCTTCCAAATCAGTTGATTTGGGAAGACGCGTTCACCACTAGATCAACCCGGTGGGTTAAGAGCCAAAAGTTACTAGCGCTAGTTATCTACACATGTTATTGGAGTATGCAGTAGCACACTCGACGGTAACTCAACGTTTACTTCCAACAAGATGACCACCCACCACACTGGGGTTTATATGTTAGAGACTACCTACATGAACAATTTCCTCGGCGTTAGATGGCCGTGATGGACCAGTTCCCTAGCCACCTTGGTTCCCTCTCGTTACCCCATTCGATATTTTTTCTTTGGGGTTATGTCAGAGACAAGGTACATGCAACGAAGGTTGTCAACATCAATGAACTAAAAAGAAGATTGAAAGTGTGATTAATACAATAACTTCAGATATTCTTTGTAATGTATGGCATGATATTGAATATCTTCTAGCTATTTAATCTGCCACAAAAGGTGCTTATGTAGTACTTGTTTGAAGTTAAATTATTCTAAACTATAGTGTTCGAAATGCTCTGTTCAACAACAAAATGCTCAAAAGCACATTGCTTTGCTTCATTTTTATTAACACCAAAATGTGCTGAATAACGTATGATCACCTGTTCATATATACATATGGGTCGGCTGTTCGTTATCTAGCCGCAGGATCTTTAGGTCTTTAGGATACATATTATAAAAATCAGTAGGATTTATTTATTCAGTTACTGAATATAATTCTACCTAATAATAATAACTAGGTACACTAATTTATACAGCCATATAAAATACGTGTAATCACTAAAATGCTTCTAAAGGAGCAGTAATCAGTATTGAGAACGTTTCATTATAATTTTTTTTCTTTTGCTTGATGAATCGCCACATCAGCTTAAAGCGTGTGCGTGGGATACGGAAATGGAATTTTTTAGCGTACGAAAATGCCCTGCCTGACCGGGATTCAAACCCGGACCAGGTAATTATTATTATTATTATTTATTTTTTTGTTGAGTGTGTTTTGTCACATGTTTGTTATTACCAGTTTAGTAAATTGGAATTTCGGTTATCAATCTTCTGTAATCATTGTTGTAGTATGTAAAATTGATTATATTTTATACTTGAAGTTTTCCCGAAAACCAAAAGATATTCTAAAAACGTAATGTGTTTGTTAGCCAAATAGAGGTCATTTAATAGTCAATACCTACAGTGGTTTATGTCAATATGACTAGGCTAGGCCGAAAGGACTAGAATTATCCTTATGACTGAGGTTAAATATTTTACCTTCTTTTTTCTCCTGCTCTCATGGGTCGGATCGGCATTCAAGCAATATTCAACCCAGGGGGCGGATCTTTTATTCACCTCATTCGCCTGCCTAAGATCACTGAGGGAGGGTAACTAGACCCGGCTATGTCGTTCCGTTCAGTAACCGAGACTCGGTCTTACCTCTTGCCTACCTCAAGCCACCAGGGAGGGAAATCAAGTCCGCCTATGCCGTTCCCAGATTCCCCCTAGTAGACGGGTCTCGATCTTTCTCTTCCTTTTTTTATACTTGCTGTTCCCTGCTCCAGTCACGAATCTCTATTTCCTTCCTCTGTAGAATTTCCCGATGCCAGACCGTCTATAGCATTCCAATCTACCACCCCATGTTATGATACATGGGGCTTGCAGTGTTTTCGGGCGTTATCCATCCAAGGCCTGCTCTCTCTTTAAATCCGTCCATCTGTCAAATTCATAAAATGTATGGTAAGGTGAATCTACCAGGCCACAGTGTATACAGTTGGGCATCTCTCGCTTTCCAAATCGGTGTAAATATTCACCAAATTCTGCATGGCCGGAGAGAAGCTGTGCAACAAAATAACTCAAATTATCATGACCTCCCCCACCCATGGTTCTAATCGTGGTATCATTCTTCGTGTCCATACTCTAGTGTGTGACTCATTCCAAGCCCCCTACCACTCTTGCCATAAGAGGGTTTTAGCATCCTCTCTAATCATACCCTCGCATATTCTTTTCCTGTGTTGGGCTATAAGATGAATGGGAGGAACTCCTGCCAACACAATCGCCGCTGCTGCCGACACTGTTCTATACGCTGCCGTTATCTTTAATGTGGTTCTTCTTTACAGTGAGACCAATCGCTTCGCATTCCTTTTCTTGTCTAATGCACTGCAGCATATCGATATAATATACAATATAATTTTGTATATTATATCGATATGCTGCTTATGGCTTATGGCAGCCATACCGGCTGCCATAAGGAGCTTACGCTTTGCAGCCCTCGGTCCCCATTTGGACCCCATAAGGCGCCCCAGTGAATCAAAGGTTCGTTTAAATATTTTACCTACGACAATTTAGTAATCTGGGAATATTACTTTTTAAACTTCATGTGTTATAAAGCTGATTCAATTATTTCCACTTTATAAAATGACTACCCCATTTTTAAATTATTTTTTATCATATTAAAAGCTAATTTATACGATATAATCTGGTATATCATAATTTATATACTCAAAGCTTGTAAATATACTTACGTACTCTCTATCGCTCTCTCTCTTCTCGCACCCTCACTCTGTCTCTCTCTCTCTCTCTCTGTGTGTGTGTTTTCCAATTATTTTATGTTTAATTTATTTTGATTTTAATAAGATCAGTTTTTGGAAACTTTAAAGCAATAATTGCTCCGAATGGGTTTTTATACGAAAAGAAACAACCAGATTCGAATAAAACAAGAAAAATAGCTTGAAATATTTTCCAATTTATTAAAAGTATTTTATTCCTTTTAATATGTAAAGTATTTTTGAAATTAATTCAGATTATAAATTACAATTTTGAAAAAAAAATGAAGAAATTATATATTTTAAAAAGATGTACAATAAAAAGATGTACGTTTAACTTATTTACAAAGTTGTTCTGTTTTATTGTAAAAGTATTATATCCTTTGAAAGATGCGTGCTTTAATCGTTTAAATGTTGCCCTCCAGTAAATTCAGAAGTTTTATAACCTGAACAAATTTTCATGAGTGTTACGACCATACTTGCTTCTACAAATAACTAACCATAATAGTTATTTATGATTTTCTGCTGCAGCAACTGCCACCGTTTTCGTTTTTTAACTCACAAGTCACAAAAAAAAAATAATCTTAAAATACTCTTGTACAATAATAAACTGTTATGATGATTAATGTAACCGATTTATTTTTGTTCTCTAAATGTCATCTGACGTACCTTTATATTTCTTACTCTTTGTCTCATATAAAAAAGAAAACCAAAAAGGTATTTTAAAATTAAAATATGTAATTACTTTTAAAACGTTCTGATAAAGATTTTCTTATTTTTACATTCCGATAGGAATTAAAATTTGTTTTATTTATGAATATAAATTTTCTGTACGTATTTAAATTTATTATTTTAATATTAAAATATGCTTTACTATTGTTTTTCCTTCATAATAGAAATAAAATTTCCCGTCTGTTAATTTTAGAGAATAAAGATTTATAAACATCTTTTTGTCACCCTGCTGCTGTATTTTTTTTTTTAACAATTTATTTTCATAATCGTTCACCAAAAGGATTGCGATCATAAGCAACATTTTTAGCTAAGAGTAACGTGTCAAGAGATCTTCCAAAGATAGCCAAGCTCAATTACAATATTAATAATATGCATCACCTCTCGTGAAACAAACTAAGCAATTAGTTAACAAAAGCAAAGATAACAGGTAACAAGTGATAAAGTCAGATAAAAATAATATAGATTTTTGAAGTTTAAATTATCTTTAACATACAAACCAAAGGTCCATAATATCATCCCACGGGTCATGCACACCAATGCTTATTTATGCACTCAAAAGATCAGCGAGGTCCAGTTTATGTAACCTATAATCGTTTTATTTCCTCAACATTGTAGAGTAGATTCAGCGCCAGATGATTCACATGCGTATTCAAATTAGATATTTAAGACCTCCTGGTTCTCTGTATCTCCTCACGAACACATAGAACCCAATATACCTGTTCAGCTCATCGTTCCTAGCGAACCACGGAGCCCCTGATACTATCCTGAGCACCTTATTTTGAAACCGTTGGATGATTTCAACGTTACTATTACAAGCAGTTCCCTTTACTTAGGCACCATACCTCCATATTGGTTTTAGGAAAACCTTATATAGCATATATTTTACCTGCTGTATTTTACACATAAAATTCTATTTTATTTTTAATTAATTTTAGATATTGAAAATTCTTATTTTTAATAAAAATATATATTCTTGAAATGCCTCCCGTTGTAAAGCAAACGCTTTGGTAGCAGAACCATTTAAAAACTACATCATTTTTCTAGTTTTTTTTAGTCAGTCTAGTCCAGCAATCTCAACCTTTTTAGTTCCACGACCCCCAAAAGGTAAAAAAATATATATATATAATGAATATTTCGCGATCCCCTAACCCCAGCCCAATGAAACCTAGTTTTTTCTCCTGCCCTCTGCTCAACAATCAAGTATTACTCAGCCCAGGGGAATGTCCTTGCGACTCTAATGAGCCTCCCCCCCCCTTGCCACAGTACGTCCGGCATGGCAGGTCGGCTTAACTGGTCATCGCAAATCACTTGTTTAACAGCTGATTTTCGAAGTCAAAGGTTCTGAGGTTCAAATTCCAGTAAAAGTTAGTTGCTTTTATATGGATTTGAAAACTAGACAGTGGATACCGATGTACTTTGATGGTTTGATTTAAATTAACCACACGCGTCAGGAATGGTCGGCCTGAGTCTGTACAAAACTACACCTCGTTTACATGTCATATGTGTATATATCATCCTCATCTCATTTGAGGGGGGGGGGGTGTAGGTTGCTTGTTATACACTAGTTGAACAGATTGCAAAGTATACATTAAGATCTGTTTAATTTTCATTTCTCTAAGTTTAACTCTTTTTTTATATTATGAATTATTGTATATTTTTAATAACAAATGTTTGGTTCTTAGTTAGCAGATCTTTTATTTATATTTTTAATTTCTTTTATTTTTCTACTTAATACGACGTTTAATTTTCATTTCTCTAAGTGCAGCTCCTTTTTTATTTTATAAATTATTATTTTGAATAATAAATTATTTTTTAATTATAATAATTATTATTTTGAATAATAAATGTTTGGTTCTTAGCTGATTTTTTATTAGTACTTTTGTTGTTACTTAAAGAAAGAACATAACACTTTATTATTTTTTTATTGAAAGATTGAACTTCCTGTTAGTAATTTGTAAACCCATTAAACAGTGTTTAGTTTTTTATATTCATTGCCGTTAATTGAATCTAAAAGAACTTAGAAAAACATTAAAATTCCAACAATCAGTAGGTTGAATTAAAATTTTCGATGATTACACCTGAAAGTTTTAACGATTAAAAAAAAATAAAGCTATACACACACGCGCGCGCGCGTGCGCACATACATACACACATAATTTCTAGCATAAATTATTACTTAAAAATATGTATTATACTAAGTGTATATTAATATGTTTAGCGTTAAATTTATTGAACTTGATTTCATAGAATTATTTTTTTTTATTTATAGAAACTCTTTCTTTTCTGATGAGAATCAGTAACAAATATTCAAATCACCGTTTTTGTATGCATAAAACATTATTGTTTTCTACCTCATACATGCGTGAGAAATCGCATTCCCTAAGGAAAAATTGCATAAATATGAATGTTAACAAACTTTAAGAATCTATAAATTCTAGCTTTGATTCTTCTTTTGTGATTTATGATGAAATGAATAATAATAATAATAATAATAATAATAATAATAATAATAATAATAATAATAATAATAATAATAATAATAATAATACCCTCATTTAAATGAATGAAAATTAAAATATCCTTACCTATTTCTTTCTACTTTGCTTTAGATTTACTTACGCAGTTTTAAATCAGGCTGAATTTAATTTATAATTTTTTTTTAAATTTAATTAATGATCTAATTACAGATGGCCTGCAGTTAAGTGTTTTAAACTCTAATTTTATTCCTGTTATTGCCAGTAAATTCATATTTAAAAATTATTAAATATTACAATAGTAATAATAATAAATGATATTTATAATTATTTAAATGATGTTATATCCCATTAGCTTTCCTTTAACTGCTCGCTTATATTAAGATCAAATTATTTCCTTAAAAAATAGATTAGTTAAATTCTTTATCATATAATTTGTGATAAATGTATTTTATTATCACTAGAATACAGGCAAAAAATCAATTGATAAAATAAGAGAGAAATAGTTAACGTCTTATATCTAACAATGCATTGTTTCACCTATCTTAAAAGCTTAAGGAATTAAATGAATGAAGAAAATAAATTTTGGAACAGTCGAAATAAGGGATTGATTAAATCTATTGTAAAAAAAAAAACTGTCCAGTAATTAATTAATCGAACTGGTTCGATAATTTCCAATAAAAATTCTTAATAGCCCATCTTAGTACTACTGAGTAAACGTTTAACGATTAACTAAACATCTACGTACTTTAAGTACTTTAACCACAACAATCGTACGTAATCTGTCTCATACGTCACTGTAACATAACAGATATTGACATTTTAAAAAAATAAGCATACCAGGTTTAACTAGGCAAAATATGAAGTGAAGCGGATTTCCCTGACATCTTCTCTAATCCGAATAGTCATATTTTTATCAGCGTATTCAAATTCCAAGAAGTAATCACTCTGTGATTAACTAAAGTGAATTGAGTGTTAGGGAACATAATTACTCTCATACAAAGCAGCTGTGTGAATCTAATTTGTACCTCACGTATATTATTTGATCAGATTCACAATAAACAAAGACAGATAGTATAAAGTAATATAATAATGTACCCCTTTCTGTAGTTAAACAATGCGTTATGTACACTGCATCAATTCAGCAGGAAAAAGCTGATCACATGTACAGTAAAAAGAATTCTACATAAATTTCTTAAATTACAAAAATAGATTCAGATACTAAAAAACTGTGCAGGTAGGAGATAATTGACTGATTTATTGGCTCCTAAATATTATTTTACATTATGCAGTCTATTTTAGTTCGAGCATAACTATAATAAACTTAAACGATAACTATACGTAAATTTCATTTGTTTATTTAAATTTTAATGAATTTACCTTATGTTTTTTCCTACTACTGAATTGAAAAAGTTTGTACAATCATAATAAGAAAACAATCGTTAATTCGAGTTGTTTTCATTATCTAAATGTTCCAGTTTACATTATGATTATAATCCAAGTAAAGAATTTGAGGGACAAGCTGCACAAGTCATCGAAATAGAGTTTACCGGGAGTAATAATGTTATCTATATAGCTATTCCGTGGTGGTACACATGAATACCAGGCAAAATATATATAAAACCAAATTACAGTTATTTGAGTATCACTAGCAGAGATAATATAGCGACTATAATAATTTTTAGTTGCGTTTTTCTAAAATAGTCGATCAAAATATTTTATTGCTGTAGTGGAAGAAGCCTAAGTGAATTCAGAATCCTTTCAGGAAACGCGTAAAGTATTTAAGGAAAATTTCCGAATACCCGTACCCCAGGAAAGACTAGCGTGCACGATTTTCTTAAAAGTGGCGTAAACGGGATCGATACCAAACGCAAAACGAAACAGGCAACCATCCATTCGGACTCCTGAGATCATAGCCGATATACAAAGAATAGTTTCTAACAGTCCGATAAAATCTATGCGTAAGTTATCACAATAGAATGGTGTAAAATACATATTTTTCTGTAAATTTCATGTTGATTTAAATCTGAGACCGTACGGTTATAGATGTGCAACAAATAAAAGAACAGACAAACTGAAATGTCGGCTTCTCAATTGTTTTGTTTGCTTGGCATTTCTTCTGCCACCACCCCATTCGGTCGCCCTAAAGCAAAAGATCAAATGTCTTTGCCACAAACTGCAACTGAGCCTTGAACAGTTCAGCGACCAGTATCCTAACATAGCTCCTGGAGCTTACCTAACAGCCTGAGTGGACTAAGCGTGGTGCCAAACACCATCTGCTTACGTGTCCCAACCGCTCGCTTGTCATATATATTTGCTAAAATGGGTAGGCGCGCCCTGTCAACTACTAAAAATAAATATGACATCCATAATCAAATTTATTTCGTCTAGGCAACAATTCGCTGCCACATCTAGGTTACTGAATGCCGGCAAGTACCTGTCCACCATTTTATAGCGTTAGGTGCCATAATAATTGGCTGGTGGTCAGCAATATTCAGGGTTAGCTTCCCACGAAAATGCGGTAAAAAGTCTTTCCCTTAAGCAAACTACGGTATCGTTGAACAAAGCAACCTCACTAAGGAACTCCCACACGGTCCTACAATGCGGCTCCTGCCACATTGACTCGCCATTTGTCAGTGGCCAATTTTCCCCTTGACCTCTATGTTTCAGGGTGGCCCGTTCTCTGCCCCCCAAGAGCAAGGCAGTCAAACACCAGGTGTTCATTTGACTGGATCTCCCCGCAGACGAACAGCTCATTTGCCGCCAGACGGAACCGAAACAGATATTGGTTTAAGTAAGTGTGGTTGGTGAGCACCCGGGCACCTGTTGCCCTTAAAAACGAGCTCGAGGCATACCATCCCCAAATCCTGTAAAAACTTATACAAGGATCTTCCCTTAGTCGTGGCGACCCATTTCATCTGCCATTCTTCCACCGCGAGGCTCTGCAGCCTCTTGCGCAGGCGGGAGATGGGCAACCGAACGAAATTTAGATCCGGTGCATTGTGACTCACTTCTCAAAAACGTTGTTGACGGATAGATAGTCTGGATGCTGTACTTCATGTGAGGTGAGTAATGATTTCATTTATCTGGGCATGTTAATTTGCACATCACCAGGTATTGGATGACTGGAAATCCTAACCGGATGTTCGAGCGTCACTTCAAGATGAGAAAATTTGTGTATTGCGTGCTGTTTGTGATAATTGCATAATGAGGCCAATATTTTTTGACCGGACTGTCAATACAGAAATGTACTGTGTAACGTTTCAAAGAATTCAATAGACTCTTAGTTAACAGATATTGTGAAAAAGAATACGATTTTTTCAATACAACGGAGCATCAAACGATGTCTAGCACACGTTCATGTGGCTTTTATGTAAGAAAGAACGAACTTTCAGCAGAGGGTGGTGGCCTCCACGTTTCCCAGATTTCTTTAGTGACTATTCTTTTTTGGGGCTATTTGAATGATATTATTTATGAATCTCTACTGTAGCGATGAACTAAAGGTGAATATTCAATAAGAAACTGACGGCACTGACAACAACCTTTTGCGTCAGATGACTGTCAGTATGATTATTTGGGCATAAATGTGTATCACTGCGCAAAGCGCTCACCCGCACGTTATTTTTTTTTTTTTTTTTTTTTTTTTTTTTTTTTTTTTTTTTTTTTTTTTTGTAAAATTTGGTACATATTAAACCTTTGCTAATGAAATACAGAATTTAATTTAGTTTACGTTTTCATTTTTTCTCTTTATTTATAAAAAGCTGCATGTCGTAACTGAGTTCCCAACTGTAGTATTTCATTTTTAAGTCCCTCACCCGGTAGCTCTGCAAGATCTTAGTGATGAATATCTCGGTAGCACTCATATAGTGTATTCGGCTCATTGAAGAAAACAACGGTAAATTACTGCATCACTTACATTCCATATCAAACCTGTCATTGGATTCTTTTACTCTTGAGAATGGCTATAATTTATGTCAAGTCCCTAGAACCAATACATGTATTGCTTGCACTTAACGTACTTACATACAGTTTTCTAATGCTTGAATGTGTGTTTAAAAGAGCTGAGCAGACTGACAGAGTGGGATGAGGACAACAAAGAAGTCCTCAACAACTACTGTCTTGTCTCAACTATCAGTCTTAAATCTCAGTTACTGAAATACACATAGGGTAATGCATAGACAAACAGAAGTTTGGGATGTAGTTATACTAAATAAAGACAATTCGATTTAGGTGCATATTTCATTTCGATTTTCTGGTTCAAGAGAGGACATTCCATTCCTGAGACTAGTCATAGAAAGCGGACTTAAGACGAATAAATTCACCAAAGTCATTTGGAGATCTAGATAAGATATTTATAACGTAAAATGAAACAGATTTTTTTTTCATTTCAAGAAAATTTTGACTGAAATAAAGGGAAAGAAGAATTATACGTAAAGAATCTTATGATATTATGGTTTCATAAAAAATCAGTAACAGTAGAAAATAAAGAAATACAAGCTTTGATTCTGAAAAAATGGACAGTGTTATAATAATACATCCCTTTTGCTTTTCAACTTGAACAGAAATACGAGTACGAGTATATTATAAATAAATATGTGTGTGAGGAGGGATTTAACATTACATTTTAATAATATAATATTTATGATGCAGATGCATGATGTGTAGTTTGATAACTTTTTACTTAAGCTGTAGAGACATATCAAGTAGGTAATAAAAATTTGTTTCTTTAGTTAAAACTGTACTTTTTAATTGGTAGGAATAATTTATGGTTTTAATGTAACATTTATACAAACACCATAAGGATTGTTTCTTTTTTATGGTTTAAAAGCTTTTTATTCTGTGATTTTTATCTATATGTTTTAAAATACATTTATTTCTTCTTTAACAAGTGTTAACATGGAACATAAATAAATAATAAACGTGTACCGTACTGAATTATATTGAAGTTGTTAATAAATACTTGAAAAAATTAAAATATTTATTTAAAAGCAAAAGTTTTTATTTAGTTAATGTACACATTCTTCCGGTGAAGTTAATACTTTGATGTATTATAGTAAAAATTTAACTAATTTTTATAGTGAAGATTAAATTTATTTCCAGGGAATACGTTCTTTTCTTTCTACAGACTTCTCATAATTAATTTCTATACTATATATTATTCATATTAGTCGTTTCGCAAGTAATTATGCAAGGTAAAGTTCTGAATTACAAATATAGAACAGTTATGAATTGTAATAAATTATTTAATACTATTCTTGATTAGGAAACAAAATTTATAATCTGTTAAAGTTAGAATTAATAAACTGAAAATTTTAAACATGAAAACTTATTATACAATTAGGTATACGAGCAGAGACTGATATGAAATAGTTTTAAGTCCGTGTATTTCCCTACTACTTAAAAGTCGTATTTACTCATACTTAAAATATTTTCTATTAAATTATATAATAATGCTTATAACCCGTACATCGTCAAGATTTGAAGGTACATTCTTGGTAGGGTATTATCTTATCATAGAAACACTAATTGATTTGAATATTATTTTCTGCCCTTCTAGCAGGATGGTCTGGTGTTGTCGTTAAGTAATCTACTAATCTAATCTTAAAATTATAATATATATTTTGCTATGTGAAAAAATTGGAAAATGAACAAAATTTAATGTTATATCTTTTTTATTACATAACTAAGGACTTAATTTCACACTATGTACTTAATAATATTAAATTATGATTTTTTTTTTTAGTCGGCAAAAAATATTTTAAAATACCATCGACCAATAACTGATTATTAATTTAGAGAGCGATTCAAAAAGCAGAAAATTAAACAATTTTAATTATTAAAATTTAAAGATAATAAAACTGACTTCAAAGTCAAGTTTTTCTTTTTGAAAAAGTAAAACTTAATGCTTTCATTTTGTATTCATGCTTACAATATGGATAGGCTTACAAAAATAAATAAATAAAGATATCATTCGTATATAAAAAAAAGGAGTCTACATGAAATCTGATACTTGATAGAAAATGGAAAATGAATACAGAGAAACAACGTTAAGTAATTACTTCGAAGTTGAATATATTTTGTTAAAGATACAAGGCTACTTACTTATTTTACCTCAAGTTTCTAAGAATTTTTTTGAATTTTCGAGTGAAAATACCTTCAATATTAAAATGACTTCAGGCTGCATATTATTTTTCTATAAAAGACAAATACCAAACAAAGATAAAATATTATCAAATCGTTCATGTTATTTTTCGTTTTAAAAAACCGTCCACTGATGTTATTTAGAATAAACTTACTCCTAGTATCACCGCAAGGTGATACTAAAATTCTATAAAAATTTACCGAGTCATTTAATTTGATGCATTTGATCGTTGGTTTGATTTGAATTTACTTAAAATAAAATTAAAAAAAAAAAAAAAAATTTAATGTCCAATTTATTTATATTGAAAAATATATGAATGCATTTAAAGATTAAATAGTCGAACGGAAAGGATAAGATAAGGGTAAGTTCCCTTACCACAATGACGAAAATTGAACTCTGTATCTCTCTATATATTGTATTGCAGCCGGTTACCTAAAGTTGTTTCTATGGGTTTATCATGAAAGCACTATAATTTCACTACAAGATTGTTTGGTGAAATTTGCTGAAAAGCAAACACGATTCCATTGAGTTTCTCCAGCTGGCTGGCATGCTATCGAGAACAATCATAAATGTCATGTCATGTTATTTAACATGACTTGGTACAACGGTCAAGAGGACACTCCCTGCCACATCTTCTTTGAATATCCACGTTGAGATCATGTAAAAGCAAGATATTACATATAAGGGATTACCACGGAAACTACAACAAAGTATACGCTGAGAGGTAAAGAGGAATGGCTGACAATAGAGAGATTCGTGGCTAGGGTTATATGAGCAAAAGAAGTAGATTACAAGAAGTGAGAGGAGTTACTTTAAAAAAAAAAAATATAACGACCGAGACCCGGCTGCTGAGACAAGGCCCGGGAACGACATAGCCGGGCCTGGTGTTCTTGGCCTTAGCAGTTACAGGCAGAGGCAAGATCAACATAAGGAAAAGATACGGAACCGGTAAGCCAACCTGCCATGCTGGACGTACTGCTGGTAGGCGGGGAGGCTTATTAGAGTCACAACGACACAACTCTGGGCTGAGTAATACGTGATTGTTGAGCCGGCTCAGGGGAGCAGGAAAACAAACAAACAAAAAAAAGGTCATGTCGCAATGCGTGTTTACGAAACCGACGATGTTGTATGACGTGACAATAAACGTAGTTGCCGGTCGAAAGTAAATTTGCATGCAGTACGAGGTTGAAAAATTCGAACCTCAGTTTTGTGACCGTCATATATTTCTTTATAATTGAGCTTTCGGACTATCAAGTGATGCTTGATGTTACCGTGAATTGAGTGTGGGTCCGAATAAAGTAGTCGACTGAAATAATTTCATTACAGAAGTGTAGTTGACTAAATTTAACAGCATGTGCAAGGTATAACTGAGGGGAAATGGGATCTTGCTGATATCTGTTATAATCTGTTCTCGAGGTGGAAAAATCTGGTCACATGTATCCACAACAATGGGTTTTCGACGGCATTTGCGGTAAAAAGTTTCCACGTGAAAATTGATGAATGGTATCAAAGACAACGTTAATGACGGGAGAATATTTTATTCGAATTCCTGGCGTGAGAGCCGAAACCGATGCACTGGAAACGGAAGGGTTTCGCCATTATACTGTGAATCATCGGTACTATTTCGTTGCTCCTCACAGCGGTGCCAATATTAAAAAAGTTTTTTTTTTTAAAAACCCCGCTTATAGAGGTTGCTGAAATGGGGAAGGAAAAAGCACAGGGGAACTTCCAGGCACCACGTGGAATCCTACTTTGTAAAATTCATGTGGAATCGCATGGTAGGGGACCAGAACCCAAAATAAATAAAACGAATTCAAAAAAAAGGGTTACACTTTTCCAATTGTTCCTAAGTTTTGACAAAGTCGGATTCACATTAAACCCTACGATCTCAGCGTATTAAACAAGCAACTACACAAAAATAAGAAAATGAATGCAAATAAATATCATAAGAGAGTAATTCAGATTATACTAACACTTTTTTAAATACAAGAATATGCATTAATTTTATCTTACGTTTTTCAATAAATTTTCATGAATATTCACATGTAAAATCTTTGAAAGTCATAATTACATTAAGCTATATATCATTTTGATAAAATATACAGTACTAAAGTAATAATGACATCGAAAAAACTTGAAAGTGCCTTATAAAATTAGTTAAATTTTTCGTTCGACAGTCTCCTTCTCAGTTTATATCAAAAAATCCTCAAACGAGACTATAAGAAGAACTTCCTCTACAAAATACAAGAAAAAGAATGATCGAAATAAGTTCAGTTGGCTAAGATTTAAACTTATATGAAAAATATATAAATGGTACAGTGTGAAAACCTCCTTCTTTTTTTGATGTAGTTAAATAAATACATACAATCCCTGTCGCCACACCATCCCCTCCATTCCTGGCCCTGATGGGCTTTACCAGAGGTCGTCTTTTAGACTCTCTAAACTCGGTAACACAAAATTGTCACCAATTCGGCCTCTGTCAGGATGCCACCAATGAAAATGCCTCGGCAGGTGTTTCCACCAGTGTATTTACACAACCTACTATCGCCTTCGTATAGCCTCTTCCAACCACAACCACCTACCATAACTTTCAAGCCTCAACTATTAAATAACCGATTCGCGGAAACGCGATACGATATCCGCGTCTTCCTATAACACAAAAACCTCTCCCATATCTAGCTTTAGTTAGATTATGTACTCAAATCATTACTTGATTCAGTCTTCAAACACCAAAGATGCTATCCTTATACCAATAAAACAAGTGTTGATTGCAACGACAGTTTTGTCCTAAAATTCAATTTACTCAAAGTCCTCTTGATTTACTTAAGAGTCAAAAAACAAATCTAATAAGCCTCTAATAAAAACATACCCTATCTCTTTCTGCTCTGGACCGCTTTCAGGATCGAGATCAATGTTTACAATCCATCTCATCCTAACAGGAAATATCTAAGCTAACCGGGGCTCGATGCCAAAACTCCTGTCTTGGCAAAGTAAGCACCCACGAGGACCCCTAGCCGCCTGGGTTGCTATTCTATTTATACATCTCTAAGAGCATCGACCTCCTTAGCCATACTCCGCAGGGCTAAGAATTTAAGGAAGCCGGCAACTATGTTCCATTCCCTTTCAATTTTACAATTAACTTACAGACCAAAATCACAGTTGATCTTCGCAAGCTCTCTAGCTACTTTGGTACATTCAGCTCCGTATCTGGGGCAGATATATAAGACATGACGCACATCAGCAACGGCCACACACACCGGACACAAGCCTGAAACAATCAAACCAAATCTGGCCAACCTATCTCGAAAAGAACTATGTCCTAAAAGAAACTATGTAATATGCTGATTGGGTTAAATCCACCTAACTACATGCATATTTCTCACATCAGGAAAAATACCATGCGTGTAACGATCATCGGGCGATTCCACCTGACAATATTAAATGGTAAAAGATCGCTAAATGACATACTTTTTAGTGACAGTTGTTTTTCACTACATCAAATCACTAGAATTTATTATTAGTTGAAGAGCCTTTGAGAAACAAATAAATATTACAAAAAGAAATTGAATTATCTTAATATTTTATTAAAAATACAATCTATTATCAATTTGTACCAGCGATATCTAGAAAACCGCTGAATCAGTCGTGGATTAAATCTTAAACATGTTCATCAAACAATGTGCAGTGTTGAGAACAATATTCAAAAAGTATTGTTTACTATAACTTTTTTCATATTAATGATAAAAACATTGAAGTGCTTTATAATATTAGTTCAATTTTTCATCTCTCTGTCTGATTAAATTCAATTTTTCATCTGTCTGATTATAAATAGCAGACTAAATTTATATAATAATAATAATTATCATTATTATTTTGTTAGTGGGTGCTTCCTAAGTGGTTTAATAAAAGTATATGTAGTTATTATATAATTTTTAATTGTCTAGCTAATAAAATAATGAAAGGTTGTTATTAAGAAAAGGAATAAAAAAACTCGTAGACCGTCATTAATTTGCCTTGTATTATTTAATAGAAGTTAGCTGTATTTTTATTGATTTATAAATAAATATTTTCCTTCATTTTTTAATTATAAGTTTTTAATTTTTAAAATTGTTTCGAAGCTTTGTTTCAGAGATATAAAGAATTACTTAATCTCAGTTTATTGTATTAAGATAATTAATTTATGTAATTTTTAATTAGCTTCATTTTATAAACGTAAAAAAACAACTTCAATCAACTTTGTTTTTCATAAAGCACTATAAACGTAAATTCAAACTGAATAGAAATTTTTTATTCATTGCTTGGATAATTTTTTCTTATTGTCTTTGAATTTCATTTTAAAAAAGTAATAGAAAATTAGCGAATTATTCCAGTCTCTCTTTATGTTTATTTTATTTTTTGTCTATTACTTTACGATCAAGTATCACTAAAAACAATTAAGAAAGAATACCAGTTTATTCGAATATGAAAACATAGAACTAAATAAATACAAATAACCAGACCTAACATTTGCATATTTAAATAACCAAATCGTTATTAGAATTACATTTAAAATTAAAACGTTTAATTTATATTACTCTTTATAAACTTGTTTACAAATTAATATTTATATAATAAATATTTATTAAATGAACTAGTAGAGTAAAAAAAAACTTGTTTCAAGACGATTATAATCTATTTGTTTTATTTTAGTTTGTTATTTGGAAATACTTTACAGTTTTTTTTAACTGATGAGCGATTGGCAGGGTCTTTTTTTTCCTGTTTAGCCTCCGGTAATTACCTTTTAGATAATACTTCAGAGGATGAATGAGGGTGATATGAATGAGTGTAAATGAAGTATAGTCTTGTGCAGTCTCAGTTCGACCATTCCTGAGATGGGTGGTTAATTGAAACCCAACCATCAAAGAACACCGGTATCCAAGACCTAGTATTCAAATCCGATCGGCAGAACCTAATTATCATTAACCACACATTTACATTCATAGAGCCTAATTATCGATTTAACTGATTTAACATAGAGTCAGCTATGACACATTCTGTTTCACAAGATGTATTTATATATATATATATATATATATATATATATATATATAAATATATATATATTTATATATGTATCCGATTGCGATGAAACTTTGATGCGTTGTGCGCACGCCCACGAAGGTTTCTGAATTAATTTGGACCCGCTAGGTGGCGCTGAGGTCGAGATATTTCGAAAAATTGTATTTAAGGTACGGTTTGGCTCATATTCAGAATATACTGGTATATTAGTTACGTATAATGAAAAATCTTTGCAAAAACTGTACCCGCTATGTGGCGCCAGTATCGAGATATTTACGAAACAAATATACAAACAGACTTTCTTCTTCTATATTTATAAAAGTTGTGTTCGTATGTGTGTCCGCCATAGACTAAAAAACTACTGCACCTATTTACGCGCGGGTTTTCGAAAAATGGTCGGCGTTGTCCGGAGAAGGTTTAAAGCTATTGAGATCCTTGATCTGACCAGTAGAAAGGAAGCTAGGGATATTTTGAACTGACTAATGTGTTTACAAAGTAGTTTGAATTAAATCTAATAGGTAGTGCTGTTTTGACAATTGCATTTATTTATATTCTGACTTTTGTAAAGGGAAAGGTTAAATTTTGTGAAGTTTCGTAATGTTTAGTTTTTTAATGTTTTATCAAACTTTCAGCTGTGTTCATTTAATCTATATATGTACTCAAATCTTTCAATAGCGAAGCATTGCCGAGTCTACTAGTATTTCATAAAATTCAAATTTCACATGCTTATATTTTTTTGTAACCCATTATTTTATAATAAAATAAACCTTGTGCGAGTAGTAACTTATTATTCTTGAACACTATAAAATATTATTTTTTAGTGAGAGACATACAGATAGACATAGATACGCTATTAAAAACCTCATAACTTTGTTTCTAAAAATATTGCTGAAAATTTAATGGACCTCTTTTAATTCTTATAATATAACTAATCCTAAAGGGCAATTGTCTATGAGTATAAAAATGCATTAAAATAAGAAACAGCTTAAATTTCATTAAAAATATGAAAAAAAAAATTATTTATATATATAGTTTTTGTTAAAATTTATTATTCATTTCTTGGAATTAACATTTGTCACTGTCCAACAAACTTTTAATATACAAGGTTATTCTGAAACCCATTTAGACATATGGAATTCAGTTATCTGATATGACGAGCAAGAGCAATATTGAGGTTATATGACGCTTCAAGAATAAATTGGCGAGAATCATTACAGATGCGCCGTGATTTGCGATAAACGAAGAAATCCATAATTACCTGGAATTTCCTTATGTCCGCGAGGAATTCAGCGAGGAAGCGATTCAGTTTAAATTACAAACAACAGCTAGGTAATCATATAAACTATCTAGCGCTGAAACTCCTGGACAAAAATGAGGATGTCCGGTTACTCAGACTACCTTCGTGTGTTGGACAAGGGGAGTCTGAGTGGCTCTTGGGCAGGGAAAAACTTCCCTTAAGTGTTGAGCATCTTCTCTATGTCTGATATTGGGCCGAAATCCCTTTCATAAGAAAATTATGATACTGTTTTGTTTTTCTTTTCCTTTATCCTTTAATATTATTTGATTTTTTGTTTGGATTTTATGGACTTTTGTATTTTTATAAAGTGAATCTGTTCAACTATATTTATGCAAATGAACTATTGTCTTAAGTATGTTTGTTTTTTGATGGGATTCACTGGAAACCCCTCATGAAGCGCTTATTGTAATTTTAATTATTTATGGTTTCTTGTTAGAACCGAAAGTAAATAAAAGAATTGTGAAACAAAACAAAAAATCTTTAAATACGATGTACAAAAAAAATAGTCAGATCAATGGAAATTATGATAGTAGTTTACTTTAAACTTTTGTATGAAATTAAATTTAGTGATTTGGTGTATAAATTTTGTTTTTTAAAATTAATTTTTTTATTATCTCTCTGCTATGTTAATGCATGTTAAATTTATAAAATACACGAATAAATTTTTTTACAAAAAAGTATTATACCACGAGTAAAATCTAAAAATTAATTCTATTTAAATAGTCTCTTTAGTTGATACGACAGATATAACCTGGAGGCCAGTGATTATTGTTAGTACGCATAACAACCAGTAACAACTAAGTCCACCCTTGATCTGAGAGTATGGATTCGCTGGATCAACATTTCAATTTGCCTGGGAGTGTAGATCGTGTAGAACCGATAGCGGGATAGCGGTACGAATGGTTCATTTCTATGCCAAGTGGCAGGCACGGTAATATCAAATGAAATGACAGAGATTATTGGAACTAATGTTCGATAGCTGCTAGCGAGTAGGCGGTGGGTAATAGCAATTTAACTTCAGCTTCCAGCATTGAATCAGGTGTAGACCAAATAATTACAACAACAATAAGTGATTTGATAGCTTAAATTGTGATACACACACTCTTACTTCGACGTTAAAAAACGTGTTCTAAACAACAGCATAATGTGATAAATGATTCTCTATTAAAGATGCTTATATTAAATTGGAAAGTTCAAGAATTTAACATGAATTATGTAACAGTTATAATAGACACGTGTAAATACTTCGAATGATAATTCAATACCAGAAAGTTTTCTTCGATCTATAAAACTTGTTAGTAACATTTATTTCTACAGAATCATAAAATTTTTTACGATTTTTCATTACTATGAAAGTTTAGTACTTGAAATAAAAAAAGAAAGAAAAATACAGCTACGAACATCAGTACTAAAGCAATTCGTTTCCATTTTCATGACTTAAAAAAAAATACAAATATACCGCAGAACGGAAACAAGAATGATTTCATTTTTATTACATTATTTTTCTCTTTTAAATCGAAGGTAGTTTTCCTGTTTCCCATTGTTTTTTTCCTGATGGAAATTGTATATGTTATTCAAATTCGTCATGAAATTGAACTTATTCATATATATAATAAAAGTGATCTAAATTTTTTTTGCTAAATATTGTTTAAAAAAAAAATATAATTGTAATATGTCAGATACTACTGTTGGATAAATTACCTCGAGGTATATACAATTTCCATTCACAATATTAACATTATATAGCTACTATTTTATTTTTTTTATGAGAAATATGTAAAAATTATATTAGAGATTCCAAATTTTATCTGAAAATTAGACAAAAAAGAATGTGGGTGTGTGTGTGTGGGTGTGTGTGTGTGGGTGTGTGTGTGTGTGTGTGTTATGAGTTGGTTTATGGAAGTGTGTGTGTGTATTTCCTAATGTGTACGTTGCAGTCTGTTCAACTAGTGAACAATAAAGCAACCCCCCCTCCCCCGCCACTAACCAATGAGATGAGAATGATATGTATGACATGTAAATGAAGTATGGTCTTATACAGACTCGGACCGACCATTACTGAGACATGTGGTTAATTGAACCCCAACCACTAAGGTACACCAGTATCCACTATCTAGTATTCAAATTTGTAAAAAAGCAAGTACCCTTTAAAAGAATTTGAACCTCAGAACCTTCGACTTCGAAAATCAGCTGTTAGACAATATATATATATACGTAAGTATTCAATGGAGAAAATTTAACTATTTATTACTTTTATTCTTTGTAAGTAAATTATTCATCGATTGCATTTTGTCGATCTGAGGACTGTTAACTAAACAAAATTTTTATCATTTAATTATCATGGGTAAATTTATTTTTCTGCTTTCATTTTATTCCTTTTTTTATTATTATTAATAATAATAAAAAATGGTTTAATTTTGTGGAGTTTTTTATCTCCTTATAAATAAACGACATCAATAGATAATTACTTAATTTTTTGTTTAAAATTATGATTTTTATTAAATTAAAATAGTCAACGACTCTGCCAGATTGAGTTTAATTTCTTTTATTCGGTTAATGAATTTATTTATGGCTTTGTATAAAATATATGTAAATTGTGCTACATTTTTTATTTATGGAAAAAATAAAACATTTACTTCATACAAGCTGTTTCGGCTTTAACGCATACAAACATTTTTACTTTGAACTGTAGTGAATTTATGCAAAAAACCAAGAATGTTTCGATGGAAAATTTTTTTTTTTTCTATTTTAAAAGTTTTATTTTTGGTAAAATCTAGAATAACGTATGATTTTTTTTCTTAAATAAAGTATTAGTAAATCTATTAATTGGAAAGATTTCTATTTAATTAATAATCTTAAAACAAGGTACAGGTTACGTATTTCAATTTTTGTTCTTCTTATAGTAATTCTTAAAGTAGTAATTTCTTATGTAATCAAGTTAGAAATGTTCTGATATGTTTTTGTGCTTTTCTTAATTTATTTGTACTTTTATTCTTATGATGACGACGGTTTGAAACTAAACATAAAAAGTAAAAAAATAAAAAATAAATAAATAAAATAAAACGAACGGAATAGAAGATAAAATTAGTAAGAATGAACTTAAGGTCATTCTGTGTTTGATACTAACTACCTCTTTACCCTTAAATAACCAGCCCTGTCGGTATGTCAACACATCTAAGTTCCCTTCAGTAACGTAGTCTTTAAAATATTGAGAAAGCTAAAGAAATCGTTTTGTTTGGTTTCATTTTAACCAATTTGTATTTTTTTTTTTTTTTTTTTTTTTATCCGGTATCACTTTCAAATACTCATCCAGGTTAAAACACATCTATTTAAAAATTTTAAATACTCGTTAAAATTTTTGGTATTCATTTGGAATGATGTTCGTTCTCTTAACAGTACGAATTTTTTTGCTGTATAAGATGATTTTATTAAAATTATTTTTATCGACTTTTTGTATAAACATTTGAACTCAATATAGTACAATTACATGCTTATTAAATATTATTTTAATTTCATAAGAAATTATTTATCCAATTGTGTCTTTATATTAATTCATTACAGCAATGTATAATAATGCAATTTGTAATCCAAAGTACAGTTAGATTTTAAAATGAATGGTTGTTGGCATTCTAACGTGAGATTAAATCGAAAATTCTATAAATATTGTTGTCAATAAAAAGCGTCCAGTTCTA